>NW_005357115.1:3627531-3655998 GCF_000412655.1 Myotis brandtii
TTGGCAGGGCGATCGGGCCCCGCTTGCACCTGCCTTGGCCTGGTGCCGCCCGCTCACCTGCTCCACCATCCCGCCATGGTCCCACTCTCGTTGGGGCCCATTGAGGCTAGCAGCGCCTACACTGCTGCCAGCATCGCGTTGCCGACCCCCACCATGTTTCGCGCCGCTCCCTTGTGGTCAGTGCATGTCATAGCAAGCGGTTGAACTCCCAGTTGAGGGGACAGTTTGCATATTAGGCTTTTATTATATAGAATAGGATTAGAGTCCAAGTACTAGGACCCAAGCTCTGGTTCCTAGGGCAGGCGACCTTTGATACTGTAGAGTATATGGCCTTTTATTTTTCTTTTGAGGACCTCTGGGCTAAAAACTTTATATTCTTTATTACTTACTTGCATTTGCTTTGTGCATTAATAGGTTGTAAAAGTGGAAAAATTCAGTCTTGGTTTGTAGTTTGGGAAGTTGTGGAGGAATGATGGTGGTTTTATATGACCTGCTGATAGTGGTATCATTTAAGCACACACAGTTAAGCTGTTTCTCACTGTAGTTTATAATAGGTGCATATCGGAGGTGTAACAAAATGTTTGAACTAAAAAAAAACAGGTAGTTACACACCTTTAGGATCAGGAAAACTTGGGGAGTTGGCATTTACTCAGCCTTTGAGATACTATGGGACATGTTTCAGGTAGAGGAAACAAGTGAGCATAGATGTGTAGGGAGCAGAATGTGTCCAGGGTGATAGGTGTGAGAAAATGCAGTGTTTCTGTCTCTTGAGGTAAAGAAATTCCTTCAACTCTTGTTCACAATCTTAATTTATTTTATTCAGTTCTCTTAAAAACTATTAATATAGGGAGTAAAATATATTATATGTTAACTATTTATTTATTTCAATAATTGCCCCTCCCTCCTCTTTAGCCTTCAATTCAGTATTGTATTTAAACCTGCCTTTTTGGGATTAAACAGGTTTGATTTGGTCCTTGTAACCACACACGTGTGCACACACGCACACACACGCACACACACATGCACGTGTGCGCGCGCATGCACCTCAATTCCAAGGACCTCTTTTCAAAGTAGACATAGAGATCTTCTAAGGTAGGAAATGTATGACAAAGATACTATAATTCTTTTTCCCCCAATTCTTTTAAGAAATGTCTTGATAACCCCCTCAATATAAGTTAACATTATATTGTTGCTTTATTTAGTTTTTTTTTAGGGAATACTGTGTTTAGATTGGCTACAGTTAGTATATTCTATGTGAATTAGGTCCTTTTCTGAAAAAGATAAGTAGGCCAGATAATTTGGATAGTCATTTTACCCACCAATTAGGGGTATTTCAGGAATTAGGAGAGTAAGTTAATTTTTGCTCAAAAAGGTAAAATGTGAAAACTTTTAATCATTTTCTTACAGATGTATGTAACTAATAAATGCTAAAGAGCCATATGAATTGATTATTTAATTGGAAGAAGCTAGAATGTAAAAATTCATTTTAAGCTCAAGAAGTTATGTGGCCAGTTTTAAAAATCTTGCCAGTACAAGAATGTGACAAATGGTTTTTAAAATGTAACCAAAACACACAAGTATATTTTTAATTTACCCTCCTGATAGCTTAGAATCTGTTTACAAGTAATGCTAGTTTCCTTTAACAGATTGCTTGGAAGGGAAAAAGTGATGTGTTTTTCATCTTTCATAAGGACTGAGAGAGTATATTGAAATATAATTATCAAGACACCCTGTGTTGAACATAGAAATTACATGGTATATGTGATCGATCACCGTTGAACACATTTCCTGAGAATATTCCAGATTGGGTAGTTTACTAGGTGCTTGGTAAGTAAGACAAGGTCCCTAGCTCATAAACTCAAGAAGGAGTTGATCAGGTGGCAATTCTTTTGAATTATGACAGAGACACAGGCATCTGGGGCTTTGTTTTCTTCCCCAAATTAAAAGGGACATCTGTAGCTTTCATCTTTGAACAGCTGAACGGGGTTGGGGCAGTCTCTGGCCAAAGCATGGAGTCGTGCTGCCCAGCCCTCATGCTGATGTGGAACAAGTGCACGTTGAATGCGATCTGACATTTTGCTACTGTTGAAGTCATGCCCTATCTATTTCTGCTATAACAGGAGGAAATTACTGGAGCCCCGTTGTTGTTTGGCAGCAAAGAGGGCTCATTGGGTGAATACTGGCTTTTAGTCTCAGGGACATTATCACGTGCCCAGATTTTCCTTGTGCCATGTGGAGAATAGGATAAAACCTGACTGAGATATTCCTGAGGTTCTTTGTAATTTGTGAGCTATAATACTGTAGTTTGAGATGCTATGAGCTTCTCAGAGTGACAGGGAAGCAACTCTTTGTTCCTTCTGATTCCCTGATTCCACTGGAAGAGAGCGATCTGGACAGTTCTGGGTAGGGTTAGTGATTCAGCTCTTGTTGTGAAATACATAGGACTTGAGCAATGAGAATGCTTTGGGAACTTTTTTGTTTTGACAAAGAGAAGAGGCAGCATGCTTCACACAGTGTCTTAGGCCATTAATAATAAATTATATATGCTGCATACACCATTTATAAAGCACTATAAAATGGATTGTTAATGCCAGCTACGAGACCTGTTGTAAGTATATATAATACTATATTCAGTCATATATAGCCCATGTTTATTGAACTTGGCTTTTAAAATATCTAACATTTATTGAACCTTTATGATCACTGTTATCCCACTTGCTTTACATATATCTTATTTAATCCTCACAATGACTTGATGAAGTAGGTCCTGTTATAACCCCCATTTTACAGATGAGGAGACCGAAGCACAAAAAGGTTAAGTAATTGTCAGACTCACAGCTTTTTTTAAAAAAAATATATTTTTATTGATTTCAGAGAGGAAGGGAGAGATAGAAACATCAATGATGAGAGAGAATCATTGATTGGCTGCCTCCTGCACGCCCCCTACCAGGGATTGAGCCTGCAACCAGGCATGTGCCCTCGACTGGAATTGAACCCAGGACCGTTTAGTCCGCAGGCCAACACTCTATCCACTGAGCCAAACCAGCCAGGGCTGGACTCACAGCTTTTAAATGGCAGATTCAGAAATTGAACCCGGACTGCCTGGTTGCAGAGGTACAGCATTATGATGTGTACATGACATCAGGCATGGAAAGAAGCTATTCATAACTTGTTGACTAGGTAGGCTCACTCTATAATTCCTCCACCCAACAGCACCAATATTTTGGTGTATCGTTAATACCTTTTCTCTTTTAATCTTAAGTGTATTTGTTGGACTTTGGCTGCATGTTGCTGGAATTTACTTGGAATGACAATGTGTAGCTTCCTCTCTTGCTAAGTAGTGCTTATTCTTCTGCACCACTATGTCATCTTTGCTCTTTCTAGCTTCGTTGATTTGTTTTTAAATATGTGAGAAATATGGTTGGAAAATGAGTGATGGAACAGCAGGAGGAGGGGAGGACAGTTAAGTACAGGAAGGGTGTTCATTCAAGAAAGAATCCAAGTGTCACTGTCTTGGAATAGGCAAAGATTTTTAAGATTGTGAAGAGAGTCTATGTTTTCTTGATGTTTTACTGTTTCATCTTTTGTATTGAAGTTTGTTTTATGTATATGGTGTGAAGAGGGATCAGTTAGAAAACTAAGTTTAAAAAGATAACCATTTACAATATCATCAAAGAACACTGAACACCTAGAAATAAATCTCAAGATGTTTGAAAAAGGGGAAAGATGTGTAAAAACTATTATAAAGTATTGCTGAAGGAATGAAAAGACTTAAGTAAATGCAGGATAAGTAAATGCATGACAATATGTCAGTTTTCTCCACATTATACCAAAGATTGAATACAGTTCCAAAGAAAAGCTCAGCAGTGTTTGCGTGTGTGTGAAGTATAAGTGTGTGTAAATTAAGCTGATTTAAAAATGTATGGGAATGTAAAGGATCAAGAAAGGTGAAAATAAGGAGTTTTAAAAGCATGGTTCATGTACTCTGGAGTGTCCCTCTAAACCAAGCATGTGCCCTGACCAGGAATTGAACTGTGACCTCCTGGTTCATATGTCGAGGCTCAACCAATGCACCACACTGGCCAGCAGAGCTCTTTGTCTTTTCTTATATTTTCTGATTTTGGTTCTGAGCTAAGTCTGACTTTTATCTTTTAGCCCATCTACTGATACTTTAATTACTTAGTGTGCTTAGGCTCATAGGGTTGCTAGTAGCACAACTAGAGGAAAAGTATAGTAAGTGGGGAAAAACCATATCCCAATTTAACATTTTAAAGTTAACATTTTTATACACACTTTAAAAAAATGTGGTGGTTACACTATATAATCTTTCCTTTGAAATGATCAATTTATTCCCTATGGGTTGAAATGTTTCCTTCTCTAACCAAAACCACAATGCAGAAAACCCCTGGGCTAGATGGAAGTACATACTGCATATTGTCCCTAGTACGGGTGTTCCACACAGTTGTGGAAATGCCTGTGATTTTCCTGGCAATGAAAACAAATTGTCATCCTGTTCTGGAGCAGGGGAACTTTCTAGTACCCTACCTTTTGGACATTTCACTGGCTCCTAGCTGTAAAAGGGGAAAGTGGCACCGAGGGAGGGATAACCCCCTCCCTTGAATTTACTTGTGGACAGTTTCTTTCACATTTTTATCAAATCTCCTGAATTGTGGATTAAAGTCTTAATCTTCAGTACTCTTCACATGCCACAGGCAGAATGGTCTTTCCAAAACATTGCTTGTCATTTTTCTTCATAAAGTCCACAGTAAGCCTTAACTTCTCTTCTTGGTTTTTATTCCCCTGCCTTACTCAAACAGATGTTCCAATTTTGTGGGGGTTTTTGTTTTGTTTTGTTTTCTTTTTTTGATCCTTCTTTTATTTTTATTTCTTAACATCTGTTAAAGCAATATTAACAACAAAAATATACCTTTGAATAGAAATGCTTAAAGGTTTCCAAATTCCTTTGTCTTCTTTGTCCTCCTCCTTTTTTTAATCTATAAAATCATATTCCTTCAGTTAACATAGGCAGTCCTTGAATGTTTGTTGCTAAGATTTATGTAATAGTATAGAGCATTGGTTTTTAACCAGTTCTTAAAGCAGTTTTATGTCCTCAGGGACTTTTGGTAAGGTCTGGACAGTTCTGGTCGTCACAACTCGCTGTGAGGATGCTACTATCATCCAGTGGGGTAGAGGCCAGCGATGCTACTTAAATATTACCCTACCAGGATAGCCCTTGCAACATATGTCAGTAACATGAAGGTTGAGGAAAATTTGCTCCCTTAGTATATATCGTAGTCATACAAATTTATGCACTTTATCTAATGAGGATTCCCCCTTTTGCTTTAAATTTAAATTTTATTATTTTAAAAATCAAATAAATGTGTTCCCCCACTGCAGTCATTTTCAACTTCTCTGCACGTTTACCACTCTGACACTGCTACTATTAATTTTTCAGTTTTAGAAATATCTCTGTACTTCCTCTTCCTTCCCTTCTCTTTCCCTTGTGTTTCCAATATATCACAACTTTTATTTAACTTAATGATCAATCTTTGTATTTTATGACTTGTAAATATTCCTTACATACTGGTACTCTTTCTCATACAACCTTTTGTTTTCCTTAGAATATGATAATTGTTTTGCTTTTTCCTTTCCATTAGTCTTCTAAAATGTAAAAAGTTTTTAGTGTTTACTTACTTGAAAATGTTTTTCACTGTTAATGGAGATTTGTTTAAGCATAGAATTTTGGTTTAGAAATAATTTCCTTCAGAATTTCTAATCTTTCTGAAAGCATGGTGGATCTTTGAGCTTCATTATTTTATTTGGTTGTTCATTGTATTTAATGGATACGATGCTGTATAAAACTGTCTATTCGCTGAATTTCCAATCACAGAACCTAGCATGGTTTTTTTAATATGAAAAAATCTTCAGAGCAAATGTAAACTCATAAGGCCAGCGAGAAAAATGCCTTTTTTTAAAAATGAAGAAATAATGGCTTTCATTGAACAAGGACTAAGGTTAAAGCAGACCTTGCATCTGTCGTAGTGGTATCCCAAGTTCAGTGTGCCTTGTCACTGGTGATGCTTGTTGATTAGGTAGATTCCTGATCCTTCCCCAAGATACTTGGATTCATTCAGTCTGGTGTGCCTAAGAAATCTGGATTTTTTTCCAAGCAGGGATGGTAAGTTCTGAACCGTTCCACAAGCTGCAGTTGTATGAAACTGAATGGAATTCTTCAGGCAGTATGGAAATGAATGCTAATTTAAACTTCCTCTTTTTCACTTATCCAGATTGGTAACATCTTTAGGTAAAAGAAATATATAACCTGTATGCACATTTTTACATATGGTTTTTGAATTTCTTGGATTATACAGGACATCCTGATAAGCAAACAGTAGGCTGATCAGCACCTGCCATTAAACATGGGACCATGTTGTGTTATGTTTATTCACATGTCTCTATCCCAGCACGGTCTCTGAAACAGTATATTTTAAAGAACTTTTTGAATGATCTGTGGGGTAGTATGTTATCTCCATGGAAATTCCTTGCTCTTGCATGGTTCCCTGTAGAAAAGCAGTATGAATAATTATATGGGCCTGGAGTGTTCTTTCTTTGTGTATGGTCTTTGATATATTTTATCATCATATTTTGCCGGGAGCCGGTCCATCCTTGCTGCTTGACACAGTTGCTGCAGAGAAGAAACGTCTGCACAGCATATGTTTTAAGGGACCTGGCGTATATAGCATACTGTTCTTAATATGTTTGCTCCCCTTAGCGCTATGTGTTTTAACCAAGGTCACCTCTCAGAGAAAGGTTGTTTCCCCAGGTAGGGATTTTTCCCTGAAGTTAGGGAGGAGATAAAACTCCTTAACTAAGTGCCAGGTGGGTAGTTAATCACTTTAACTAAGAACAATCACGCTTAAGCTACATAATCTTTACTCCCTGGAATGGAGATAAGAAACACCCTAACCTTTGGAATAGAAATTGACAGGATTAAAATCAACTGGTATAAATACAGATGTAACAAGACAACGACACACAGAACCTAGACACAGAACTTAGCGAGAGAACCTGGCTGAAGAACCTAGAGACAGAACCTAGCAAGAGAACATGGCAAAAGATCCTGGACAGAACCTGTCTACAGAACTTGGCTGGGGAACCTAGACAGAACATGGCAGGAGGACCTGGCTAAAGAACCTGGCGATAGAACCTGGCTAGAGAAACCAACTATGCTGATCAACTGAATGCTACCTCCATGTCCTTCCTTCTTCTCCGACTCTGTCCACACCTTTGGGGACCCCTGGACCTGTTGGGGTTGGACCCCAGCAATATTTGGGTATCTTTATTCCTTAAGGATTAAAGTATTATGGAAGAGAACAATGAGGATCATTGCTTGAGATTTAGCATAAATCATATTTAGAGTTTGATAATAATTCGTTTAGTTTGGGGTTTGCTTAAAATTTAGCATGTGTTTATCTATGTGCCAATATTTGTTCAGCATAAAGGAAGACAACACTTTAAATCTCATTTAAACTACTTTTATCGGCAACTCTTGGCATGTAGCATGTGTTTATTACATAATCATACTTCATAAAATAATTCTGACTCAACATCCTGCTTTGTTAGCTGTTAATACGTGTACATGAATATTTTTGTGTTGGATTTTCATTTTTTATTTGGGAAAAGTATAATATAGCTATAGTAAAGAAAACTTAAAAACTAAAATCACCTATTATCCTTTCATTTTTGCATAAAAGCTATATTGCCCCAAATAATTTATATTTTAGATTGGCTGAGGTATCCTATTGGTGTTTTTTAATCATGTGCCTATAAAACAGTATAACCAGTGTTTTCTATCTCCTAATATAATTATGAAATGGTTTAATTATTCAGTTTAACTTCTCTTGTCCTTTCAGACAGTATGGAGGAGACTTTAAGTATGCTATATTGTTTATATGAATTTCCAGTGACTGTTAACCCTTAAAATTCAAGTGACTACTAAAGAAAGTGGTATCTATTAAAATAACATTTAGCAGATTTTTCTCCTCCCATTAAAAAATACTCAACTTTTGAGAACTTAACAAAAATGAGTTTATTTCTTCTAGGTAATGTATTAATTGTTACAAATATTGCTTTGTTAACTGTTATTGAGGCAAAAAAAATGGAGCTTACTTTTGGAAAGCCCATTTATTATTCAAGCACGCTGCATGGGGGAGCACATAGCCACAGGTCAGCTACAGAGCACATCTGTGGCTGCTGTAGATGTGCTCACAGCAACAGAGCAATTTCCCACTCATAATTTTGTCCTTTGTGAAAGCATGTCAGGTAATTGTTGACTTTTGAGTGTTGTTATGTGTACTAAGTAATAATGTTAATTTTTCTGCTTCAGTAATATGCATGAATAAAATATATTAGAAAAATAGAAAACCTTTGTAACTCTTCGTAACCAAAATAGAGATTGGATATTATGGAGATATCATATGCTCTCAGAGATATCTTTTGAAGTGATGTTAACCTAAGGTGATTACCAGAAAAAGATGTTTTTATGAGGAGAAAATGATCTTAAATTTGAGGAATATAGAAGTATTGCAAAATGTTTAGAAAACTAATTTTTTTTAACCTATGTGCTAGTATTTTACTTTGCTTGTGGTATTTTTTCCTTTGAATTGTTTTTCTTAATTTAATTTTTTCTAATACAGTTTACATCAGTATTATTTTGTATTGGTTTCAGGTGCATACCATAGTGATTAGACAATCATATACTTAAAAATTTTTTAATTGATTTTTTTTGACAGAAGGAGGGGGTGTGGGGGGGAGAGAGAGAGATGTGAGAGAGATGTGAGAGAGATGTGAGAAACCCACAGGCGCCCCAACCAGGGATTGAACCCTCAACTTGGGAATTGAACTTGCCACCCCTTGGTGTATGTGATAATGCTTCAACCAACCAAGTCACACTGGCCAGGGCATATACTTTACTACAAAGTGATACTCCCACCCCCACCCCCACTCACCTGGTGACATGCATAGTTATTATAATACTAGTGGCCCGGTGCACAGATTCGTACACATTGAAAGGAAATTAATTAGAATTCCTGGGGTGGCTCCGCGGCTCGAAGGGCACCTGCGGAGTGAGGCGGGGAGAAAAAGAAAGAAAACTCACGCTCAGGTCTTTGGGCTCGAGATGCTGGCTTGCGGAGCTGGCTCAAGGTGCTGACTCTGGTGCAGGGACTAATGCAGGTGGTCCCGGGTGGTGTCCAATGGGCGGGACTGGGCGAGACAGGCCGGACACACCCTGGAGCCAACCTCCTTTGGTTCCTTCCCAGCCAGCTGCATCTGGGGCGTTGCTGCAGCTCATGGGCATCTGCAGAGTGAGCAGGTGGGGTCCCTTGGCCTGGCCTGTGGGGATCAGACGAAACCGGCTCTCCGACATCCCCTGAGGGTTCCCAGAGTACGAGAGGGCAATCTGCAAAGTTGCTGTCCTACAAGGTGTGGAACGCAAACGCAAGTGTGCAGTAAACCAGATTCGGAGCGACAGTGCCCCAGCAACAACATAACCCATGGCTGAAGGTGGAATCAGGCCGAAGGTGGAATCATGCAGCCCCACAAGGAATCAGGCTCCCTCCTCTCTGGTTTCAGGGTGCTTCACCCAAGAACCACCGCTGCCAAGTCACTGCAGCTCGGCAGCTCCTGCATTGAGTGTCTGCCCCCTGGTGGTCAGTGCGCAAGATAGGTACCAGAGGTCGGACAGTCACTTAGCCTTTTATACATATAGACTATGGACTGTATTCCCTGTAATGTGTTTATTTTTGCTTGTTATTTTGTGGGGAGCAAGTAGTGACTTTTGTTTAGAAAATTAAATACATCATATTTAGAAAATATTTCTGAGCCCTGACGAATATCTATAACTTGAACAGTCAAAATTCTTCTGTCAAGACCGGCCAGCATGGGTCAGTGGTTGAGCATCAATCTATGAATAAGGAGGTCATGTTGCCCAGTGGGGGTCCTGGAGGAGGCAGCCAATTGATGATTCTCATCATTGATGTGTTTTTTTTTTTTTTTTTTAATATTTTTATTAATTTCAGAGAGGAAGGGAGAGGGAGAGAGAGAGAGAAACATCAGTGATGAGAGAGAATCATTGATTTGGCTGCCTCCTGCACTCCCCCTACTGGGGATCAAGCCTGCAACTCGGGCATGTGCCCTTGACCGGAATCGAACCTGGGACCCTTCAGTCCGAAGGCCAACGCTCTGTCCACTGAGCCAAACCGGCTAGAGCAGTGGTCGGCAAACTCATTAGTCAATAGAGCCAAATATCAACAGTACAACGATTGAAATTTCTTTTGAGAGCCAAATTTTTAAAACTTAAACTATATAAGTAGGTACATTGTTATTAAGTTAGTTAGGGTACTCCTAAGCTGGCCTTTGCTAAAAACGTCCTCAATCTGATTGAGGTATGTTCGCTGAGGTCGACCCCTTCCAACTCTCCCATCCACACTCGTCTTGTATACTTGTTTCGTCTATCTCCTTTCCAAAAACCGACTTCTGCGCATGGGCCACGAAGTTTCAATCGCACTGTATGTGCACGCCCGCACGTGGTATTTTGTGGAAGAGCCACATTCAAGGGGCCAAAGAGCCGCATGTGGCTTTCGAGCCATGGTTTGCCGACCACTGGGCTAGGGCATCGTTGATGTTCCTATCTCTCTCCCTTCCTCTCTGAAATAAATAAAAATATATTTTTAAAAATCCTCCTGTCACATATATAGCTATATTGAATTTTTCAAGCTAGTGAGGATAATTTTAAAAGTGCTCATAATTTATGCCTCTACTTGGATAACTTTACTTTTTCTCAAGTCTAGACCAGCCTTTTTAAATTGACATAATTTCCAAACTCATGCGCAGGACTTAGGATCAAAGGTAATTGCTCTCAAACTTCAAGGTCCGCACAAGCCTGTAGATCGTTATTTTGCCCCTTGCTCTGTAGAAGTTCCTAGTGTTTAAATTTTAACTAATCTTTAGAGCAGTTTCAATAAAGGTAAGTTAGTTAATCCTGATATGAATGTGTATTATTTTTAGGTTATCATATGCAGTGGCTTCTTTAAAAATCTGGAGGTTATATTAGATACTGGTTTTCATTGTTTATATAATGTCTTTGCTTGAAAAATATAAAACCACCTCATATTTACTCATTATAGACTCAGAAACTGACTTAATCTGAAGGTTTTTCATTGTACTTTTTTCTTGAATAATTAAGAAATAACTATAAAATGCTTTATGATATAAGCTTTTACCACCTAACAGTTCTTTCCATTTATAGAGGTTAGCTTCTCTATAAATGTCTACAAAAACAGTCTTATGTTTTAGATTATGCAACACCAGGATTGTAAAGCCAGTCTTACACATATACATTTATGTATATTCCTAACTGCCATTTGGATTTTTAATGCCAACTTTACATTTTGAATATTCCGTATTTTGCATACATCACCACTGTGAAGGTGGAGTAGCCTTTCTTAAACGCTTATTTGTTCATTCACTTTTCCCCTCTTTCAACAGGGGGAAATGCAGTGTTGCCCTTCTGAATGAGACAGAGTCAGTATTGTCATATCTCGATAAAGAGGTAATTCACAATTACACTTGTTTTCTGTGTGTTTTTCCATTTTTTGCATGAAGCCATATCTTTTGAATTAATTTCTTTTTGTAGCAAATTATTGCACCACCATAGCAATATTATAGTAAAAGTATAATCACTAAAATGTATTTGGATAATTTGATTTTTCTGGTTGAGGCAAGAGTTGACAAAACCCCTGTGTCTGTCTCTCTCTTTTCAGTTGGTAATAAAAAACTGTATAAAGTACAGCACATGATTTAGCTGGTAGAAGAAATATTTTGGCTTATGAAAACATGACTTTACTGTAATTGGTCCTCTTTCCTGGTTTTTGTTTGTTTTGTTGCCATCATTGTTTTTAATAAATAGCCTTTCTTTTAGACTCTTTTAGATGAGATTTTACCATTGGTGGTGTGCTCTCTTTCCTGGAACCCTAATAAACTTTGTCAACTAAAAACATTTCTTTCTGTAAACTTTAAGAAAAATTTTAACTATGTTTAGCAGGTTGAATTCGAGCATGTGCTTCAAATGAAGGGAGGAAATGCTTATAAACAGAATAACCTGTATTCCACTTTATACACAGTTGTATGTGACTTATTAGCATTTGTATTATGGGGAAAATATTTTACTGTTGGTGTTGCTTCAGTATTTTACCTTTATATATAGTTTCATGGTGTTTTTGTTTTCCCTAAATCTTTATTTTATATACGTGTGTGTGTGTGTGTGTGTGTGTGTGTGTGTGTGTGTGTGTGTGTTTTTAAAAAAGAACTAAAGGGACATATTTCTTATCATACTCAAGTATTGTCCTCATATTTCAAATGAAGAAAACATAAATAAAAGGATAGCTAAAATGTGTGGATCTACTATGTATTAGGAACTCTAATAAAGAAAACTAAAAGGAAATAAATATTCAAGGCAGAAAAAAAGGCTAATAGTCCTTATAACTTACGCTTATGAAATTTAGAAAGGAAGGTACTCACATCAGTCTGTCCAACAGAATGGTTGATAATAACATGGATAATGATAATGCTATAAATTAGCACAGAAGCAGAAATAAAAGGAGGGAACATTCAATATGTTTCAGTGTATTTTATTGGTATATTTGACTGTTGAGTGGATTTTTAAAAAATGATATTTTTTGCCTTCTATGTTATTGTTAGCAATTTGGATATGCTAAGGACTGTAATAGGTGAAAGTTTGCAAAGGTGTTTGTTTTTTTCACCACTTAGTCTTTTATCAATCTTTGAGATAGGAACTGACCTGTGGCAGTGCGTTTAAGGAAACTTTAACAAAAAATTAAAAAAAAAATCTTTACTCAATTTCATTGATTTTAGAGAGAGGGAGAGGGAGAGAGAGAGAGAGAAACATCAACGTGAGAGAGAAACATCGATTGGTTGCCTCCCATACACACCCTGACTGGAAATGGAACCAGCAACCTTTCGGTGAACAGGATGACACCCAACTAACTGAGTCACACTGGCCAGGGTGCAAAATCTTGTTTTATGGAATACTAGACTAACATTTTACAGACTGAAAGTGACCTAAAGCGCCTCTACTTTTAAAGCTGATAGTGAGCCAGTGGTAACAGCTTTAGTTACCTAGTAACATTCTTTGTTGCTCCTGTCTTAAAAAATAAAGAAACAACAACTCTGATTATGTACTGACTGTCCTTACCCCCTGCCCCCCTTCAGTCTATTAAGCAGGTTTATATAATCTGCAGATTTTTTTTCTTTTTCTTAGATAGCATTTTTTTACATGTCACATAATGGTGTGACTTTTGAACAGTTTTGCTGTTTAATTTTTCTGACAGTGAACCATGATTAAAACACTGCAGAATTTCTTAGTATCTCCTTTTCGGTTTTCTCCTTTCCCATTATCACAGCCTCTAAGACCTTGAAAGGAGAAAGCTTTATAATCTAACTCTTATTTGCAGTTTGCTTGGCTGGGTCTTGGTAAAGTGCTGATGGTAATGATGGGCCCGGCCTTCCAGGATATAATAGAGAGGTTCATGCAGTAGGTGACCCTCAGAATCATAGCCGAAAGCAAGGACAAGACTTTACTGGTTCAGATGGCCTCCATTGGTTACCCAGAATTCAGCTAAGGACTGGTGGCTGGGTCTTCTTATCCATTAGGCTCAGTAACTAGGGCTCTGTTGCATTTTATGGGATCATGGATAGTCAGGTGGGTGTGCTGATGGTGGTGGTATGTATGTATGTTAATATACCTACCTATGTATACATATGAATGCTTCAGAATTTAAAGGAGAACTATAGAATTATAAGTAATAAATGTTTAATTAAATGTTTACAGTGTGACACTTTAATCAGTAAACTGTATAAAAGCTCAGCTCTTCTATAGTTTAATTAATGTGGGTGTGTGTACATTTTAATAAAATGTGGATGGACACTCAAAAAGTAAGAGTGCCTATTATCTATGTAAGCATCCATACTGTTTAGTGTGGGCTTTGGACGTTTAAATGATTACTTGATTTTAGGTATCTTACCTTTGACTTACATGGCTTAACTTTGCTAGCTTTTCAAAATCCTGTTTTAGAGCAGTGAAATGGTTTTCTTTTAGACTAGAACAAATAATAAATCTTTATAATATATTTTTCTAAGCTATTTGTTTTGGCTTGATTTAATATTATATTGTATTACATAATGATAATAACTTCGTGTTCTCCTTAAACATTTATGAATTTGTTCACCAAAGTGAAATTTAATACACTCTCTGAAGTTTTGTGGTTTCATGATCATGACATTGGATTTTTTGTTTTATAAAAAGTTTACCTAGGTATTTTCTGGTTTTTTTTCCAGGATACCTTTTTCTACTCATTGGTCTATGACCCCTCTGTGAAAACACTATTAGCTGACAAAGGTGAGATCAGAGTGGGACCTAGATATCAAGCAGACATTCCAGAAATGCTCTCAGAAGGTATGACTTACTTTGGGTTTCAAGTACTATGAGAACATATACTGTATCTCAAAACTCAAACATTGGTTTTCTCAGTTGGGAGATACAACTTTTAGGCTAAAGTTTAAAAAGGGTTCTCCCAATTTTAGAATTGCAGAAAAAAGCAAGGGATAATAATTTATTTCATCAATTATTCATTTTTGATTTTACATTTTTATGAGTGTTTTGGCTGTTTTCTCTTTTGTTTTTAAAGGGCAAACTTAAGAATGTTCATATTGTTGAATTTGTGTTTTAATGTGGCATGCTCGTGCCTTGAGATCCTGAGTGCCTGTAAGCCATCTATAGGAAGAGGCCATGAAATCTAGTGAGCAGTTACATTTTGGTGGAGATTTTGGCTGATCTGGGTAGCTTAATGTAACAAAGAGATTCCAAGCTTTGTATTTTAAAAACATCTTCCTAGCAAAAGATATATTCTAACTGCATACTCAAAACTTTTATTTTGTGATTTCAAAAGTAAAACATTCTTACATTAAAAAAATGAAACACAAAATAGAGAAACGTATAACATAGGAAATGAATGTCATCCCCTTTCCTTCATTTCAAACCCATGTTCAATTACTCTGATCAAAAGGGCATGTTTATTTTGTTCCCACTTTGGCTTATACTTCACCCAGGAATGGTCCATGTGCAGTGGCAGGTTGCACGTTATTTTTGCAACTGCTTCTTTCAGTTAGCAGTGTATCTTCAGCATCTTTTCCCGTGTGTAGAGTAACTATTCTTTTTAGTGACTGTACAGTTCTTACGTTTGCATAGAGGTATGGTAATTTCCTTTTCCAGCCTTCTGTTGATAGACTTTTAGATGTTTAGGGTGTTGTTTTTTTTTTGGTCATTACAAATGATGCTGTTAGAAAATCTATACATATATTTATGCTGTGTAAATAGTTTTCAAGCATAACTCCTTGGAAGTGAAATGGTATGTACATTTTAGATACCTAAAATGCTTCTTTGCCATTCCAAAATACTGTATTGTTATACATGAAAGAACCAGATGCCTTCAGCAACACTGTGATTATGAGGGATATTTTCCCCTTCACATTTTGAATTCTCATTAATTTAATTTAAAAAAAGATTTAGAATTTGAGATTATGCTTGTCTTAGTTATCTTTAGCCCTTCTGTAAATACCTTGTGCATTTTCTCCTTGGTTATTTACCTTTTTATGTACTGGCAGGGGTTCTTTGAATATTAAAGGTAAACAAATACAAAGTATTTGCCCTTTGTCTACAACTATTGTAAGCACCCCTCCCCCACTTCATTATTTTATTTTTAAGACATTTTAACAGTGATGTAAATATATTTTATTTAATTTTTTGTCATATAGAAGTTTAGAATTTATTAATCTTTTTCTTTAAGACCTGTGTGGTTTGCATTATTCACAGAAAGGCCTCCACGTTTATTTCTGCCCTCTGATTATTAAAGCATATGAGCTCTTCCATAGGTTCTTCTCTCTACCTTGCCTTCCTTCTAGAATATGCATGCAGAAAAGTTAGATCAACAGGTACTCAGGATAGAGTTTGTGAACCGTAGGACACATTGATGTCAGTCGTGGGTAGGTGGGATGGCTGTGAATAATGCAGACTGCAGACTTTTGCATTTTCATGAACTTCAATACCAGGAAAGGTCAGTCAGTAATGATTAAGCCTGGCGAACAGAATGCTATGTCTGTATTCAACTATGTTGGGACATGTGTTTTTTTAACTGGACTATATCAATTTATTATAGGCTGGGAGATTGCATTTACTCACATTCTGATTGGTGCAAACCGGCTTGTCTTCCAGAAACAATTTTTGGATATTTATAGTCCTTAATGTTTGATATTAGACTTATATCATTTAGTGTTCACTAAATTATTATTAAAAAACACTTGATTTTAAAATGTTACCAATAGTGCTGTAATGGTATAATGGATAATTTTGTACTCTGGATATAACTGGAAAATATGTTCCTAAAAGTGCAATTGCTAAATCATAGGGCACATGTGTTTGAAATTTTTACAAAATGTCAACTTGTCTTCCAGGTAGTCATTTATAGGTGGGCTTTTTCCTTGTTGTAATTAAGGTATAATTTATATGTTGTAAGTACATTTCACCCTTTTTAGTGTACAGTTCTATGAGTTTTTGACAAATGTATATGCTCCTAGTGAGATAGTTTAGTAAGTCCATCTGTGCACAGGCCAAAAGCCAGGAACATCCCTGGTGCTCATGTGTGTACAGGCACCCAGCCCAAGGCCTATATATCCTGGGCTGCCCTTTATTACTCCTCCCTGAACTCTGATCTCTCCCTTCTTCAAACTGTGCAGACCTGATGCTCATGTAATCCTTAATGCTATTCTTATTATTTGACTTTTACCATTTTGTACTGCCTGAGTCATTGATTGTGTGGTTCTCCCTTGAGGACTGAGCATAAGCCTAGGTATATAAAAAGTCTAGAAATTTTGTGTATTGCTCATGTAGACATACATGCTGAACAAAGTAATGAAGCTGGGATGTTTCAAGTGACAGTGGGCAGAAAAATCAGGTCATGCAATCTCACGAGTTCCCATTTATCCAAAAACCATTTAAATATAATATTGTCCCTGAAAAGCAAAAGTCTAGTCAGAGTGATATAATTTGCAAAACATGTCCACCTAGCTTAGAATTTCAAAAAATTATTTTAGGAAACAATAATACATAAAATGCAATAATTTACTCTATAGTCCTCAAAATGCACTTGAGGTTCTTCTAAGTAAGAGGAATGATTCTAGACAGCTGTGCCATTGGGAGAGTTACACCAGTTATCTGACAAAGGCATTCTTTGTATTTAGAAAATGTGACTCAATGTTCACTAATAAAATAGATCTTAGAGCTCATTAACAAATACTAATTGCCTTTAATATAATGTTTCTCCTGATAGTCTTCTTACAAACTTTATTTAGGCACTAAAACCTTTCCTTTAAATGAAATATTACACAACATGACCTTAAATAATATAAGAAAAATTAGGTAATTATGGGTGAGGTGGGAGGAGAAGGCCCTATTAAATCTCTTAAGGTGTCCCAGGGAACCTTGGGATTCCGCTACAAGTTGAAAGCTGCTGTTCGGTACTTCACATTTCTTAGAATCTCACCTCTTCAATACGTAGTCAAAATACCCAAATGAAATTTGCACAGTTAGAAATACTTAGGATGAAATCCCTTTGTAACATAGCATAACAAAAGGGCTCCACTGTATTCTCTTTGCTTCTGTCCATTTTTTTTTAAATCTTAAAATTATTTTATTGCAAATAATAGGAATTGTGGAAGATAATGATGCCATTACACTGGAAATAAAAGTAGTAGTACCTCAGATCATCCCTTCTAAGTCACTGTTAACCACTGTTATTAATTTAACATATTCTCCCAGACTGTTACACAAATACTCTATAGAGACCCATAAAAGTATATTCCAAGCAGAGTTTCATGTGTTAGAGATCCAACTTTACTTTATCTATCTCTTATATGTTTTATGACAGGGCAAGTTTTCCCTTACTGTTTTTTAAAATTTCTTAGTGGAGAGATTGCATCTCTTAAGATTTTTCCCCCCTTACTGTGGTTGTTTATCAACAATTTGTCAATTTCTTCTCTTCCAGATTTATTAAGATTCTGATTGAAATTGTATTAACATTATATATTACGTTGGAAGGTGATTGATCATTTCATAATATTGAGCAGTATGTGGGTCTGCTTTTGAGATTTCTGTTCTCTTCCACTGGTCTATTTGTTCCTGCTCTAGTAACTCACTGTTTTAATTATAGAGACTTTGAGATATGTGTTAATATCTGGTGAGGATAGTCGCTGTATCATTTTTCGAAATGAGTTTTATTATCAGCTTGACTAACACCAGAGAGGAAAAATAACAATCTTCCTATTTTTATTGGGGTTTGCCATTAATTTTTAAATTATTTTAAGGAGAACAGACATTTTGATGAGGTTAAAACATCTTAACCAGAAACAAGAGATGTCTTGCCCTTTGTTCAGGCCATTTTTGGGTCTTGTGGGAGTTAAAAAAAAAAAATAGATTTAGTCATGTAGTTTTGTGTATTACTTGGTACGCTTATTTTTAAGTCTATAATTTATTGGCTTTATTTGTAAGTATTCAACTTTAACAAAGAAAAACACCATATTTTTCATATAATTGAAGAAGTCACTTTAGATTCTTATTTCAGCTTAAAGCGTTTAGCATATACTAAATGTTTCTTTTCAGTTATAAATAGGTAGTCAATTACTAGTAGATACAAGATTTAAAGAACTCCTTTTTTCTAATTAATATTTTTGTCAAGGGAGAGGGTGTTGGGCTGCAAATAGGTATGCCAGTGGTTAAACCACACTTGAAAAACATGGACATTGTCATCATAGAAACTTCCATATATAGCTAGTACCTGTTTGCAGGGAAATTAAATAGTAGAAAACATCATATTCAAGAAAGGATATTTATGGCCCTGGCCGGTGTGGCTCATTTGGTTGGTTGAGCGCCAACTTGTGCACTGAAAGGTCACTGGTTAGATTGCTGGTCAGGGCATTTGCCCAGGTTGTGGGCTCCATTTCTGGTTGGGGTGCATGTGGGAGGCAGCTGATCGATGTCATTGATGTTTCTCTTTCTCTTCTCCCTTCCCCTCTCTCTAAAATCAATAAAAACAGTTTTTAGAAAAAGAACAGATATTTACTTTGATGCTCTTGAGTGGGTACATTTGATCAGTGGCCAGATTCCAGTTTGCACTGGCATGGGTTGCAGAACTAGAATTAATATCCTGAGGAGGTGGCAACATCAGCACCATGTCAGAATATATTATAGGCTTACATTCTTTGTGTACATATCTTGATGGATTCTAAGATATTGTTGTGGCATTTGTCTTGCTAGGGAATAAATCTTTTTGTGACTTTAGAGTTTTGAAATTCATTTATGACTGCTCACCATCTAACAAACTCTTGAATATCTGGATTGGTATGTAGTTTGCAAAGGAAGGTAAAGGGTTCTTTGAGATTTTAAATCTTTTATTGAGTTTGAATAAAGCACCTAGAGAATTTTCTGTAGAAAAAGATATTATAATGTGCAAATTTTTGAATTATTAATTCACTGTGTTGTAACACTGAACATTTAAGAAAGAAATCTATTTACATATTAAATTAAAATTGTGGCTGCTAAAAAGTATAATAACATTAAATTATTAAACTACAATGAGTGGATTCACAGGTTTGGGTAAAACCTGGCTGTGCTATGTTTTTGCTGAATAACCTTGGAAAAACTGTTCAACGCCTCTAAGTTCCCATTTCTTCCCCTTTAAAAAGGGGATAATGTATGTACGTATATAGGGGGCAAAAGTAGGTCTACAGTTGTGAGTATGTGAAAGAGCTTATTCTTATTATTTATTAATTATTGTATTATTTTTCATACGAACAATTGTAAACCTATGTTTGCTCCACCCTGTATAATAGTGTTGTGATGACCAAATGAAGTAATTTATTTAGCACAGCTCTCAACACATTGTTAGTTACTACAGTTGCTTTCCCCTGGTCACCACTGTCTGCTGCTACTAGTTCAATACTTTTGTCAGTGTTTGAGAACTTCAGGAGGCTCCATCTTTGAGAGTTAAAGAGTTACATTAGTATAGTCTCCCTGCTGCAACATATGCTTTAAGACCTTGAATTAGCTCATGTGCAGTAGGTAAGTAGGAAAATGTCATTATGGTGTGGAAGTTGGGTTAGTTCATCTAAGACTTTCCCCCGCGATCAGGAAAGCATGTATTCTCACAGAGAGCTTAAGAGAAAAAAAAGATGGACATTCTACAGAAATGTCTTCCTCTAGTGCAAGTAGTGGCTGATTTAGTGGCCTTAAAATCTGTGGCACTTTCTACTGTGTTAAAACTATATGGCTGTCTAAACACTATATTACACAACTGAAACCAATGCAAAATACTAAAAGTAAATTGTAATTGAAAAAAAACAACACCCAACTATTGGGAAGCTTGGAATTATAGATGAAGGGGCTTATGAAGATATTTCCCTGTGTTCAAAAACATCTGCAACCTGAATTCCATTTTTTATTTTGTTGAAACTGTACACATGACTTATATCTCAGTGGCGGAAGCATTAGCCAGGGTTTAAGGGGACAAAGGATTGATTGACCTTTCTGCTTGGTGCCAAAATAGGATGCTAATATACAATTCATACAGTTAGTTGGTAAATACATTTCATGGGAATTCAAGTATTAGGGAGATCTTCATGAACTGGATGATTTGATGATGTGGGACTTGAGCAGATTATCATAAATGGAGGAGGAAAGTAAGATTATTGCGATGACTGGAATGAACAGGAGTAGAGCATGGAATTAATCTTGGTCTAGTCCAGTGGTTCTCAACCTTCTGGCCCTTTAAATACAGTTCCTCATGTTGTGACCCAACCATAAAATTATTTTCGTTGCTACTTCATAACTGTAATGTTGCTACTGTTATGAATCGTAATGTAAATATCTGATATGCAGGATGGTCTTGGGCGACCCCTGTGAAAGGGTCGTTCGACCGCCAAAGGGGTCGCGACCCACAGGTTGAGAACCGCTGCTCTAGTCTCTGGCTCATACTACAATTGCCAAGACCATTCCAAAGAGTACTCCTTACACTTAGCTGAGAATTTAGTTATATAGATTCCAAATAAGATTATTCAAGAGCTTCTTAAAAGTTTTTTTTTTAATTGTAAAGAAGTGATCAAACTGTTATATAAATGTTATTATATGTTGAATCCAAAATGGGGAATCCTTATTTAGTTTAGAGTGACTGTTTGATATTTCTATCTTCATTTTGTTGTTGCTATTTTTGTTCTCATTTCATGGTATTAATCTGTATCTTAGGTGTTAGTGTAAGTGCATCCAGGAGTGTTTTCTTATTGTTTGCAGCAAATTTATTTTAGAATTCTGATATGGATTCTCTTTCTGCTGTGTGCTGCAGAATAAATAGGTGGGATTGAAATATCAATTTTACTAGAATTTGAAAATTAAATATCAGTTTTACCCTTTCGTTCTGGAGTATATAACAGAGAGGGGCGCAATACTGAGTAGCATTGTCATTTTATCTGGTATTATTTAAAAATTAAGATATCAAATTTTTATTTTCATCATTACTATCTTTTCTTTTACCATTACTATTTAACTTACTTAAAATATATTACTGGAAGATATAGGGAAGTGTAAATGTGACATTCTCCTTTCTCAAGTTTTACACAGTTTGCAAATTTTTTGTTTTTAACTATGAACCTAATGTTGAATGTCTTGGCTCAGCATGCTGAGGATTGTAAACAGTGAAAAATGAAATCCTTTCCAACACTTTAGATCTGTTTGGCCCAGTACTCTTTCTACTCTGCGTGCGTTTCTGTGTGTTGGGGGTGGCAATAGGCTCTCTGGTTATCTGCCTTTGAACAAGGGGCAGGATGGGCAAGTCCCCAACCTGACAGCAGTGGTTGGCTTAGGAGACTACAGGTAGAATGGCTGATTCTGTCCTCCCTCTTTCTCTGTTTGAGCCATTGATGCTTGCTTGCTCCTATACCAGGACTGAACACATTAGAAGCCCATAGCCTTAGCTTGTCAGGGATGTTTAGCTTCATAGTATGTCAGTCAGTGCAAGGCACTGCCTGATTTTGTAGTTGGAGTTATTCAAAAGCAAAACAAAGCCAAAACCAGTTCCTAGCCTGATAGGAAATCCATAGCTGTAAATCAAAATTTCAGTCAACTCCCAAATCTGTTTCCAATTACTATCCTTTGTCCTCACATTGAGTCCTGCCTGATGGTTATGTCTCTTTGTGAGCGATTCCTGAAACAAAGTTTCCTGCATTATCTCAGTCTTCTTTCTGATAATGCCAGCACCATCCCTATAGTTTTCGAGGCTTGAAATCTACCCGCTGCCGCCAGTCTGTCCCTGACATTCCTAAATCTCCCTTTGCTGTCTGTTGTCATTGTCCATGTCATGTTGTTTCTGTCTTCATCGGGTATGTCCATAGAGCAAATTACATACCATTGTTAAGTGTGAGATGAGAAGTTTGATTCTGGTCTTGTCACCCCCTTACTAAAAAGGCAAGGGCTTCTCATTACCTCCCTTTTCAGAAAATCTATGTGGCATCTACAGTAACATGTTCATAGTCCACTTCCTTAGCTATCTCCCCTGATTCCCCTTAATGTACTCCTGACGAAACAAACTACTTTTCTAATCACATTTGGGAGCCCTTGACTTTGCTCATGTTCCTTTCTGAGTCTTACGTCCTGTTCTTCTGCCAGTGGACTCCTTTACCTTTCGGTTCTTAGCAGAAATGCCACCTACTGCATGACCTCACTCCCTAACTAGCCTGAAATGATTTCTCTACAGCCATATCTGTATGTCTCTTTTGACATCTAGGGTTTTTGGTGTTTTTTTTCATTTGTAGCATAGTTATTTATGTGTAAGTTTTATTATAGTTTAAGCGTCTTTCTGCAGGAGTGCTTTCTTTTTTGTGTTTATATCTCTTAGCATGAGGCTTAGTGCCTCACCCATACAAGTATTCAGGAAATACATGTTAATGACAAATGAAAATACCATATGGTGTGGTTGCATTTTTATCAGTGTTCACTTTACAAAGTGTTCTACATTTGCTGTCTGAAAGAATGTACCAAAAAACCATGAACATTTACCTTACATTTTTAATGCTGTGGTTACCGCAGTCATCAGTCAGATGTGACCGTGTATGTGCCTTATGGGTAATAAGACTCCATTTTCCTTGCTCTCGGACAGGAGAATCAGATGAGAGGGAACAGTCAAAATTGGAAGTTAAAGTTTGGGACCCAAATAGCCCACTTACAGATCGACAGATTGACCAGTTTTTAGTTGTAGCACGGTGAGTATGACACATTGCGTGAAAACATCTTTTCTCTCTATAAAATAATTTATACATATTTTCCTTTCTTTGTATTCTGCTGTTTTCATTGGTTGTATTTTTTTTAATTATGTAAGAAAGCCTAATATATGTCACACCACTTCCTAAATAAAATGGTTTATTATCATTAGTTTCTGTTTTAAAAATGAAATAGATTTATTAAATTTCATATATTAAAAAATAAACACACCTTGTAAAAATGTAAGCACTGCACAAAAGTATAAAGAGGAAATTCAACTCCTAAAATCCCATGTCTTTAATTTAAAGCAGTGATTAGTCATGTGTCAAGAATAATGCGTGCCTCAAATTCCTCTTACCTGCACCCATGCATGGGGAAGGCTTACTGCTGAGCATATGGCTTTCCTTTGAGAGCTCTAGGCCTGGCTGCCAAACTGGCTTCCTTCCTCTCTACCTGACCTCTTTTCCTGTTTTCTTGATAAAATGAATGGGATAGAAATTTATTTTTATACTTATAAAAGTAAATGATGATTGCCTGGCTGGTGTGGCTCAGTGGTTGAGTGTCAACCCATGAATCAAGAGGTCCCTGGTTAAATTCCTCCTGCAAAGCAGAAGGGAAATGATATTATCATAGCATTGTAATAGAAAAATTAGAAAAAAACTAAGAGTACATCAGCAAGCAATAATACTTAAATGGAATATTACTTTACAACAATGAAAATGAATGAATTAGAGTTATATATAGCAAAGAGAGAAATCTCAAAAATAAAGTTGAGCCTGGCCAGAGTGGCTCAGTTGGTTGAGCGTCATCCAGTGTACCAAAAGGTTGCCAGTTCGATTCCTGGTCAGGACACATACCTGGGTTGTAGGTTTGATCCCTTTTGGGGAGGGTAGCGAGGGCAACCAATCATTGTTTTTCTCTCACATCACTGTCTACCTCCCTCCCCCCCCAAAAACTTCCTCTCTCTCCCTCATCCTACTGGTGGGAGTATGAGTTGGTATAGCTGCTTAGGTAAACTGTTATCATCTAACCAGAAGACCCATATGCAGATGGCATGAATATCACTATCCAAACTGGAAACAAATATCCATCATCAGTAGAGTGGCGGGAGGAGGGGGAGCATCATGCAGAGGATGCGCCACAGCAAGGAGAATGAATGAACACAGCTACAGCTAGCAGCATGTGTGAATCCACAAACATAACTGAACAAAAAAAGATGGACACGAAAAGAGTACATAGTATTTGGTTCTATTTAAGTTCCCAAATGAGCAAAATGTGTGTAGTGTTAGAATCCAGGATAGTGGTTCTTTTGGAGGAAGAGGGAGAGAGGGAGTAGTGTAGGGTGCTGTCATCTTCTGTTTCTTGACCCTGGATATTGGTGACATGGATGAATTCACTTTGCCATAACTGCATAGCTGTACAATGTGTACTATGTGTACTTTTTTGTTCACGTGTTATAGTTTAATTACAACCTTTTAAAAACTTTTTCTTAGCTAACATGTTTAAAAGAGAGATAGACAAGGAGCAAGTCATTGTCGTTTCATGCTTTATTTCTTGAAGTTAGGGTTCGTTACATGTGGGAAGTCTTTCTAAATCATACGATAATCAGTGTGGTAATTCTTAAAAATGGAAATATATATTGAGGCCTCATAAGAAGAGGTTGACCATATTTCAAGAAAAAATGTTACTGGGATTTCACAATTTGGGCTAAAAAAAGGGGGTCAGAACTTGCTTTGCAGTAATGGTTGAATTCTAGCTAATTTAATTCTCATTTTTTAGCACATTTGAATGCCAAATTGTTTACTCTGTGGCATTTCAAAATAGATCTTTCCCTCCTTTATGCCTCACAACCTACTTTTTCTTTTAATTTAATGGTAATGACTCATATGGTAAATTGGCTTGTCAATTCTTAAATTTTATAGAAAATACTATTTTTATTTGGTACTTGATTTTCAAACATCCAAGAACTTGATTTTTCATTCACTACCAAAATGTGTTTCTTTAAATATAAAAAAAAATAACAGACTCTTGATTTTCCCTCTTTGTTTTTGTGGTTTATTTAGTG
This sequence comes from Myotis brandtii, assembly GCF_000412655.1. NCBI lineage: Eukaryota > Metazoa > Chordata > Mammalia > Chiroptera > Vespertilionidae > Myotis > Myotis brandtii. The sequence continues at coordinate 3,653,031 of NW_005357115.1, forward strand.
CTGTTGGGACATTCGCTCGAGCCCTTGATTGCAGCAGTTCTGTACGGCAGCCTAGTTTGCATATGAGCGCAGCTGCAGCTTCCCGAGACATCACCCTGGTAAGATGCTTTTTGAAATTTTAGGGTTCTTTCTGCTGCTACTTGTTTAATTTTAAACCCAAAATAGCAGTGTTGTAGACATGAGAGCATATCTTGGCTCTTATGTTCCTTCTAGGCAGGTACTTTCAGATCCTCCAGTGTTTCCATCTCTTTTGTTTTCTTTAGTATTTAGCAGTCTGGAGGTCACTTTTATATTACATCTAATATCATAAATTATTTATTACTATAATTTTTAATTATTTTTTTTAGCAGAAGTATACTCAGAGGCTCAGGAAATTCTGTTTTGGTCTGTTTATACAACTGGTTTCAGAGATAGGATTTGGATCTGTTCTTGATTCCTACTGAGGAGTTCTCGCTACCAGATTAGTCTTCTGTTTCGTTCTCACTAAAATGACTTGGGTTTAAATATTATTATTGTTATCTATCTTGGATTAGGCAGCACTGAAGAAAATCTGCAACATTTAAATGCCTTGGTTTCCTGCTCTACCTACTCTAAGTTCAGCTTTACTTGGACTCTTTCTATATGTTGTTCTTGTGTTGAAATTATGGTTTTGGTGCCATGAAATTGACATCTTTTAGAAGTTGTGAAAGCAGGAAGAAATCGCCTTTTGTTATTCAGATGCTATGATCTGCATCTTTAATACTGTTTGCCCAGCTGTGTCAGGCCTTCCACTTTGATGTTAAAATATAAGATCCTGAGGCATTTCTAGAAAAATGAGTGGGACTGGTTAAAAATTGATTATTAATATGTTGATGACATGAGTTTTGCTGATTGTTTTCCAAAAAGAACATGTGAAAGGCTTTAAATGAAAATTGATTTATCATTCAGCTGAATTTGGAGAGTCAAGTTCTTTCTTTTCTTTCAGTGTTTGCAGGCCTGTAAGAGATCAGGTAGTACCTTTCTCCATCAGGTGACCAGACCATGCATCTGAAGACCTCCCAGTGCAGAGAGGGCAGGGCTGGGGAACTGCAAGAACCTGGGTAGCCTGTCAGGTGGTTTTCTTGTGGTTTTTCCTGTGAGGACTGCAGCTGGGCTGTCAGCACTCCTAACCTGACACATCCATTTATCCAAGACAATCAATGTATGCCACTTGTCAAATCACCAGTAATTTTTTAGGAGCAGGTACTTAATCTACCAGCAGATTGCTAGGTCTAACTTCCTCATAGCTAGACTGTGAATTTCAAACACTGCTAGTCTAAGGTATATAATAAGATTTATAATTATTAGAGTATTGAAGCCATGGAGGTTTCATAGATTTCACCCTTGTTTCATTAAAAAGTGAAGTGGAACAAAAAAAAAAGAAAAGTGTATTTTGTACAATATGCAAAGGAAAAAATCATCAGTTTACCACAATGACTACATTGACCTTTCCTCCACCCCTTTGAGGAAACAAAGTTCCTTAGAACAAAGTAAACCTTGAGGTGGTTAGTAAGTAGTAAGTAGTTGGTGGATGTTCTAGCCTGTTACTTCATGTTTGTTGTCTACACCCACATGGCTGGAGGGTGGAGTGCCATGTACATTGTTAGGGAGGTATGGCTGGGGCAAAGCCTCAGTCTCAGAGAACAGGTAATTGTGTAGACACTGGATTTCTCTTTTGCCTGGACTCTGAGGACTAAATTTGGAAGGTAGGATACCAGAAAAAGAATTTTTTGAGTTGTTTGGGGCTTAAGAAGTCGTCTAGGATAGACTATATTAGAGATAATGGTGAGGTAACTTATATAAAGATTCACATTTAATTAGTGACAGAATCAAGACTAGAAACTTAGGCCTCCCAGTGCTAAGTCTGATTCTGGGAAAGGTCAGGATGTGTTGATTTAGTAGAGAGGAAATTTTATCCTGAAACCTTTCTAATTCCTATATTACGTGTGATCTTTTAAAAATGCAACTTTGATTTTGCTGTTTCCTATCTTATATCCTTTCAGTGGCTTTTGATTGCATTTAGGGTAAAAACAAACAAACACCCACACCAGTCAACAAGACTAGGGGATTTTGCCTGGCCTGTTTCTCCAGTCCCTTGCCCACACTTTCCTCTGTGTCCTCTGGGCTCTAGCCAGGCTGTATCCTTCCTTTGGTTCCATGGTTTGCCTCCTGCTACAGGACCTTTGCATGTCCAGTTCCGTTTGCCTGAATACTCTCACAGCCCCACCAAGGTAACTCCAGTCTTTTTTAAAATCTTGTCTAATCCATCAGTCTGGGGCAGGCTACTTTGTGATGTGCTCATGCAGAGAACCAACTATGTTCCTCCATGTTAGTTGTTTATAATTAAACACTCATTTTTGTGATTATCTGCTTAATGTCTGTTTTTCTCCTTCCCATTCCCCACATGTCAGCTTGTAATATTCATTAATGTATGATTATATCTGTTTTTCCTCATTGTTGAATCCCTAGCAACAAACATAGGTGTTCAGTAAATATTTGAGAATGAACAACTTAATTTCTATTTCTGGGACAGATTTTTTTTTTAAAAAGAAAATAGGTCATTGGAGTATATTATTTCTATTTTATTGTTTTAATCTTTTACTGAGTACATCTCATCACTAAGATGAACTATTTGAATTCTAATATTGTATCATCAGAGCTATACACACCATCTGAAAACCAGGAGTCATACAAAGATTTAAGTAGGAAAAACTTGATTAAAAATTGTAGTAAAATATATACAACACTAGAGGCCCGGTGCACAAAAATTTGTGCACTGGTGGGGGGGGGGGCCCCCCAGCCTGGCCTGTGCCCTCTCCCAGTCTGGGACCCCTCGGGAGATAACGACCTGCTGGCTTAGGCCTGCTCCCGGGTGGCAGAGGGCACTCCCAATCCCTAGGTGCAGCCCCTGGTCAGGCTCAGAGCAGGGCCGATTGGGGAGTTGGGGCGC
>NW_005357115.1:3657563-3674704 GCF_000412655.1 Myotis brandtii
TCCCAGCAGGCTGAAAGCTGGTTTCTGGGGTTTTGTTTAGCTTCTATATTTGTTACAATGTTTCTTAGAGTTGCAGCTCAGAGGCCGGCAAGTCAGGCGGGGAACGTTGGAGTCTGCAGTCACTGAAGCAAGGAAGCCTCATGTTCGCTTCCAGCTGCCTGGCTGCCGGCCGCCATCTTGGTTGACAGTTAATTTGCATAAGGATATGCTGATTAGCCAATGGGAAGGGTAGCGGTCGTACGCTAATTACCATGTTTCTCTTTTATTAGTGTAGATACCAGTAAAATTTATCACTTTAACCATTTGTAAGTATACTGTTCTCTGGCATTAAGTAGCCACATCGTTGTACAACCAGCCATCAGCACCAGCCATCTACAGAACTTTTCATTTCCAGCTAAAACTCTATACACATTAAATAGTAACTCCCCATTGCCTGTTCCCTAGCCCTTGGCAGCCGTAATTTTACTTCTTGTCTCTTTGAATTTGACTATTGTAGATACCTCATATAAGTGGAACCATACGTTATTTGCCCTTTCGTGACTTGCTTATTTCACTTAGTTAATGTCATTTAGTTAAGTTTCATCCATTTTGTAGTATGTGTCAGCATTTCTTTCCTTTTTAAGGCTAAATAATAATATTGCACTGTATGTGTGCATCACATTTTGTTTATCCATTCACCCACCAATAACTTGGATTGCTTCTGCCTTTGGCTGTTGTGAATAATGGTATGACTTATGCAAATGGATACACTTTTATGATTCTGTGGTTTTCCTCCCCTGGAACTGTAGCTTATGACCCATATAGTCTTATGCAAGTGACTTAACCTCCCTGTGTCTGTTTCATCATCTGCAGTGGAAATGGTAATACAACCTATCCACCCTGCTTCAGGGGATACGGTCTGACAAGAAGAGGTATTATAGACATACCTCTGTAAGTTGCTAATTAGTGTATCCAAGCACATGGAACTTGATGGAACTGGAGTAGCTCTCCAGAACATGCCTTAGGGCTGATTTTCCTGGGCCCTGGGTTCTCTGAGGGGCATAGAACTCTCTGTGATATTGGCTGTCCAGACTGGATGGAAGACATCTGATTTATAGCTGTCACAAGTCTTTTCGAACTTCCATCAATGTTCCAGAAGAAATTAGAATCAACAGCTTATATCCTTCGTTTAAGGTAATGTTCACAAACACTGGGCAAAAGCCTCTTGAAACCCCATTTCAGGCCCTGTCCTCACTGGGGGAGAAAACGGGCTATGTCTCAATGCCCTGAACCAAGACCTTTGGCACCCTCTCTCCAGCTTCCAGAAGGGTCTGTCTCTGAGTTACTATGCAGCATCAGCTTGAGGATTAAATGAGATAATGCTTGTAAATAATTTAGAACAGTGTCTGGTGCCATATAAGAGCTCAATAAATATTCACAATTAGTTATTATTGTTGAGATGATGATGATGATGACAATGATGCATTTCCCCCACAATCTTTGTTGAGTCTCATTTAATTCTGATTTTGTAGCATTATAAGGGGTTTTGTGATGCCATTTTTATTGTCATTGTAGTAGATTATCACATTTGAATATGGTCGTTAGGCCATGATTAACCACACATTTTAGTATGATTGTTACAAGAATATCACTCTATAATTTCTCCTTACAACAAGGTATAATTTTTTTTAAAAATATATTTTATTGATTTTTTACAGAGAGGAAGGGAGAGAGATAGAGAGTCAGAAACATCGATGAGAGAGAAACATCGATCAGCCGCCTCCTGCACATCCCCCACCAGGGATGTGCCCGCAACCCAGGCACATGCCCTTGACCGGAATCGAACCTGGGACCCCTCAGTCCGCAGGCCGACGCTCTATCCACTGAGCCCTCTCTCTCTCTCGAACGTATAATTTTTATAGTAAAAATTTTCCCATCAAGAAAAACTTAGAAAAAAGAGGAAGTTGATTTAACCAATAATAATTTGTCATCAGATATTAACTCTTTATAAAAATGGTAGCCATCAATCTTGTGAGTGACTCTCTTTATTTGTGAGTCCTAGTCAAATCACACTTTTCATTTAGGACCTTGAGGATACTGGAGATTTGAAGAGAGCTTGCAAATCACAGTCATCACATTATTTAAAGAAATTGTACTCAGCAGAATATATAAATCTTTTGGTTAACATTTTAGGCATTAGCTTACTAGTACACCAGAAATCTAGTCTTCAAAATGAATATAAAATTGATAAAATGAGAATTCATATAATTTTTAAAAAAGTCAATTTGCTTATGAGTACTATCATAAGCAAAGCTGTACAATTAGAACTAATGGACTGTCATTGCAGTAAAAAATACACAACATGAATTTTCCTTCTAAATACTTCATTAAGGCAATAATATTCTACATTATGCACACTTTTTGTCTGATGATTGTTAAAATGATATTAAATGAGCTTAGAAATACTGTAAATTGTCCTCAGAGAATTGTTTGTATGTGTTAAGGTATATTTATCCATCTTTTTCAATTTTAAGCTTAAATTAGTTTTTCTTTTTGGTATATGTAGCCTTTCACTCTACTTTTTCTCCCGTGAATTTAAGAAGCATCAGAAAAATCACTGTAGATCTGAACTATGGAGAAATATAATGAAAACTGTTTTAAGTTCTTTGTCTAGGGTTAGGGTTAAGAGATGTGGATTTATAGGTGTGAGTAAATGAAGGTGTGGGCTTATTGTTTTTAAAACTTATCTTTGTATTTTGAGATAATATAAAATATAAGATTTCCTATATTTCCTTCACCCAGCTCCCCAAATGTTAACATTTGGTACATTTTCTTTATCTCTCTCTCTCTCTCTCTCTCTCTCTCTCTCTCGGGATTCGTGCACTGGTGGGAAGCATGGCCTGGTTCGATTACCGGTCATGGCACGGGGCATGCAAGAGGTAGCAGATCAATGATTCTCTCTCATCACTGATGTTTCTATCTCTCTTTCCCTCCCCCTTCCTCTCTGAAATCAATCAATCAATCAATAACTGCTGATAAATTTGAAACTTAGGAAAAATCTCCTAGACTGACATAACTGACCAAAATGATCTTAAGTTGGATAAAATCTTATTTTAATTACAACCAAAACCCAAATTGAGGAACATTCAATAGTAATAATAACAACAATAACAACAACAACAACAATAATAATAATGGCCTGTACTTTTCAAAATACCATGATTATGAAAGACAGAAAGAACAAGGAACTGTTCATTCAGGATTGAAATAAATTGAAGAGATATGACTACTAAATGCAATAAATGATTCTCAAGTAGACCTTAAACCAGAAAAATTTTTTTTCTTTCATTATAAAGGACATTACTGAGACAACTAGCAAAACTGACTAAAGCCTTTAGATTACATAATGGTACTATAGTAATATTCATTTCCTGAATCTGACTATTGTACTGTGGTTATAGTATTTATAATCTTAAATATTGATTAAGTAGACTAATAAAATTAGTGGGTTAAAAACTGGTCTTAAAAGTCTGGAATAAGAATACCAGAGTAAACCCAGAGAAATATAAAACAAAGAAAATAGTAAAGAACAAAAATAAATAGAAAAACACAATACAGAAAATCAAAATCAACTGACTGACTATATATGTATATCAGTTAGCTGTCGTCAAAATAATGCTACATGATACAGGTTGGATTCCTGGGAAACAGACCTTGAGATGGAGATTTGCATGCAGGAAATTTATTAGGGAGGACCCCTGGGATAAGTACTTGGCAGGATTGACTAGAGAGAGAAGGTGGACCATATGGTGCATTCTGAATGAAGGCCTCAGCTGACTCCATGGGTCGCTCTGAAGAGTTGTCCCAAATCAGTGTGGAAGGCTGGGCCTTGACACTCCTGAGTCATTGGTTGCAGGCTGCCCTAAGAAGAGAGCATGGCCTTGGGTGATGAATCTTTCTTAAATTGAGATCATTTCAAAGAGGACCAACAGCTGAGGGCTGTCTGTTCACAGCACTTCTAGCACTGGCTAAATAAGTTCTTTATTTTCAGAGGGAAAACACAGTATTCATTATACTGTCCAGAATTTCAGTGGCTTATGACAACAAGCATTGATTTTTTTGTACGCTCTTTGTCTAGGATTCTGCTGACCTAGACTGGGCTAATATAGGTGCCACACTACAGGTTGTGACCAGATCTTCATGTGTCTCTTCTCCGTTGACAAAAGTCAGTAGCACAAGAGGGCAAGTCCAAATGCAAAAACATTCAGGGCTCTGTTAACTCACATGTCTAAACATCCTATTGGCCAGTCAAGTCACATGTCCAGGTCCAACATTAATGGAGTAGAAGAATACCCTTCTATGGAGGTCCAGGGGAGAAAGTGAATATTTGCTAAAGAATAACCCAGTCTACCATAGTGTGATTCTGCTTAATGAACAAAAGATGAGAATTTCACTGCCAGGATTTAATTGTCAGTCTTTCTCTTAAAATATTTCTATTTGTCATCTCCATCTGTTATGAATGAGATGAAATGTGACAACACCTTCAGTGCTATTTGGCAAAGAAAACAGCTTGTTCTTATAATTTTTAAAATTTATATTTGAATGGATCTTGTATGTTATTTGTAAAGCTATTGAAAAGATGACAACTTTGTATTTATCTGGAGGGAAGACTCAGTTTTTTATGTTTAGTTTTTAAGTTCTTTTATTTTAAACTAAGCTATATATACAGTAAAGCGTATTAAGTATCCTATATTTTAGGTACACTGCTTATACATTTTTACATATATATATATATACATGTAACCACCACCCAGGTCTAGATTAAAAAAAACACACAAAAAACCATCCTGAATCCCAAAAAGGTTTCTCATGCCCCTCTCCTATCAGTGTCCCCCCACTTCCCTTCTGAAGTAACAACTGTCAGACTTCAGTTAACTATCTCACCATCAATTAATTGTTACTTTTCTCAAAGTCCATATAAATGGAATCAGCCAGTATGTTCTCTAGTATGTATGTCTAGCTTTTTGTTATCTTACTGATAAACCATAGTCATTGGTTATATGTCAAACTCCAATGTCTTTTTTTAGCTTACTTCTGTGAATCTTTACTACTGGGTGTTGTCTCTTCTATTATAGAAAGTGTCTCCCATGTTTTACTAATACATTTTCAGGGTAAGATTAGACAATAAAAGTCTATTCAAAAGAAACTGCTATGCTGGAGGGGAGGGTCTGGAGTAGAGGGGTTCAATGGAAAAAAAGGGGGGGACACTTGTAATTGTGGGGACATTATTAATTGAAGGGATCAATAAATGCTACTTTCAACAATAAAGATAAATTTAAAAAAAGAAACAAGAAACTGCTATCTATGCCAGAAAGATGGAGTTAATAATAGGAGCTCCAAGCAAATAATGTGATTGGTTTCCTTTGTGCAGTTAGTTATTGATTTCAACAGAATTGTTCCCTAGGAATTCCACAGTGCATGTGCCTGATGGGAATGTTTATTTTGTACATATACTGATTATTACTGCACTCTCTTCTAGGCTATGGAATAAATGTGGGCTTTGGAGGTTTCATAGCTCCTGGTAAGCTGTGAGTCTGCCCCATTCTTTCCATTTGAGTTGTGGCACAATACAGGAGCTAGTCTTCCAAAGGCAAATGCTTACTTCACTGTTCAGTAACACAAACACTCTGTAATCACTTGAGATTTTGGTCATAACAACTTATAAAGGTTGAGAAAGTACTTTGGTTCTTTGAAGTCTTATTAGATAATAGCTCATTATCAATTTTAAAAGTGACTATAAGAAGAGTATTTTCATTCATCTAACGTGAACAAAAGACAGAAAATCCATTTATGCTTTGAGTGGTTAGTATAATATCAGTTGAGAAAAACTCATTTAATTCTCTCACTTCTGGTTTCATAGCACTCGTTAATTATAAAAATTACTTTTACCTCCTAAGGAATCTCAGCAACATAATTACTTTGTCTAATTATTGATTTTGAGTACCATTTAATCTTTTTTAGTTTTGTTATTCATTATAAATACTAGAGGCCCGGTGCATGAAATTTGTGCACTTGGAGGGGGGGGGGTGTCCCTCAGCCCAGCCTGTGCCCTCTTGCAGTCTGGGAGCCCTCAGGGGATTTCTGACAGATGGCTCCTTAGTGCTGCCATGGATACGGGAGAGGCTCCTGCCACCGCTGCTGCGCTCACCAGCCATGAGCCTGGCTTCTGGCTGAGCAGTGCTCCCCCTGTGGGAGCACACTGACCACCAGGGGACAGCTCCTGAGTTGAGCGCCTGCCCCCTGGTGGTCAGTGTGCGTCATGGCGACTAGTTGTTCCGCCCTTCAGTTGATTTGCGTATTAGCCTTTTATTATATAGGAGTTTTAAAAATAATCATTAATGGCCCTGGCTGGGTGGTTTGGTTGGTTGGATCGTTGTCCCTTACAGAAAAAGGTTGAAGGTTTGATTCCCAGTCAGGAACATATCTAGGTTGAGGTTCCATTTCTGGTGGTGGCCGTACAGGAGACAACCAACCGATGTGTCGTTGTCAAATTGATATCTCTCTCTCTCTCTCTCTCTCTCTCTCTCTCTCTCTCTCGCCCCACCTCCCAACTTCCTTTCTCTAAACATATCCTCTGGTGAGGATTAAAAAAATAACAATCATTTATGAAAATACATTATTAATTGAAGGGATCAATAAATGCTATTGAACTTTCTTTTCATTTTCATAAGTTATATATCCAGAAACAATAATCATTTAGTTTCAGGGATGCTGGAGTTTGCAGAGGACAAGCAAAAAATAAAGATTAATTCTAACATTTTTTGTAACCCCTGCTACAGAAGAATGAGAAGAAATTTACTTGAAAGTTGAGGTTATTATTCTACAATTGTGACACATATAGCAAAAGACTATACATGGTCAGTGGTCTTAGCTGTGCTTATAACTAGGAAATTGATGGTTTCAGGTGTACAGCATAGTGATTGGATATGTATATAATTTATGAAGTGATCCCCCCAATAAGTCTAGTACCCACCTGGTACCAAACACAGTAATTACAATATTATTGACTGTATTCCCTATGCTATACTTTACATCCACATGACTATTTCATAACTACCAATTTGTACTTCTTAATCCCTTCCCCTTTTTCACCCACCTCCCCCAAACCCCCACCTACCTGGCAACCATCAGTTTGTTCTCTGTATCTATGGGTTTGTTTCTGTTTTGTTTGTTCATTTATTTTTTAGATTTCACATATAAGTGAAATCATATGGTATTTGTTCTTATCTGCCTTAACTTCACTTAGCATAATACTCTCTAGGTCCATCCATGTTGTCATACATGGTAAGATTTCATTCTTTTTTTATGTCTCAGTAATATTGCATTAAATATATGTACCGCATCTTCTCTCTCTCTTTTTAAAAAACAAAACAAAAAACTTTTTATTGATTATTAGAGAGCGAGGAAGGGAAGAGGGATAGAGAGATAGAAACATCAATGAGAGAGAAACATCAATCAGCTAGCTCCTGTACCCACCCTACTGGGGATTGAGCCCACAATCCAGGCATGTATCCTGACTGGAATCAAACTAGTGACCTCTTGGTTCATGGGTTGATTCTCAACCACTGAGCCATATTGTCTGGGCATGTACCACATCTTCTTTTCCAGTTGTCCATTGATGACTTGTGCTGCTTCCATATTTTGGCTATTGTAAATAATGCTGCAATGAACATAGGGATGCATATATATTTTCGAATTGGTGTTTTGGATTTCTTCAGATAAATATCCAGAAGTGAAATAGCTGGGTCATAAGTTTGTCCTATTTTTAATTTTTTTAGGAGCCTCCATACTGTTTTCCGAAATAGCTCTATGAATTACAATCCCACAAACAGTGCACGAGGATTCCCTTTTCTCCACATCCTAGCCAACACTTGTTATTTGTTGAATTATTGATAATAGTCATTCTGGCAGGTGTGAGGTGATATTTCATTCTGATTTTAATTTGTATTTCTCTGATATCGAGCATCTTTTCATATTTCTATTGATCATCTGTATGTCCTTTTTGGAGAAATGTCTATTGAGGTCCTCTGTCCATTTTTTAATTGGATTGTTGTTGTTTTTGGTATTGTTTTTTGAATTCTTTATAATTTTGGATATTAACCCGTTACCAGATGTATCATTGGTGAATATGTTCTCCCATTCAGTGGCTTATCTTTTCATTTTGTTGATGGTTTCCTTTGCTGTGCAAAAACTTTTTATTTGACATAGTCCCATTCGTTTATTTTTTTCTTTTGTTTCCTTTGCCCAAGGAAATACATCAGAAAAAAATATTACTAAGAGAAATGTCAGAGATTTTACTGCCTGTGTTTTCTTGTAGGATTTTTATGGTATTGAGCAGCCGTGGGCAAACTACGGCCCGCGGGCCGGATCCGGCCCGTTTGAAATGAATAAAACTAAAAAAAAAAAAAGACCGTACCCTTTTATGTAATGATGTTTACTTTGAATTTATATTAGTTCACACAAACACTCCATCCATGCTTTTGTTCCGGCCCTCCGGTCCAGTTTAAGAACCCGTTGTGGCCCTCGAGTCAAAAAGTTTGCCCACCCCTGGTATTGAGTCTTACATTTAAGTCTTTAATCCATTTTGAGTTTATTCTTGTATATGGTGTAAGAAGGTGGTCTCTAGTTTAATTTTTTCACATGTATCTGTCCACTTTTCCCAACACCATTTATTGAATAGACTGTCTTGATTCCATTCTATGTTATTGCCTCCTTTATAAAATATTAATTGATTAAATAATTATGTCTGGCTCTTTATTCTGTTCCATTGATCTGTCTTTTATGCCCGAATCATGCTGTTTTGATTAGATGTAGCCTTGTAGTGTAGTTAGATATCAGGTAGTGTGATTTCTCCAACTTTGTTCATTTTTCTCAAGATTGATGTGGCTATCCAGGATCTTTTGTGATTCCATATACAATTTTGGATTATTTGTTCTAGTTCTGTGAATACGTCATTGGTATTTTGATAGGAATTGTGTTGAATCTATTAATTGCTTGGGTATGTTCATTTTAACAATGTTAATTCTTCCAGTGCATGAGCACAGTATATGCTTCCACTTATTTGTATATTCTTCAGTTTCTTTTTTCAGTGTCTTATAATTTTCTGAGTACAGATATTTCATGTAAAAAAAAAAAAAAGGTGCAAGACTTGGCTTTCATTGTCAGAAAGTTAAAACAGAACTAGTTCTTACTTGACAAGATTTGATCACCTTGTCCGCCAAACCTGCACCACACCTACATGCTTATCCAGAAGTAGAACCAGTTGTCCTGTTTTGCAGTTTTCCTGTATACAAATGGGCATACATGTTATAGATGAATCTCTTTCTTGCCAGTAAAAAAACCACCAAGTTTTTCAAAACTTAAAAGTTTGGAACCTAGTTTATTCTCTCCTGATGGGAGGAAAATGTTACACCCAAGGTACTTTTGCAAAAAGCCACTTTTATTATTATAACCTGTCTTTTCTTCTTTCAAATTATTCTTTAAATCACTCTTCCTTGAAATTTATAGGAAACCCCCACCAACCTAGCTGTTCCAAGCCCTGCCTGGTCATTCTTGGTCTTAAAAATGTCAACCAAGTTAATTTTTAACATGGATAGGTAATTTTGTTTGGTTTGTTTTATACAGATGTGTAATTTTGTTTTGTCTTACTACCATTCATTCTCAGTTCAATTTATTTATTTCTGTTTCTCCTTTCTTAGTACATCATTTTCTTAATCCAATCTGAGAAATTTTTTTCTCACTCTCTGACACATGATGTTTTTTGCCCCCTTGATATATTTTTTATTGATTCCAGAGAGAGGTAGAAACATCAATGATGAAAGAGAATCATTGATCAGCTGCCTCCTGCACATCCCACACTGGGGATAGAACCTGCATGCTGGGCATGTGCCCTGACTGGGAATCGAACCGTGAACTCCTGGTTCATACGTAGATGCTCAACCACTGAGCCATGCTGGCCGGGCAACATGATCTATTTTTTAGGATCTTGTTCAGGAAGGCTGTGCCAGCCTTGTATAGTAGCTGAAGTGACTTTGGCATTTTTAACAGAAAGGATGATGAAACATACAGGTTTCCAATTTAATGCCTGGAGGTCCTGGATATCCATAGTTAGGTTGCTATAACAAATGAATCATTAAAAAAAAATACACACCTTAAAAGGCACAAATCAACATTTTCTTAAAGCAGTAAATGATATTTTAAATAATTGTTAACTAATCTGTTATTCAAATTTTTCTTAATTTTGTGAGAAAATAACTACCTCAGTATATGGTTGTTAATTAACTGTATTATGCACTTCAGTATCTGTTCTTAAATAATCTAGGACGTTTGCATTTATGGCTGATCTTTTCTCTCCATTTTGTTTGTTTTCTTTAGTTTCATGCTATGGATACATTATATAGACACAGCTATGACTTGAGCAGTGCAATAAGTGTCTTAGTGCCACTTGGAGGACCTGTTTTATGCAGAGATGAAATGGAAGAATGGTCAGCCTCTGAAGCTACTTTATTTGAAGAGGCACTGGAAAAATATGGCAAAGACTTCAATGATATACGTCAAGACTTTGTAAGTAGAAAATTGTGAATGATATAAAATGTTGAGGTTGGGAATATTTTATTTGTTTTAGAAATCTGTGACTTAGTAATTTTTATCTGCTCAACATAGAATGAAGGCCAGTATTATAAAGGGAGAAACTGACATTTATTCTCGGAATTAATTGTGAATAAGAACCAAGGCCAGGAGGCCTTGAGTTCTTGCTGTAAACCTTGGCAGTATGAATTCATCCTCTTCACCTTTCTGAGGTCTGTTTAAAATATGGACAGATTGTCTAACCATTTGCACTAAATATATCTAATATATCTAATTCCTGCCTCTTAAGCTCGTTGCCCTCCTTTAGACCTTCAGTGTTTTTCTAGTTGTCTGACTAATTGTTGAGCCTAAAATTTTGATGTGGACCTTTAATGTGGAAACAACCTGTAAAGCAGAGGAGGAGAATTTGCTTTATAGGCTTTCTATCTTTGACTCCTCTTAATGATATGCAGTATCTAATTTGCCTTTTAAATATTAGATAGTCTTTTCTCCTATTATGTACTTCCTTTTGTCTTTGTGGAATTGCTCTAATTAAGTTTATAATCACTTTGAAGTGGAGAAATTTCCATTTGAGAAGTCTATAAATAGATTTCTATAGCAGCCATTCTTTATAAAAAGTTATGAAAATAGAATCTTTATAGACTATGAAGTATTTGATGCAAGTTAATATCCTGCCTTTTATGTTGTTGAATTTTTGTTTGAATTATTCCTGAAGAAAAATTATTACTATCAATATGGATACATTAAATTCCAAACATGATAATTAATTAATTAGTGTCACTAACATTTGTTCTTCTGGCAAAACTTCATTCTTACCCAGATTGTTATATGTCATGATTTCAATTTATAGGAGGTGCAGGTGAGGATTTAAAATGCATTGGTGGCATTTAGCTTCAGATGGTCAGAATAATGCACCAGTGTGATGTTATTACTATGGTATATTAATGTACCATACCACTAAGTAGAAAACACAAAAACAAAGCCCCCTAAAGAACAAAATCCACAGGTCTGACAAAGGAATGGAAGGAGAAACATTAAAGTGAAACTACTTTCCCTGCACTGAGTGTGACATGCTCATTTTATGTTCTAGTAATTCTTCTGGACCCATTTCAATTCAACAAATGTCTGTTGAGCATCTGCAGCATGCCAGGCCTTCAGGTAGGCACTAGGCATGCAACAGAAGCATAACGTTACTTTAGGGAATGAGTTAATAGTCAACATCAAGTGATTGAAGCACATATACCAATTAATATAAAATGTAGTCATTTCTGTCAGCACTATGAATAAGTATTATGGGGTATTGGGAGGGGAACTGTCAGTTGTGCCAGTCAAATCAGAAATGGCTTCACAGAGTTAACTGGCATTTCAACTGGATCTCTTAGGTAAAGGGAGAAAACAGCAAATTGAAAAGTATACGTGAGGTATGATAGCACTTCCAGGCACCTAACACAGGACTAGGAAGAAACTCGCTGAAGAGTAACTTGGTGCAATATACTCAGACACAGAGGCTGACACTGATATGAGATAAAAGAACTGTATGAAAATGAGTATGACAGTAATAATGCTGTTAGATGGTTTTTGTTACCTTCAAGATCTAACAAAATTCTTGTAAATTTGCATTGTGGTATATATTAGTTTTGCTGAGGGTAGTTATATTGCTTGTTGATTAGCCAATCACATTAGGTTTGTAGTATTTTGGAGACTGAAATTTTCCACCAGTGTCAAAAACCTTAAAGAATATATGATACCAGGAGGCTGACTGCCCAAAGGGTTTAAGTTTTTTTGTAGTTTGGAGTGTTTTTAAACTAATTATTCACCTTCACCCCATAATACTGGTAAAAGTAATACATAAACCTGAAGACCATATATGACAAGCCCACAGCTAATATCATATGCGGTGGTGAAAGACAGAGGTACATGAAAAGTACTCAACACCACTAATCATTAGGGAAATACAAATCAAAACCACAATGAAATATCACCTCATATCTGTTAAGACAACTATTATAAAAAAGACAAGAGATAACAAGTGTTGGCAAGAATGTAAAAAGGGCTTGGCATTAATTCTTCATTAAATGTTTGATGGAATTCAACAGCAAAGAAATCTGGTCCTGGGATTTTCTTTGATCAGAGGTTTTTGATCCCTGATTAGATCTCCTTCTTAGTTATAATCTATTCCGATTTTCTATTTCTTCATGATTCAGTCTGGGTAGGTTTTATGTTTCTAGGAATTTATCCATTTTTTCTAGGTTATCTAATTTGTTGGCATATACTTGTTCATAATAGTCTCTTAACATAAGCCTTTGTATTTGGGTCTTCTTTTTTTTGCTTAGTCTAGCTAAAAGTTTTGTCAGTTTTGTTTTATCTTTTCTAAAAAATAGCCCCTAGTTACATTGATCTTTTCTATTTTTATAGTTTTCACTTCATTTACTTCTGCTCTGATCTTTGTTATTTCCTTCCTTCTGCTAATTGGATCCACTCTCTTTCTCCTCCCATCCCCCCTGCATAATTCCTAATGACCTGTCTTTTAGTTCACATATTCTTTTTTTCTGCTTAATCAAGTCTGTTGTTGATGTTCTGTATTGTATTTTTCATTTAATTAATTGTATTTTTCAGCTTTAGAATTTGTTAGGTTCCTTTTCATTATTCTTTGTTGAACTCATTTTGTTTGTATATTGTTTTACTGATTTTATTGCATTGTCTGTCTGTACTTTCTTATAACTTATTGAACTTCCTTAAAACAATATTTTTTAAATTCTCTTTCAGGCAAGTAGTTGATATCCAGTTCTTTGGGGTCAGTAACTAGAAAATTATTGTGTTTCTTTGGTGTCATGTTTCCTTAGTTTTTCATGTTTCTCATGGGCCTGTGTTGATGTCTGTGGATTTGATAGAGCAGTCACCATTTCCATAGTTTACAGGTGGTTTTGGTGGGGAAAGGCCTTCACCAGCAGGTGGTGCAAGGGCACTGGCTTATTGGGGCCTGATGTTTCCAGCTCCCAGGTAGGTCAAGTGGCATAGTCACATTCAGCTCCATCAGCTGAAGTCAATGTTGCTAAAGATTGCAAGGGTCCTCCATGGTGTCTGCATTGGTAGTGAGGACTGTTACAGTCTTCAGTGACAATGGCTGCTGGGGAACTTCCTGATCTCTTTTCTCCCAGGGGGCTATAGCCAAGGGATCCCTCTTGGCAATGGGTCTGGCTTTGGAGGGACCTTTGGTGGTATTGGTGTGAGGCATGGACACACTTGGATCCGTCACGGAGCCAGGAGTAGATCATGTATGCTCCTTGAGTGGCTGAGTGTAGGGTCTAGGCTGCTGGCCAGTTTCCATGGCTCTGGTACCTGAGATGTGTGCACATGTGGAACAGCTGTGGAGCTGAGGTCTGAAGCACAGGTACATGTGGAGCAGCCAGGACTTTGGGGTCCAGGGTATGCACAGAGTTGGAGGTAGGGGCTGGCAGCCCTGTTCCAGGGGACACAGCAATGTCTTCTGGGAGTGACCCAGCAGCATCTCCTAGCGGCAGCAATAGCTGTTGGTTACCTCAGTGTCAAAAGGTGCTAGTTTTCTCTGCAGAGCAGGCTGCTGTGGTCCATGCCAGCATACATTGTGGAGCCCTGTGCTGGGAAAGCTGCAGGAATTCTGTCCTGGGGGCTGTATGAGTGGCAAAGGCTGCCGGGCCCTCTGTAGAGCAGGTCACTGGGGACCTCAGTGGCACACACCTCATGGCTTATATTGATAGCCTCCACCCTTCTTCTTGGTTCTTCGCCATTTTAAGATGTCTCAGCTAAGCCGTCTCCACAGTGATCCTTTCTGTGTGGTAATCCATTAATTGCTCCACTGTGTTGCTGTAGGTTCTTAATTTGAGTCTTGTGCCCTCCCAGGGCTATTTTTGTTTGTTGATAGCAGTCTATTTTCTGTTTGGTTGGTTGTTTGTTTGGGGGAGGGGGGGGGCAGACCAAGACTGGTAGCTCCTATTCCTCTATCTTGCTCCCATCCACTTTAAGTTGTCTAGTTTACTGTCATAAGGTTGTTCATAATAGTCCTATTACCCTTTTAAGGCCTTATATGGACACATGTGCTAATGTGTCCTCTCATACTCCTGATGCTGATGATTTAGCTCTTCTCTCTTTTTCCCTCATCAGTCTGGCCTTAGGGCTTTCTCAATTTTATTGATCTTTGCAAAGAACCAGCTTTTGGTTTGATTGATTTTCTGATTCATTAATTTCTGCTTTTATGTTTATTATTTCCTTCCTTCAGCTTGCTTTGGACTAATGTGCTTTGTCTTTTCCTAGTGTCTTTTTAAGGTTGAATCTTAAATCATTTATTTGAAACATTTCTTGTAATGCAATCATTTATTGGTAGCATATGTTTAGCTAGTAATGATTTATTTCAGCTTTGCCTGAAAAAGATATTTCCTCTATAAAGATATTTCATTCTTTCTAGAATTCATTTATTTTCTTTCTTAATACTCTAAAGATGTTTATTTGGTTTATGCAGTTTCTGATGAGAAAGTTCCTCTGTATGTAAATGTTTCTTTTTCTTTGTGTTCAAGATTTTTCTTTACTCTTGGTTTTCAGTAGTTTTACTACTACATTTTGCCTGGGTGTGTTTTTATTTGTAATTATTCTACCTGTAGTTCACTTAGTTTCCTAGAGCTGAGATTTTCTGTTTGTGCGTTAGTTTGCATAATTTGTATTGATTCATCTTCTAGTACACTAATGCTTTTCTTGGCTATATCCAGCAAACTGATTAACTTGTTAAAGGAATTCTTCAAACATGATAGCATGTTTTTTTTTCACATGTATACTTTATTCTTTTTTATGCTTTCTATCTGTGTTTAAATTCACCATCTGTTTGTGTTGTCCACCTTTTCAACTGGATTCTTTGTTATAATTATCATAGTTTAATATCTGATACTTCCAAAATTTGGGTCATATTGGAGTCTATATCTGTTGCCTGATTTATTTCTTGAAAATGGGACATTTATTTTCATGCTGTTTTTTAATGTCTTCTATCTTTGAGTGGATATGGAACATCCTGTGTAAACAACATAGGCTGAGTTAAACAGTATTTGTATTCTGAAATGAGCATGCCTCTTCATCTAGGTCATTATTGTAGGGGATTGAGTCTGTCTGGTTAGTAGTGGGCCACATTTGGGTTTTCCTGTTCTTTTAAAGAAAGTGGAAAGGAGGGAGGGAGGGACGGAAGGAGGAAAAAGGAGGGAGGGAGGGAGGGAGGGAGGAAGAGGAAGGGAGGGAGAGGGAAGGAGGGAGGGAGAGACATCAAATGGTTGCCTCCCACATGCACCCCAAACCATGACCTCCTGGTTTTCGGGTCGACGCTTGACCACTGAACCATACTGTCTGGGCTTGATGTTTTGTTTTTCCCATATATTTTTCTGTTACTAAATTCTAGTTTAATTTTGTTGTGATCAGAAAACATACTCTGTAAAAACCAAATTTTACATTTTTGTGATTTGATTGCTTCTGACCCAGTGTATGGCCTGTTATGGTGAATGTTCTGTGTGCTCTTGGAAAGAATAGATATTTTGCTGTTAGGTGGAATGTTCTGTAAATGCTACTTAGGTCAAGTTTATTGATAGTGTTGTTCAAGTCTTCTGAAGCCTTATTGATTTTCTGTCTACTTGTTCTATTACTTATTGAGAGAGCTATTACTTATTGAGAGAGCAGCATTAAAAGTCTCTAGCTATAATTG
Source organism: Myotis brandtii (assembly GCF_000412655.1). Classification (NCBI taxonomy): domain Eukaryota; kingdom Metazoa; phylum Chordata; class Mammalia; order Chiroptera; family Vespertilionidae; genus Myotis; species Myotis brandtii. The sequence goes on from NW_005357115.1 coordinate 3,673,903, forward strand.
TGGAATTTCTATTATTCCTTTCAATTGTAATTAGGTTTTTGCTTTTAATTATGTTAAACTCTATTATTAGGTACATGCACACTTAGGATTATTATGTTCTCATGGTGAATTGACCATTTTATCTTTAAATCATGCTTCTCTATTCATGGTAATACTCTCTGTGGCGAAGTCTACTTTATTTTCTATTAATATAATTACTCAAACTTTATTTTTTTACATGATATATCTTGTTTTCATCCTTTCATTTTTATCTTATTTATGTCCAAAGTGGGCTTTTTGTGGACAGAATACAGTTGTATTTTAAAAACATAAATAATATGACAAGCTCTGCTTTTTAGTTGTAGTTTTTAAAACTAATATAATTATCATAATATAATTATGAGTTTAAATCCATCATCTGAGCACTAATTTTCCATTTGTCTCATTGTTTTTTGTCCTTTCCTCCTTATTGATCAACTTTTTTTTTTATTGATCAACTTTTTATGATTCCCTTTATACTAGTGGCTTACTAATTAAACTTTTGTTTTATTTGTTTAGTGGTTTACAATATGCATCTTCCAAGTACCATAGTCTACCTTTCAACCAAATACCACTCAATTACATAGATTATAAGAATTATATAACAATGCACTTCCAGTTCCTCCTTCCCCTTACTGTGCTTTTGCTGCCATACACTCTATGATCACTATTTTTTGCTTTAGATAATCAGTGATCTTTTAAAGAGATTTAAAAAAAATATCTTTTTCCATAACTATAACTATATAAAATATATTTACTTATATTTACTTATTATTATTATTTT
>NW_005357115.1:3674743-3704817 GCF_000412655.1 Myotis brandtii
GGAGAGGGATAGAGAGTTAGAAACATCGATGAGAGAGAAACATCGATCAGCTGCCTCCTGCACACCCCCTACTGGGGATGTGCCCGCAACCAAGGTACATGCCCTTGACCAGAATTGAACCTGGGACCCTTCAGTCCGCAGGCCGACGCTCTATCCACTGAGCCAAACCGGTTAGGGCTACTTATTATTTTTTACCATTTCTGCCCCTGTTCATTTCTTTATGTAGATTCAAAATTTTATCAGCAGCAGGGGCTTTCTCAGGCTTCCTGCTCTTGCCCAGTTCTTTCTGAACACCCGATGGAGGTCTGTGGCAAGCGTGTGTGGATTCCCCTTGTGTCTAGAGCAGGGGTGGGCAAACTTTTTGACTCGAGGGCCACAATGGGTTCTTAAACTGGACCGGAGTGCCGGAACAAAAGCATGGATGGAGTGTTTGTGTGAACTAATATAAATTCAAAGTAAACATCATTACATAAAAGGGTACGGTCTTTTTTTTTTTTAGTTTTATTCATTTCAAACGGGCCAGATCCAGCCCGCGGGCCGTAGTTTGCCCACGGCTGGTCTAGAGCTTTCTTCTGTTAAACAGTTCTTGTAGCCCACTGTTGACCTTTGGTAAATTTTTTGTGTTCTTCTTACTTTAATTTTTATTGGTCACCTGTTTTTTTTATGCTCTGCCAAAGTAAAGGTAGTTCATGAGTCCTGTGTCTCTTCAGAATGATTTTGGAATTCAGTTGATTGTCTTGTAACCTTAGCTTTAAGATAGACTCACAAATTGTTAAAGTTTTTGTAGATTATCTTTTTTCCCCCCTAATTTTTAGGGTAGGAATGACATTCTCCTGTGGAATTCTATATCCTAAACCTAAACAGAAACAGAACCTGAAATATGTAAAGTAACCTATAAAGTTCGAAGTTAAAAATAGCCAGGTCTTTCTTTCTTCATGCAATCAAGTCAGTTTAACAAAAATATTTCCTAGCTGTTCCAGATAACAAAAACACAGTAGCTATTATGAACAGAATGGGATATAAATTCGGAAATTTGTTGCTAAAATCATTGAGAGGGTTGGAGAAGTAGGCCCCAGGCTAGGTTTCAAAACAATCCCACAGAAATGGCCCAGCGGGTGAGCTCCTACCTCTACCCCATATGGAAACTGGGAAGCTGCTGGGTTAACTTCTGCTCCAGGATCACACTACTTCACCTTGATGTTGGGATCAGGAAACCACTAGCAGAGCTTTGGGCTCTAGAACCATTTTGTGCTTCTTCAATGCCGCAGAATACTAGTAATTGCCTGGTGCACCATCCTCTCTTAACCCTGCTTACTTCACTTCAGAATTTAGGTCTTATACACATACGGCACATCTGATTGGAAGAAATAAATCACAGGGAAGTCTTGGAAATATGTTTGGATTTCTGATCTTTACATTATAGGAAAGTGAAACTACAAGGAAGTTGGAAAGGATACTGAACAAACTGTAATTGGAAATGACAGAATCCATTTGAGTGAGCTAGTTTAAGGAGGAAGAAATTTATTATAGGGTGTTAGAAGGCTTACAGAACTTCTATGACAGTGGTTCTCAACCTGTGGGTCGCGACCCCTTTGGGGGTCGAACACCCCTTTCACAGGGGTCGCCTAAGACCATCGGAAAGCACACATATAATTACATATTGTTTTTGGGATTAATCACTATGCTTTAATTATGTTCAATTTGTAACAATAAAAACACATCCTGCATATCAGATATTTACATTACGATTCTTTTTTTTTTTTTAAATATATTTTATTGATTTTTCACAGAGAGGAAGGGAGAGAGATAGAGAGTCAGAAACATCGATGAGAGAGAAACATCGATCAGCTGCCCCCTGCACATCTCCCACTGGGGATGTGCCCGCAACCCAGGCACATGCCCCTGACCGGAATCGAACCTGGGACCCTTCAGTCCGCAGGCCGACGCTCCATCCACTGTGCCAAACCGGTTTCGGCTACATTACGATTCTTAACAGTAGCAAAATTACAGTTATGAAGTAGCAGCGAAAATAATTTTATGGTTGGGGGTCACCACAACATGAGGAACTGTATTAAAGGGTCATGGCATTAGGAAGGTTGAGAACCACTGCTCTAGGAGTTTCCAGGGATTCAAGTTTAGATGCTTCACAGCCAGGACTTGTGAAGCCAAGAGCACCCAACAATGGCAGTGTTCTAACAGGAACCTCACTACAAAGACTGCTGCCTCTGCCACCAGTCTTGCTCAGTTTCTGCTTCCACTTTGATTCTGTCAATAAATGCCACATCTCTAGGGTCTATTCTTCAAGCACTTCACTTCTTACCAATTTTTGTATTAGAGTGCTTTTGATTATGGGTGAGGGAAACTCATCCTCACCTAGTTTAGAATAAAGAATAAAGGTATGGGTTATATTAGAGTTCTTAGTTGCTAAGTTCAGAATTCACTGTATGTAATATCAGCAGAAAGGAATGTAGGATATTAAGTTCTCATAGAATCTCTGGAGGACTATAGAACCAAGCTTGGGTGCTATACTTTTCAGGAACATTGGAAACACCCATGCCCTCTGCTGTTTGGCACCCATGATTTCAAGCTTCAATTGAGAAAGGTCAACAGAGATGGCCCAGAAGAACATGATATCTCAACCATTGTTCTTGCCAAACTATCCAATCTCCCTGCATGCAGCCTCATTTTTATGTTGCTCACTTCTGTATCTAAATGTCATTCAGGTTTGTCAGTTTGGCTAACATAGCCCATTAGTCTGCACCTTTGTTCAAGGGTATCTGGGGAAAATACAGTTTAGGGTTTCAAGGAAAATGAGCTAGAAGTGGTTTGGAAGTGGATGTATAGTATTTGCCACCTTTGACTAATCATTCATACTTGCTTTCTGTACCTGCTTCCTTCCATATATCAACTTTTAAACAGTAGTAATTATTCCTGAATCATCGGAAAATGTGGTACCATTTCTTCAAATGGGGAGGCACAAATTTACTGTCATAGCATCTCTGGTTGATGTTTAGTCTTCCTCTGATTTTAGTCACAACCCAGCTTGTAGCTTCTACATTAAATTATAATGGTAAAATCATCAACAACAGACCTTATAAAAAATAGAAAGGGAATTGGGGTGCAGGAGGGAAATAATTATACCAAGCAAGGAGGGAAATATGGATGACTTCTTTAGTCTTCTTTTTCTCTGTTTTTGAAACTCATTCTGAGGACTTCATTGGCATTCAAAATCGACTTCCCTCACTCTTCTTTTCCCCTCAGTACTTTTAATAATCACAGTTCTTAATCTGGTAGGGTGACCCAAACTTCATTTTTCAGGGTTCTGGGCCCTGGTTAGAAGCAGTATTTTGTGGGAATAAGTCTTTCATAAGTCTGTGGGTGGTTTGCTAGCTAATGCATTATAGGCAGAAAAGGCAAATCATATTTAGAATAATAGTCTGTTCAATGAGAACAGATGGCTGCTATTCTATGATGCTGAGAGTTTAATGTAACTGACATGTTACCAGGAATGGGAGGCCCAGTGTACTCCGTTCCTTGCAGATTGGACACCTGGAGTAATTGGATCAGATTTGGTGAGAGGACATCCCGTGTAGCACCCATGTGTAATCTCTGTCTCCTTGCCTCTGTCCACTTGTTTTTGTATCCTTTGAGTATTGGTGTGGTTAGGAAAAGAGTCTGGTTGATCATCATAGAGGAGATAACTTTATCCACCTGATATTAATGAGAATTTTTCTGCAAAGGGAACTTATGAGTAAGCATGAGGACACAAATATCCTCACCTCAGGTCTGTCCCATAAACCTCTTTTCTAAGCCTTATTGTTACCAATATTCTAATCTGATTTCTTTCAAGTCTCTGATCATTGTAACAAGTGAATAACCACTGCCCACAAATGGGTATGGATTAGTAATTCTGGCCATCTCTCCTTCAACTCAAAGTAGAAAGCCAGATGTTTACTCTAATATTCCACCCTCCAAAAGGATCTACCTTCTTTACTGTGCTTTAGAGCCACTCCTGCTTGGGGCTGAAATGCAGGAGTAGGCTAGTTCTACTTGTTGCCAGTATATCGTGCAAAGCCATCTGCCACAGTCAGATTTCTTTCCTCTTAAATTGACATGTCCTAGGAACTCCCATGAAGCCATAAGTGAGAGTTGAGGAAGAAATGATACTGCATTAGGAGTAGACACACTAGGGCATGTTTCTCATGTGTTCATGACCTCCTCTTCTTCTTGATAAGGGAGTGGTGGTGCTGAACATGCCTGATTAGGATTTCATGGCTTACCGTTAGGTAAAGTCTGGCTCATGATGAAGCTCAGGTTACATGGTCCCTTGGTTTCCAGGTTTCCAGGTAATTGTATGTCAGGGGGTTATTTCTCAAAAGAATAATAATTAGCAGATGAAGAGTTTTTAGCTTGCGTAAAACCTTAGGGGACTCTGCCAATAACTGTCATGCGGTCTCACCCTATTTGGTCATGTCATAAGCTCCTTAAACCATCCCTCAGACCCTTTCAAATCCATTAGATTGCTTGTTGGATTGGAGAAAACTGCTTTAGTTGTAATGCAAATGCCAGTGACTGAGCAGATTTGGTCCTGCAAGGAGACCATATTTGTAATTACTGTTGTAATTGCCACCCAATTAAACTTAAAATAAGTTCCTTTCCCTAAACTCCATCTGTTTTTACTTCAGATCAGATAGGTGAATTAAATGTGCAGGTGATAGGAATGGCAAAGATGTTTTACTAGTATATGTGGGACACAAGCTGCAGTGCAGTCTGGGAAGTACTATTATTTTTTCTTTGACTAAATAATTTTTTCCTTTTCAGTTACAGTTGACATACAATATTATGTTGGTTTCAGGTATACAACCCAGTAATTAGACATTATATAACTCACTGAGTTTAGGAAGTACTGTTTTAATTCTCTCACCCGATAGTGCATTAGGGACAGCAAGATGGGAGTCAGAGGGAGTGCTGAGTCACCTATCTGTAAAAGTCTGCTGCTACAGTTAAAAGTTGTGAATGTTATCAGTCATTTTGTTTGAAATTTGATCTGCCCTGATTTGCATCTTGAATGACTAACAAATCTCCCTTTACAAAAGGACATACTGAATATATTCTTTGGTTGTGGGTCTCATGTGTGGGAGCTCATGTGACCGTTTTTGAATAATGAAAAATATCAAAGACAAGCTTTCTGTTTTTCTAGTATGAACCACACTTGACTATGTTTTTCTTCTGAGATTTGTTTTAATTTATTTTACAACAAAAATAAGTCAAAATAGAGCAGTTTTTTAAAGGATGGGAAGTATGTCACAGACCACACGCCACCCAATGGTAGCTGGCATCTTTGGAAGTTTAAGTAACTGGCTAGATCTATTTCAATATCATTTCTAAAATTTGTATTCCTGGGTAAGTCATAAAATAGTATCAGTCATAAAGTTTATAATTTTTAGCAAAACGGGAAGTAGAAAGGAAATGTGTTATATTAGTCCTAACTGAATATAACTTGTTTGGGATACCCTTTGCTAAGAATTAATTGCAGTTTTCATAAACTGGATGAATCTTCTATGTGGATATTTGACTCATTATTTTAAAGTAGTAGTTTTAAAGGAAAGCAGTTGCTATAGTAGCTTGTTCTTATTGTCATATTAAATATATTTTCAGCTCCCTTGGAAATCATTGACTAGCATCATTGAATATTATTACATGTGGAAAACTACTGACAGATACGTGCAGCAGGTAATTTTTTTTATATCACTACCAATATGATTGCATTAAAGTGAACTTTCTGTTTACATTTTAATATTTCTTAGCAATATACTTAATTTAAAATTTGTCTTGTTTGCTTTATCTTTTCTAGACTATTTTAAACTGCATGATTTCATATCCTTAAGATATTATTTTAAGATTTTAGTCTTAATATATTTTTTTTTACTTCAGAATTTATTATGATAGCTATTTTGGAAGGACAACAGGGAAGGTACCGCTAGAGAGGCAGTGTTTTCCTTGCAGGTGCCTGGTGCCTCATCTCTTTGTGAGTATACTTGGAGGGAATGCCCTAAGATGTGATGTTAGCACACACCTTTTGAGCAACTTATTTTTACATATTGAAAATTTAGACCAATGCCATTTGTGTGGATATATCTCCTAAATCTTTTATCTTAACTGTAAAGTTAGTCTTACTAGTTTGATGCCTTGGTGTACTGTACATAAATTTTTATCCGAAGTTATTTCTAGACGCAGGGAATGATTTGTTTCTGACTCCTTCCTACATGTCCCAAATTGAGGTAACTCTCTCAGTTACTTATTTCGAGCACTATTTCCTGGGAAAAGGCACATTTTCCCGAAGTGACCCCAGTCAGTACTTGTTTTTATATTCTTCTAGTCTCATGTCAGAACTGGTAAGGAAAGGGGCAAATATATTTAACACAGACATTATTTTTCCTAAGTATGTGATTGCACAGTGGCAAGTGTTGGATGCTATAAAAATACATTTTAAGGATCACTTTAAAAATTGCCATAGTGAGTTGTTGAGATCATGAATAGTGAATAGCCAGCCACCCATGGCTTATTGAAACATTTCCAGAATCAACATCATGTATAATTTAAAAAGTGCTTATTTGAAACAATTTAGGTAGATAGAAATGAAGACCAGGTGTTCTGAAAACTGTTTCTCAAAGCAGAAAGAGTCCCCAAAGATGGTGGAGATGATCACTCAAGGATGGTTGAAAATATTTGGATAAAATTCTTTTCAGAAATTTCAACTCCGTCCCTAAAAGTTTTAAGTTGTCCCCCTAAATGTTTTTGTTTACGTCTCATTGAGAAAATGAGGAGAAATAATTTGGTTTATCTTATTTTTTATATCTACCATATATTATTTTCCTTCCCTATTTGCATTCATGTTGTGTTGATCAGTTTCTGGATTTGACTACATAATCTTTTTCCCATTCCTTTTCCTGCATTTGGCTCCTAATTGGTTCCTAAAATCTGATGTGAGTTCAGCCAAGCTATAAAGTATACTGCATACCTCCCAACATTTGAGGGTAAATGCTTATTTAATTGTACTTAGAATAGTTACTATCTCTTTCTTTTGCATGGACTTTGAAAACTAATCACCTCTGAATATTTTTCTAAAAGTAAAGATGATGTGTGTGTTTTTTCTCCCAGAAAACCAAAAGAAGAAATACGGTAGAAAATAAATTTGAAAAGTAAAAACGGTTACTTACAAGTCCTGTTTATTCACTCATGTGGGGGACGGAGTTGTTCATTGCTTTACTTTTAAAATCTATGTCTAAAACGTTATTAATACTTACAGTTCTGTTTCTCAGAATCTAGTGACTTTTCTTAGAAATTACTGCAGCTTATATGCACATTTTAAAATGGCAACTTTTGAATTATGCTTTAAATTCATTTTCTTGTGGATTTTTTAAAACAATGAAGTGGTAATAGTTGCTAAGCATTGTATGTAAAATATTTTATGTATCTTTTGAATTAGAAACGTCTAAAAGCAGCAGAAGCAGAGAGTAAACTGAAACAAGTGTATATCCCAACTTAGTAAGTAATGGAAATCTTTTAAAATATTTGTCATGGTATTAATTCTATCAAAACAAAATGTCATTTTGGTCAGTTCCAGTCAAATTTGAATTCATTGTGTATCTTATTTTCTTCCACTACAAAGCATGAGACTTGCTTCCCATTATATCACTATAGTAATATTTTTAGAGAGAAAAATGGCTGGTAGGAAAAATACCACGTAGACAACAAAAGGACTAGAGAAAGAATGTCCCTAAATTGTACTTCTGTCACAGCTGCGGGGAAAGTGTTAGGAAACTAACCTATGAAACTGTTGTTTGAAGCAAATGTATTTCAGAAAGCTACCAACTCATGAAACTTGTATGTGGTAGAATGGATTTTTTTGGTTAATGCACATTGCCCTTTTGAGGCATGTTGTTTATCTCGTTGATAATTTTATATTATTTGCTTAGGGCTAGGGTTAGGGAAAGTAATTGGAATCATACTTTGTATATGTTGGATAAATAGTGAATAACTTTTTATTGTTTTGGCCTAGCATTCTATCATTGTTTTCCTTTGGAGTTAGAAAACATTGTTATATCAACATGGATGCCAATTTTCTTTTCATATGCTATGTTTTAAGTGAATTATAATCTTTTTCTTGAGATCTTTGGATTTCAATCATTCATTTGTTCAGAAAAATTTAGTTTATTGAGCACCACATATATAGTGCTATCCTAAGTTCTTTGGGGATAAAAATGAAATTTACTACAAAGTTCTATGTACTGCTCCAAGATTTTTCTTACTCTGTGAGCTCAGTACAGTTGCCTTTATACTTAGCCTTTTGTTTACTGAATTTTGATACATTAAGACAGTTTTATATACTAGTATAAGAGGCCTCATAGGAAATGAATTGTAATATTTCTTACTAATCTTTTTTTTAAAATCCTCACCCAAGGGTATGCCTTTATTGATATTTGAGACAGAAGCCAGGGCATGGTTGGGTGGAGACACACACATGCACACACACATTGATGTGAAAGAGGAGATGGAACCTACAACCCGGGTATGTGCCCTGACCGAGAATCAAACCCATAACCTTCTGGTGTAGGGACAACACTCCAAACCACTGAGCTACACTGGCCAGGCATCTTACTAATCTTTTATCTCAAGACAGATAATATGTAATTTATGGGGCCCATAATTTTTATTCAGAGATATAATGTCCCTTCTGCAGAGTGGTTTCTAATATTTTTAAATTTTATATAGTTTATTTGAGTTATTTACAAAAGAATAACTCCCCAAAGGAAATCTGTTGTGATTCATCTGTCTCAGATTTTCAAAAGCAGGCATACCAGCTTTCTTGAACTTTACAATGTTTGTCATATCAAAGGAAAAGTGCATTCACCAAGCTAAGAAACTGTGGTGGAGAACCAGGTTAGGTCTAGGTCATTTTGAGTTTGTTGTGTCCACAGAGGTGTTGAATATATTGTTGGATATATTGGAGGGGAAAGTTCTGGGCTAGAGATACAAATTTGAGCTTCATCAGCATATATCATTGTGTTTTAAACTATGTATGAGATTTCATAGGAGAATCAATAAGAAAAAAAATGCCTTGAACCAAGCTTGAGGAAATGCAGTATTTATATGTCAGATACAGATAGAGAATGAAAGCTAAAAAAGAACAGCAAGGTGAGTGCATTATTATCATTAAAGCTGAGAGAGGAGTGGGTTTCAAGGAGGGAAAGAGATCAACAGTGTCAGATGCTGGTGAGAAATAGCCAGGGAACTTAGCATCACAGAAGTTATCGGTGATCTTTAATGCCGTGGTGAGGACTGCATAGAGCCACGGTGCTGCAGACACTGAAGATTGCAGCTCTCAAGAAACCTGGCTGCAAAGGGCAGTCGAGAGAAAGTTCTCGGCTTTGGGGAGTAGGTTGGGATAGAGAAATGGGGGAGTTTTTAAATAGGAGAAATACATTACATGTTAATGAGGAGGGTCCAGGAAGGAGAATCAAGGGAACAAAGTTCTCAAGAGGGTGGAGGGGTAGAATCTGGAGCACTGATGGGGGAGGAAAGGTTTTGGCATCAGATAAAAGGACAGTTTCATACAATGTGACTTTAAAACATCTTTCATGTTTTTCTTAGAGTAAAAGTTTATTTGGATGGTCACATTGACCTCAGTCATTTGTGCCCTGAATTAACCTGCAGGTACTTGGTTTTGCAAAACATAGTTTAAGTGATTCACATGTTTAAGTATATTCAGCCTTTGAACACTTGTTTTCCTTTTGTAATTATTATAATATTAAGATCAGTAGTTTACTCAGTCAAATAACGTTCTAGATTCAGGTGAAGAACTAAAGTTGTATGTACTCTTGTTCTTTTTTTCAGGCAGTTCAACTGTAAATTTATATTAGCTCTTTTTCAACACATATATTTTAGCCCAGGGTTAAATATCAGAAATTTTCATATTTTGGGGAAGTTATTTAATTTCAAGGGGCCATCATGTCTATTAGCTATAATAGATTTTTAAAAATCAGAAATATTATATTTCTTGCACATCTTAATCATTCTAAATTACCACTTTTCATTTTGTACATTTCCACATGAAAACTATAAGAAGAGAAATACATTCTTTCTGGCTTAAAATGTGTTTTTTAAAACCAATTTGTCTTCAAAACACATTGCTGGCACAGGTTAAAGTGTAAATAATAGCCCTGTATATCGAATAGGGACTTCAGAGCACTCAGCGGTTCAATGATTTCATCTGGGGGTGGTGATGGGTGTCACCAAGAGTTACAGTAACAATGCCAGGAAGAAATCTTAATTTGCTGTCAGGCCAAGTTTACATACTAGGCTTTTGCTGGTAATTGGAACTATGGGAATGAAAAACAGCAAAGAGGAAACTCCTGAACCAACTCTGTGTGGAAACGCCAAGTGTCTTGATAGTTGTGACCACTCATTACTTTAGTAATCATGGGAAGATACAGTCATTCAGCATTTATTTCTCCCAAATAGACGTGAAAGTTCCTTGAAGTCAGGTACTGAATAAATACATGTTAAGTGAATTATCAGTTTATTGAGGACATACTATATATACCTGTGCAGTATCCTCGGTCATGGCTTATAAGCTGGGGAGTTAGCCTACCCTAGATGGGGACAAGTTAGCCATGTTTGCACAGCAAGTAGATAGTAGAAGGTAATCTGGGGTACATGTTTCTGGGGAATTATGGCCTCTGGGAAATTTGCACGTACACTTCTGATGATGTCACTCTTTTCCTCCTAAAATTTTTTCTTGAAGAGAAAAACCTCTACTTTCCAATGCTATGTAATCTTCATAAAAGTTCAAACATAATAGAAATTACTACCATGAACAAAGTCTCCTGAAATGCTGACTTAACTCTGGATATGCCCCATTGACAGCCAGTGTTTGTGTTGATCATGGTCTTTTGTAAGTTCCCTCAGGAGTCAGCAGGACCAGGACAGTGCCTTCCTCTGAACACAGCACATCGCCTTCGGCTTCATTTATATGATTCATAAAAGTATTTTATGTTCTCAGGAGAATTTGTGATAGCTAATACAGCTTAATAACTTGTATTTTTCAAAATAATCAGAGGGTGTCCTAAGGAAATTGTATTTGTGTGGAGAAGAGAGATGGCTGTATTTATTTTGTGAGTGTCAGGCATAAGAGATCGGTTTGTACATAGCCTTGTTTTGTAAAGATGAATGGTTTGGGTTCACTTTTACCAGTGTATTTCTTCTTCACCAAGCATTCAGATTTATTTATGTGTAATTCAGATAAATCAGTAATGAAGTGTAGAGCCTTTGCCTTATTTGTACAAGTCATTTTTATGACCTTACTTTACATTTCATTGGAAGCAGCAAACCGAATCCCAACCAAATATCCACCAGCAATGGCAAACCTGGTACTGTGAATGGGGCCGTGGGAACCACATTCCAGCCGCAGAATCCCCTCTTAGGGCGAGCCTGTGAGAGCTGCTACGGTAAGTTTTCTCCAGCGGGGCTTTCTTTTCTCATTTGAGGCCTGTCTCTGAAGTGCGTGGAACTGTGCTGGCACTGTGGGAGGAAGGTACATGAGGTCAGTACTGCGCAGAGGGCAGAATAATGCAGCCTTAGAGTGAATAGATGCCCATCCTTACCTTCCGCCTGGACACTGACTATTTAAGTCTTGGGTTTCCTTTGATTTGCTTTTGTGGGGTCCTGTGTTTGTTGATACAACATTGTTAGCTGAGTTGCATTCAGAGTTGTTACTAGCTTTGTGCAAACCATGGTACCATGAAATATTCCAAATTCCTTTTTGGAGTTTTTCAGTATACTTTGACAAATTAAAGGCTCCAAATAATTCTGTAGGAAACACCTGTGTGGGGGTAAACTGCTGCTTATAGTCCTCAGACCAGATTCCCTCAGAGCACTGGTTTGGGAGATGCAGTTCTATGTTATTTGTTTTTGATCTCAGGATCCCAATTTATTCATTCCTGTCAAAAATCTCTACCAGAGGCTGGTAGTATTATATTTATTGGGTTGGTGAGATGAATTGTTACATAGTTGATATACTTTTTATGTTTATGTAAAATCTCATACAACAATATCATCTCTTAATGGAGTATTGGTGACATTATCATCTATGTTTTATACCAGCCAAAGTATGCTTGGGTGGGAGAGGGAAGAAAACAAATATTTATTAAAAGTCTACTTGGTCCCTAGTTTTTGTCTCTCAGCAGCTCTTTGAGGGTAGATGCAGCCGGCTGCCCTAAGGACATATGAATGAGGGCGTTTCAGCATTAAAAAGGCTCTTAAAACCAAATCATAAAATTTCTCTTCTGAAACCAAGGAAGGTGTGAGCCAGACAAATTGTGACTTCATAGAAATGGTACATATCTACCCATTTTCTGCACCATGGGAGCACAAGGGGAAACAGTTTGTGGAAAATTAGCTTCTTTTGGTCAAGATTTTACATGAACTGCATCACAAATGTTTTTGAATTGGGAATTCTTAGATTTCAAAGTGCATTTATATTTAAAATTTAAAAAAAGAATCCTGGAGATAAATGGTAGTGACTTAATCTGTCTTATCTTTTATTTATAACCCCCTTTAGACATAATCTCACATATACCTTTAAATAATTATTCTGTCATTTTTCTGTGTGCATGACAAATAAGCACTCTTAATTTTATAATATTTATTTTTGGTTCATATTTTTAAATAATTTCTATCAAAATAATATAATATGTTTGTAAGATTTATCATTGTAGAAAAAATTGCTCTTTTCTATTTGTCATTTTTCAATTGAACATGAATGAATTATGTGTGGAGAAAAGCATTTGTTAACAAATATTAAATGATATGTCTTAGTTTGGGTAAAAATTTTGTTTTCAGAATCTAAAATAAGTCCATGCCTAATATGTAAAATTCTTATCATTTGTGTTTGTAAAAAATCAACTTATGATTTGTTTTTAAATTTTAAGAGGAAGGTTTTGGGGCTGCTGCTTGCAAGGGGTCCTCCAAAAGTAATACATGACAAGGTGCACAGTATAATTCTCAATGAACTAAAAAGGCAATTTGATTATAACGACCACCATATCTTCTTTTTTTGACATTGGCTGTGAAGTGTTAGCTGACTCCTGACTGTGCTGCTTGAACATTATGTGCTATAGATCGGGAGGAATATTCCAAGGCAAACTTACAGAATTATAATAATGATTTTTATGCACCTCATTAACTTAAATGTGTCAGTGTCAGTGTTTTCAAACTTCAGATGGGGATACTTTGAATGTTATATGGCAGTAATTTAAACTGCAGAATAAGACTAACACAGGCTTGCAGTGTTTAGCTATGTGGTAAATTAACCAAGTTACTAGGTCTTAAGCATGCTGTGATGTCGGCCACATATGCTCACTGAATATATACTTACAGTCTTGAAGGAATTCTGTTTTTTAAAGGAAGAAATTTAAAATAATTATTTTATCTATTGATTAAGGAATGAAAAACAGATACCTGCTTCTGTCACATTCCTACCTCTGTCAGTGGGGCCCCTCTAAGTACCTTAACCGAACTATAGGTTTGGAAAACTGGCTTTAAACTTTTAAACACTAATAGCATTAATAATTTTCTGATAGCTTGTTTCCAGAAATGTACACAATAGAAAATATTTGTAATTAACAAAAACTCCCCCAGCAGCACAACATACTATGTAGGATATGTCATCTAATAGCTTCTCTTAGACAGATGCCACGGGCACTTGGTATATATATGTAGTTTTTAATGAATTCTGAGTCTTGAAAACTATATGTATACTAGAGGCCTGGTGCACGAAATTTGTGCACTCGGGCGGAGGTGGGGGGTGTCCCTCAGCCTAGCCTGTGTCCTCTCGCAGTCTGGGAGCCCTTGGAGGATGTCCGACTGATAGCTTAGGCCCGTAGTCAGACATCCTTAGCACTGCAGTGGAGGTGGGACCCGCCAGCACTGCTGCACTTGCCAGCCGTGAGCCCAGCTTCTGGCTGAGTGGCGCTCCCATTGTGGGAGCGCACTGACCACCAGGGGGCAGCTCCTGCGTTGAGTGTCTGCCCCCTGGTGGTCAGTGCGCATCATAGCAACTGGTCATTCCACTGGTCGATTTGCATATTAGCCTTTTATTATATAGGATATTAGACTTTCATATATGGTTTGTAAGTTGGGGGAAGAAAAATAACGTAAACTGAAAGTGGCTTTGGAATATTTTTTGAAATGTTTGATTATATATTGATGTTACAAATTCTATAGCATCTTTGTTTTTCTTTTTCCTCCATCTTTAGCTACACAGTCTCATCAGTGGTATTCTTGGGGTCCACCTAATATGCAGTGTAGATTATGTGCAACCTGTTGGCTCTATTGGAAAAAATATGGCGGCCTGAAAATGCCCACTCAGTCAGAAGAAGAGAAGTTATCTCCCAGCCCACCTACAGAGGTACATGAGCAATAGTCCTTATAGCCTTGGGGATGGTCATATTTTTCAGTGGCTGGATCAGTCCTTGAAAACAGAAGTACAGTGTTAGGTGATTTCAAAGCAAACAAAGCTATTTTTATAGCTAAACATAGCACCATAATATTCAGGGTGAAGGTGGAGCGAAGGGCAGGGACAAATCCAGTCTTCACAGGTATTCAGTATTTGTTTTGTGAGAAGATTACAGAGGCAAAAGAACAATGTGTGTGGGAGGCCTTAGCATAAGTAGAAAGCTTACTGATGAAATGTTTGTTTTAATTGCTTTTTTGGGAAAACAGTTTGCAGCCTTTAGATACTATTGAAATTGTATCTTATTACATAAAATAACAACTTGAACATTTTTTCCCCACTCCTTGGCTATCATAGGAGGCACAAGAACGTGTGGACTTAATCTTGAGGTGAACAACAGTTGAAATAGGATTTTGGAAAAATTCTCATAGCAGATATCAAGCACCCCGGTCTACTAGAGGGAGGCTATTATATTTGAGGACTAACAGGATCTTGGAGTCCTTTAATATTTTTTTAAACAACACTCAAAATAATCTAACCCCTTGGCATATTTTTAAAAACCTATTATGAATATAGTTTGGGATTGTTAGGGTCAATTTAAAAACACATACATACTCCCCCACCCCAAATCCAGTTTTCTTCTCTACTTCCCCACCTTCTTTCCAAAAGTACAAACTTTTTAATCTTGTCCTTTGGGGTAGGGCAGTGGTCGGCAAACTGCGGCTCGCGAGCCACATGCAGCTCTTTGGCCCCTTGAGTGTGGCTCTTCCACAAAATACCACGTGCGGGCGCGCTCGTACAGTGCGATTGAAACTTCGTGGCCCGTGCGCAGAAGTTGATTTTCGGCCTGGGCGAGTGTATTTTGAAGAAGTGGCATTAGAAGAAGTGGGGGGTGTCGGGCGGTCCGGCAGTCAGGCAACGGGAGACGCGGCGCAGGCGGACCGCGGGATACGCAGCGTGGGGAAGGCACGCGCGATTCATGCATGAGTTGAGTGAGCCAGTCAGTCAGCAGTCTCACTGTGCAGTGGTTAGTGCTAGTCGTGTCCCCAAATCGCGCGCAGGTGACAAAAGATAGAGGAAACAAGTATACAAGACGAGTGTGGATGGGAGAGTTGGAAGGGGTCTATTGGATTGAGGACGTTTTTAGCAAAGGCCAGCTTAGGAGTACCCTAATTAAGTTAATAACAATGTACCTACCTATATAGTTTAAGTTTAAAAAATTAGGCTCTCAAAAGAAATTTCAATCGCCATACTGTTGATATTTGGCTCTGTTGACTAATGAGTTTGCCGACCACTGGGATAGGCTTTTGAGTTATAGATGCTTCAGTGGAAGATTTAAAAACTGCACTGTTCTTTGAGCATGATGCCAGTAGTACTGCACTTTAACCAGCCCTGTTCTTCACCTGTGTGTTGGTGTCTGATTCTACAGGACCCCCGTGTCAGAAGCCACATGTCTCGCCAAGCCATGCAGGGGATGCCCGTCCGCAACACTGGGAGCCCAAAGTCTGCAGTGAAGACCCGCCAAGCTTTCTTCCTTCACACTACATATTTCACAAAATTTGCTCGTCAGGTCTGCAAAAATACCCTCCGGCTGCGGCAGGCAGCGAGACGGCCGTTTGTTCCTATTAATTATGCTGCCATTAGGGCAGAATGTAAGATGCTTTTGAATTCTTAACCTTATGTGTTGTGCTTCTGACCATTTTCTCTCTTTCCCGCTCTCTTTTTTGTTTTGTTTTTATTTGCAATAAACATAAGTTCTTGTGTACAGCCTTTTATTTGGTTTTTTTTTTTACATTGTTTTTGTCTGCTGCCATTTGCATTATGCCAACCTGAAAAGAAAACATTGCCACCTCTGCAGTTTTTTGCATAGTGTTCAGCAAAAGATGATGGGAGGTGGTCCTGTCCAGTGGGGCTTTGTGATGGAATTGCCTACATAGGTCTTATTGAGGCACTTTTACCTGGAAGGTAGTGTCACAATGTAATCCCCCAGGGTGGTGGTACAGTGAAACTCCATAACTGAGACATGCAGTCCAGTCTTACATGAATTCATTAGGTTTAAATAAAATTTGCCAATTTACACTAATGAAAAATTGTATGTCATTATAAATTGTATTGTTTTCCCATGAACCTTTTACAATTATCATACAATATTTTGGAAATTCACAGTGCTTTATAATAAACACTAGATTTATTAGAAGATTTAGCAAATTACAAATGAATTTTAAAGTCTTGGGTGAATTTTCTGAAAATACACATTTAGTTTTTACAAACTGATGTCCGAATTTGTTGTTGAGCATTCTTTCTATTGTCCAATTTGGTTTCCATTTCATAATCATATATCATATATATTTCCACAGACATTTACATGACTTAATTACTCTCATTTGCAATGCGTTCATTCTTGCTTATGTTTCATTTTTTTGTTAGAACAAAGGTCATATGTACCAATGAATCATGGATTGTTCTGTTATTACCATGTACCCATAAATGTGTCCATAAGTTGTGTTAACTCTGATTCTAGTCATGCTCCTTTCGGTCACGTTCCTGGCTAGCATGTGAGAGCCATGCAACTTTCCCTAAAGGATGAGAAGAAAACTTGCTGTCTGGCTTAACATGGGAAATAGGAAAGATATTCAGTAGATGTTTTTTCTTTGTCCTTGAGATAAGAAAGTTCTTACTACAGGATGTTCCCATTTTGATTTAAAGAGGGTATCCATAAAAGGAATAATGATTGAAAAACATTTTGTTCCTAAAGATAATTTTCAGCAGGATAGTTGAAAGGCTTTAAAAATGTACAGGTAAAAGCTTTATAAGAAGAAAAGTGCTTTGTAAAGGGAGTGGAAATTGATAGTAATCTCTGAGTCCCATGGAGGGGAAATTTAGCTACATTAGATTCATATGTATTTGAGAATTTAGGCTTATGTTGAGGTTTCGTTGCTAGCATTTCAGAGTTGAGGGATTTATGCTATTTTCACTTTTTACAATCAATTTTAAGGAACTGGAATATTTATATTCATCTAAAGTGCTTAGTTGATTTAAAACACATACTTATATATAATTTCTTAAGTAAGAGGAAAAACATTTGAGAAAGAAAATGAATGAAATGTTTCCATTATCATCTTTGTTCCTATGAATGGAAAAGAAACCATCACCAACTAAATTGGCTGCTTGAGGAAGCTTCTGTTTCCTGTGGCTTTTCTGTTCATTACTCAGTGAATTTGCAAATTGTGTTTATTTTGATGATTCTTCAATGAAGTATATTTTTCTGCCGCCTCATTTTATCCCCTCCCCCTCCCAATTGAAAGGCCATAGTGCTTTTAAAAAGTCAAGATTAAATTACCTGTATTTTATTTCTACAAACATAGATATATAGTAATAATAAGAGTATAGTCACTTGTGATGAGATTCAAGGAACATTTTATTTTGTATTTAGTTCATTGGGTTACATATAGAATTAGATTCTCAGAATAATTAATTTTACCTTGAGATTTAAAATGATAAAGCTTCAGCAGGCATCTGCTCAGTAATTTTAGCGTATAATTGATTCTTGCATCATCTCCCGTATGTGTACCGTATTGCAGCCTCTTCAGCAGGTCCCTTGATGTTGTCTTGTTAGTGAGATCAGGTGTTAATAACCTGGTGTCTGTAAGCAACCATGTCTCTGGTCCAGTGAGAATGTATGTGTATTTTGGGGTGTAAGCTTTTCTTGGTTTCTCAAAGGCGATGGTGACCCTGTTACTCCCCTCACAAAGTTAATCACTGTGGTGCAGTATGAATGTTCTTTCAGATCAGGTAGAAGGTTGTAATTCTAAAGATATTGATAAATTAAGAGCTGTAATTAATGCATTTTAGAATACTTCATCGTAATATTGGAAAAGGGAAGTAGTTTTCCCTGAGAACTTGAGCATCTTCCTCTTATAAGCACTATAAAAGTCGACCCCTTCATTAGCACCATCAAAACCAGAATTTATGGGGTTACAGACTGCATATGACTGAAAAAGAGGGGAGCTAAACTCTCAATTAGATGGGGGAGACCATACTCTTAATTACGAGTTCTTAAAGGGGAATCTTTGTTTGCATATGTGTAAAATATCCCAAGGAAAACGTAAGAAGTAGTGTGGGGAGGGAAATTGGAAAGCTGAGAGAAAGGTGTTGGGAAGGAGACTTCACCACTCACTTCATTCTTCCAGACTTTCAATTTTGAACCATAGGAATATAGTTTCTGTTTTAAATAATTTAAAAGCAAATAAGTATATTATATGACCAACATGTTTAAATATATATATATGATATATGGAAAGTGATTTTTTAAAACCAGTTTCTCCAAATATCTATTCATTTTAATAATATACTTTTATGTGTGAATATATAAGTCCATGCCCCAAATTACTAAAATTAGTAGAATACCTGAGCCAGTTCTACCATATAGATAGTGCTTATTAAAAATGCATTGCTAGCCCAGGCAATGTGGGCTCAGTGGTTGAGCATTGACCCATGAACCAAGAGGTCCCTGGTTCAATTCCTGGTCAGGGCACATGCCCAGGTTGCAGGCTTAATCCCCAATAGGGAGGGTGCAGGAAGCAGCCAGTCGATGATGTTTCTCATTGATGTTGCTATCCTTCCTTCCTCTCTAACATCAATAAAAACATTTTTTTAAAAATGCATTACTAAACCCCAAACCAGACATTGCATAAAGGTACTGTGTCTGACAAAATTTGCAGACTGATGTCATGGTTGTAACAGCATCAAGTTTCAGACAGACTAGCCTGTCCCTTCTCCCCTTTGATGCCCCTCCCCTCAGTAAAAAAGCCACGATGTGATGATGGGGTTCCTCCCTTGATACTGCCATCAGACATTAAGTTATCAGATGACTTCGTCAAAGCTCAGTAAAATCACCTGATACCAGCTGAGCACAGGGTTACTATTTGAGATTCAGGATCCTCGGAGACTGAGGAAGAAGTAGGTGCATTAGCAGCATCCTGTAGTTCAATGAAGCTGGGTCTTAGAGAAGTGGATCCAAAGGATTTACCTGCCACCTTTGTAGCTTGCATGGGTCAGTAAGTGGTTTCTGAGTTGACAGCATACCAGACTTGAATAACAGCAGTATACCCACAATGAAGTTCAAGAGGCACCTGGAGCCATATTTCTTTTCCTGTTCAAAGTTGCTAATTCAACTTGGAATTATCCCAAGGGCCCATATTCATAAGAAATTTGTAACATATTTTCTGATTTTTTTCTAGAGATGGCTCAGCAAAAGTTATTACTTATATAAACTTTTGTGAAATTTTAAGCTCTAACATTAGGCGAGAACAGTTGGGTTTTTTATTTTGGTATTTTTGGTAATAAAATTTGTTTCTGAATGGATACTTCAAATCTTTCTGCAGATTCAAAAGTGGTTACAAATCTCATCACCGATCCCATCCTACTCTATAGAGGTAACCGCTGTTACCAGTATCTAAAGTATCCAGAGGTATTCTGGATTACTTTTTTAAAAAATTTAATTCGGTTAATTAGCCTAAGAATTCCTAGGCTATTTCCAACCATTTTCTATTAGAAGTAATGTTGCAACAAATATCCCTACATAGATATTTCAAACTGATGAACATGCATTTTGAATTTTGATAGTTGCTACCCAGTTGCCCTTAGAAAAGTGCAATTTACACTCCCACCCACGGTGTCTAGAGATGCCTGTTTCTCTAGGACCTCGCCAGTGGTGTTACCCATCTTTCAAACGCTTGGCTAGTTGACGGGTGACATGTGAGCTTGCATTTTTCTTTTTGAGTGAGATGGAAATATTTGCATATATTTGTACATTCCTTTTCTGTCAACTGTTTTTGCCCCTCGCCTATTTTCTGTTGGATAAAAGTCTCGATTTGTGGGAACTTTTTATATTTTAAGGAAATTAGCTCATCTGTGATATGTGATGCAAATATTTCCCCATTTTGTCTTTGACTTTGTTTATGATGTATTTGCCAAATAGATTTTTTTAAACGTAGTTGAATTTATCTTTTTTTTTAAATGGCACCTATATTTTGTATCTTGTTTAGAAATGCCTCTACAGTTCCTAAAAGGAAATTCTGTGGATGGTTTTATTTTGACAGCGATCTCGAAAGCCCATGTGAGATGTTTTTGTGAATTTTAATTCGATGTTTACTTTTTGCAGTTTTTCCATTTCATTTATCCCCCTAATCTTCCCAAAGCAGTTTTTTAAAAATGGCTATCAGTTGCAATAAAACTAACAGTGTTTTTCCAGGTTTACCTGAAGGAGCTGTAGAGCATCCTCTTGGAAGCCAGTGACAGGTGCCTTGTGTTCAGTCCAGTAACTTGAGTGAGATGCGGAGTTCACCCTGTCTCTGGGCAGATTCTGATTCCTTCTGGGTTCTTTGGGCATTTGTCAGATCGCTTTCTTTATCTGTGCACTTTTACTGCACATTAATGAACGATCTCTGTTTAAATAGTTAAGAGAATAATTTGGGAGTGAGGACTGACTCACGCTGGCCTGGTCTTATTCGAAGATGCTAATTCAACTTGGAATTAGATTCTACTACTTAACCAACTCAAGTGCAGACCTGATAATCCTATGTTTATGATCATTCCCTCAGGGTGGAATGTATTTTTCCCATTTATATATCACTGAATGGCTGCCATTTTTATGTTAAACAGCAGCTCATAGTCTTAGCACCTTCCCAATTTCTTTATAGTTGAGACTGATAATTCGTTTGGGATTAGTGAAATATGGATCCTTCTTAAGAGCTTTGATCCCCCATTCAGGTGCTCTTGTAAATTGTCACTTGGAACATCACATAATTACTCCAACTAATTTAATGAGGAATTAAAAACATTAAAGTGAAATATCTTTGGGTATTGTGTTGGTGACCCCTTTGATGGATTTGTTGATTCTTGTCAGGGTGATGGTTTTAGGGGAGTCCATCGATTGCAGCCACACTGGTAGTTTTCCTTTGGGCCTTATAGACTGGAATAGAGCAAAGTTAGTTTAATTGCTAGTGATAGTGATATAGCGATTGCCTTTGTCTAGTACACTGAGAAAATAAACAAGGGGATTCATTCAAGCTTTATTAATAGAAAGGAGAAATTTTTCTCTTGTCCTCATCCCAAATAGAACTTCAGAAGAATTAATAATATTAGGAAGGAATTATTATTTAGTATTAGTTCACAGTGATTTGACAGGTGTTTGATCCTTGTAGGATTT
The DNA here is from genome assembly GCF_000412655.1 of Myotis brandtii. Lineage (NCBI taxonomy): Eukaryota > Metazoa > Chordata > Mammalia > Chiroptera > Vespertilionidae > Myotis > Myotis brandtii. The sequence continues at coordinate 3,696,469 of NW_005357115.1, forward strand.
GGGCTGCTTTTTAATGTTTATTTAGATTACTCTTCCAAAGCATGGTGATTATATTTCCACCTGTATCTTCGCTATTAACGATGGGTGAAAAGCTTCATAGCTTAGTAAGTCTCCCCCCAAAGGAAATCAGCTGAATAGTAGGAAAAGAAATGGAATCTTCATAGTTGTCAGTGGTTTCATAATAATTAGCCAGTGTTTGGGATACATATTCAGATTCCTATTTGAGGATCTCTGTAGTATGTACTTTGTCTATTTTCATATTTTTAAAATGCTGTTTTCCCACCTTTTACTGTTTGTTATTAGAAAAGAGTTCCCTTGGTGAAAGAGAGGGCCAGAGCTTATGAAAAAGTTAATTTTTTAACTTTAAATTACTTGAGGTTTCAGATAGAATTGTATGTTTTAATAGTGCAGAGAATTCCTATGGATGTCAAAGGAAATGTCTTGTATGTATGCCTAGAAATGTGGCCTCAGCCTGTGAAAGAGCAAATTCTCTAAGTTGAGTCAGAAAGCCTGTAGGACATTTTTGTCCAATATTTGAAGGTGGGGAAAAGGCATAGATATAGAATCATACCTGCCAGAGCCACTCTGTTAAGCTTTATGACAATATATGCAAATTTAAACAACTTCAATACACTTTTTTGTCCCTTCAAACTCTATTTTTACAACTCTGGTATGTGAGGCAGCCGGGTTCCACATCTATTCTTCTGTCCTAATGACAGCTCATTAAAATGCAGAGTGTTCATGGTGTATGCTTTATTTTTCTCTGTCTGAAATGTCTGCGGCAGGGAATGAGGAGTGTGCTGTGAGCTCTTATCCACTAATATCCGTCCTCACAGTACCTTACTGATTCTGATTAGCAGATAAAATACTCTACATACAGGTGACCTTTTAAATCTCAGCACGAATGTCATCAGGGTGGGATACGAAGGATAGGAAACCAGTGATAAAACCAAATGACCCATTTTCGTCCTTGTGAGGCTGTCATCTCACGGAATTGAGTGTCACCAAGCTAGACCAAGTGCTCCTCAGTGGAAAACCACTCCATCTGAGTCAGGGGTGGTGAAGGGGGTAGTTACCTTCGTCAGCTGTCACTTCTGCCTTCCATGCCAGATTAATCTTCCATCAGGATGGACTCGGCCTCGTGCTTCATGGAAAATTTTCTGCTTTAATGTAGAAAGGAAGCATATTCCCACTGCCTTTCAGATGGGCACGCACAGAATCTCAAATGGTTTTCTGAAACCCGAAAGGAAATGACAGGAATCTGGGGGATGTTTGGCACTGTTTTGCACTTGCACCTGTTGTTTCTGTGGTGTATGTAGTGTAGGAAGAGAAAACGGCCTCATTGGTTGTCTCCATGTTTCTTTCTCTCCTCAGATGCAGACAGACATGCTGAACTCTCTGGAAGTCCCCAGAAAAGCAAAAGCACCAGGAAACCTTTGGCATGTATCATTGGGTATTTAGGTGGGTACTTTCTAATAGAGGGAAAAACCTCAACAATTTCTGTATCTTATAAATATTTGGCTATCCTAAATTGACATACCTCAACTAAATTCAAGCCTTTTGAATAGCTGAAATTGTATTCCTTCGTATGTAGAGTCAATTTATCTTGTTTTAGGAACTTTTTTTATTGCCAAAATATACACAACAGACACAATTATGGATTTGTTTACTTTTTCCAAAAAAGTCATTGAATAAAAATGCAGTGTACACTTATGTATATAAATACAGATTAAGCAACAAAATGAAAATAAGAACCATTAAATTATTAATGAATAAATCGTCTTAAGATTTATTTTTTAAAAATATATTTTTATTGATTTCAGAGAGGAAGGGAGAGGGAGAGAGAAATAGAAACATCGATGAGAGAGAATCATTGCTCTGCCACCCCCTGTACTCCCCCTACTGGGGATCAAGCCTGCAACCTGGGCATGTGCCCTGACCAGGAATTGAACCTTGACCTCCTGGTTCACAGGTCGATGCTCAATCACTGAGCAACATTGGCTGGGCTTAATATTATAATTTCGATCCTTCTAGTACTTCAGTCCACCTCACTCCTTCCCTTAAATAGAGAGAAAAGGATTGGTTTATTTACCTTTTTTAAAAAAAACAAACTGATTTTTAAGCTACCTTAAAAAAATTATAGTATGATATGCCAATTAAGGTTACTTTGAAAGAGGAGCATTTGTATTGCTTTCTGAAAGTTGCCAAAGATGATGGTTCCATTTACATGTTGAAATATCACAATTAACAATAGTATAAAAAATTACTGGGCAATGACCTTTTTTCTTTTTGGCAAAGGTTTAAGATAATTTGCAAAATAATGGTTCCTAATATACTTAGAAGCTATAATGGCATATTTCTAATATTCTTGCCTTTTCATTTTCTCAGTAAAAGTGAAATATGTAGTCAGAGTTGCACTGAACCTTATTGCTCTGTCAGAATTTGTAGTTAGGAAGTGTCCAAACTTTAGACAGCCAGTCGTTTAAATCAAAGTGTAGCCTTGAGCCTGGCATATTATCTGGTCCTCACTGAGCATGCTAGCAGTCAGAAGCTCACAACTCCCTCTTTGATGTTAGTCTGCCACCTTATTTCTTGTTTTATTCCTCGGGGGCTAAAGAGTTGCTTTGATAGCCCCTGAGCATGTCACATGGTTATCATAGGCATAGCCTAGGTCAGTGATGGCGAACCTTTTGAGCTCGGCGTGTCAGCAATTTGAAAAACCCTAACTTAACTCTGGTGCCGTGTCACATAGAGAAATTTTTTTATATTTGCAACCATAGTAAAACAAAGATTTATATTTTTGATATTTATTTTATATATTTAAATGCCATTTAACAAAGAAAAATCAACCAAAAAAATGAGTTCGCGTGTCATCTCTGACACGCGTGTCAAAGGTTCGCCATCACTGGCCTAGGTCATGGTGGTTAAATCCTTGAGGTTTGCTTTCTGTCTTTCTTTGCAAGACCTAATCCTAGAAGCCCCTTCTCACTTGTAAGGCAAAGTTTCTGATCATAGAAAATAGAATATGGCATTGCACATTAGTTGGCCTTTCCACAGGTAATTGTGTATCCCTCCTGTGGGTAAACTGGTGTGGGTTTCTCCCAGATATGCTCAAAGCTGAGTTGTCCTACTAGCTGAATTATATCCCTACATAACATATATCTGAGTATTTACTATGTACAAGACACTATACTAAGTGGTTTGGGAACACCCAGATGAGTAAGACCTTGCCTTCAAAAATCTTAGTCTACTGGGGAAAGTACACAGGTTAAGACAGTTAAAGATTCTGTAAAGGAATTACAGGTAGTATGCATGGGGCACTTGGAGGAAGGAGTAGTTATTTCTGGTGAGTGTTAAGGCAGCCTACATGAAGAAAATGATATTTGATCTCAGCCTTGAAAGATATATAGGATTTGAAAAACAGGAAAATATTTATTTTTTCCCTTATTAGGCTAAGAGAACCAGGTAAACAAAGGCCTCAATGAGTCAAGGACCTGAAAAGCTCAGGGAATGCAGGTTTGTCTGGTCTGGATGGAGCATAGAGTGTGGAGGTTGCAATAAAAAATAAGGTTAGCAGCCCTGGCCGGTGTGGCTGGTTGGGTGTTATCCCCTGCACCGGAAGGTTGCCAGTTTGATTCCCGGTCAGGACGCATTGCCTGGGTTGCGGGCTCGATCTCCCGTAGGGGGTGTGCTGGAGGCAGCTGATGGATGTTTTGCTCTCACATCGATGTTTCTCTCTCTCTCCCTCACCCTTCTTCTCTTTCTAAAAATCAATAAGAAATACATATTTTTAAAATGAGGTTAGCAGACCTTCAATGCTATTTTGGAAAAAAAATCAGTGCCGTATTTTGGTTAGTACTTGATCCAGTTTTGACAAGTGTAGGATTTTGACCAGAACAAGATACAGTAATTCTAATAATGCTAAGGGCTCTTCCTAAATTTCAGTAAATGAGGCTGTTATCCTGGCCCTCACCTGAAAAGAAGGGTGGCTTTTCACCCTGGTTGGCACACTGGGTGTTAACTCAGAATCAGTGAGCAAGTTTAGCTTTGGAGAAGAGGTTGTTCAGTATCAGTAATAGACTAAGGTCCTTAAATTCCAATTCCTACAGTATTGCAATTGCTGACCCTCTACTCTGTCCAAAAAGTGAATGAGTGGTTCTGGGCTGTGTGCCTGACAACAACATGCTTCACTTAAACACACATATGCCACATGCACATTATAGTTTTGTGATATATCCTCTTTTCTCCTTCTGCTTCTTGACTCGAGTATTTGGAGTTTGGTGTCAGATTTCATGTATATCAATATGTTCTGGGCTGGGAGTGATTGGCCCTGGTTCCCATACCCTGGGTGAAGAATCAGAGGAGGAACCCTGTTTTTCAGAAAGCTCTATGCACCAGATATGGGTACTTGCTAAGACTGGTTTGATAGAACACGGAGGTGGTTTTTCTCTGAGGCTACCTCTCCAGAAAGTTTTTGGATTGCTAATACCTTGAAGAGTCAGATGCCTTATTATTCCCTTAGTAGAGCTTGTATTTAAGTGACCTTCTATGTTTTTTTTTCCCTTTTCTTTCTTTTTCTTGCTTGTACTGACAACATGAAGCTAGAGCTCCAGTTAGCAGGGAAGAACCAGCTCACTTTTGATAAGGAAAGCAGTCATGGTAACAGCACTTGAAGCTGATTAATTATGCAAGTCCTTGGGAAAACAGGCTGGCTCCTAAAGAACTGACTCTCAGCTCATTAAGAAATAAGATGTGTGCCTATTAACCAGGGAAGTTCCACACAGATTTTTAATACCATGTTCTGAGTCGAGAAACCTTTTTTTCCCCTGTCAGAGATCCATCCTTCGAAGAAACCTAATGTAATTCGATCTACACCAACTCTACAAACTCCCACTACCAAGCGGATGCTGACCACCCCGAATCACACGACTCTGAGCATTTTGGGGAAAAGAAACTACAGTCATCACAATGGCCTGGGTGGTAAGTAAGCCCAGAAATGCAGGGGCTGTTCTGATATGCCAGGGCCCCTGGCCACTTCTAGGCATCATCTGCCAAGTCTAAGAATGTATAACTGCAAGTGTGGTGAGGGGAATAAGAGGGAAGGCGGCCATGTGCCCTGGTGAAGACATTTCCCAGGTGATATTTCTCCTCTTCAGGAGGAACATTTTTGCTCCCACTTCCTCTTAGGAGGCTTGTTCGGAGATGAAGTGTGTATTTAGGAGGTTGCCTCTGCTGGGTAATAATGTTCTTGCTGGGATGCACACTCACTGCTCATTTATATTTCCTTGAGCAGAAGGGATGATTTTGCCTTCTGTCTGAGACAGCAGTGCTCTCTGGGGTTCTTCAGCCTTCCGTGGGTTGTTCTGAATTTGACATTTGTCCCCTACTTCTTTCATCTTGTAATTGTTTTTAATTGCTCAAGAGTACTATAAGTCATGAAAGGAATTGCCTGAGTGATGCCCTAAATACAGAAATAATAATTTGTTTCTAATGGAAAAACAGAACTATCACCTCTTATCCAAAGTACTTCTCTTGGGCCTGGCCATATGATTTCACTGGAATTGAATTATATTCCCAGGGGAACTATAGAGCATCCAGGCAATATGTAGTGTTCATTTCAATAGTCCTGGAGTTTGAAACTGTCTTGATTGTTTAAATGTTGGCATTTATTTATGAATTAAACCCTTTCCAGGCTTTGTATGTCTTATGGAACACTAATTTCCTTCAGTGACAGTACATTTTTTATAATGAGGCCCTAGATCAAGGATGCAAAATTGACCTTCTAGTAATAATTTTCCATGGTGTTCTTTTTTTCCCCAGCATGACTTTTGATGGTCATAATGATGTCAAAATGAATAAAAATTTGAGGGTGAGGAGTTTAGTTTGCATTTATAGGCTTATCAATTGTTGTAGATATGGCTTTCAAGAATTTAGCTACACAGGAATCTTGCAGAAACAACTTCCTCGCTGAGAGCACTGGCCATCATTGCCACGATATGCCCAATGTCTAGACACCGGAAGACCAGGGAATGATTATGTCAAAATGTGGAGATGGGATTTCTTTCCAGCGTTTCCTTGCCCACAGCCTGGGGCCCTTGCATTCAGGCTTAAATGGAATCAGGAATCTTTCCTTTCCATCTCATCACTTCCCTGGCCTCTCTAGGCTTATAGTCTTACTGCAGAAAGCAAAAAGTAAGTTCTGGTTATTTGATATGTACGCATCAATGAGTGTATATACATATATACATATTTTCTTTGTGGAGAAAAGTATCTCTTCCACTCGCACCCGTTGGTCATGGTCATTTGGGTCTCAGTCCTGCATTGCAGTTGCTGTTACTCCTTCCTTGAATCACAGGTAACTGTCTCTGTGGGAATTCTAGAAAAAACAAAACTACTTGTAGTGTTACCTCCCTATGGCTGTCTGTCCCATTTCCTTCTGAGTGAATGCTGCTACAGGTTGTTCATTTCTCTCAACAGGAGGAATGGACAGGGCATATGATGAAGCCCGGGTGTTATGTTGGCTGAGACCTTCAGCCTTATGGAGGAAGGGACACTTGCTGCGTTTTCTGAGAGACCTAGCTGTTGAGACACTTTTTTCTTTAAGACCCGTTGGTCTTTGCTCTCCTGTCCTGGTACAGAGAGGAAGGCTGAGGACGTACTTTACCTGAGCTGTCTCCTTTGATTCACACAACAGAAGGCCCCAGGACGTCAGGGAGTTTTACTGTTTTGCATAACATTTAGCTCTCTCTGCCTAGCACAGTGCCTGGAAGGTGGTAGGCACTCAATAAATGTTAATTGAATAAATGAAAGCGATTGAGAAAACGAGACCTAGAGAGATGAGTTAAAGTTTTCACAATTACCAGGTACTACATAAATAGATTGGGATTTCCCTGCAGGTGTGACTGGTATCAGAGTCTGTTCTTTTGACCACTGTTATAAATAAAGTTGTGGCTTCCAACTGCACTGTATTTGTCAGCAAAATAGAAACTACATAAGTTATTTTAACAGCTAACACAAAACTCAATATGACAGATACAGAGGGACAAAAGAGGTAAATGGGGAACATGGGGTTGGTGGTGGTGGCATAGGAAGCAGCCACCATCCCCAAGGTTGGGAGAGTAGAAGGAAGAAGCTGGGGTTATCACAAGGTAGAAAGAAGCTCAAGAGGGCCCTGAGGAGCTGGAACTCAGAGCCCTCGAGAGGACGCTGTTCTGTCGGCGCTGGCATCTGCCAGGTGTGATGAGGCTGGTTCTGGGCGTGTGAAGTAAAGCTAGGAACTGGAGCTGCTATTGGGGTGATGCTGACAGGAAGCGGTAAAAACCAGTCTCTTCTCCATCCTTAAGCCTTTCATGCTCCCTCTAGCACCCCCTACTGGTGTGACAGGGAACCTGGTGGCTGAGGAGAAATGTGTTTGCAGAGTCCCAGCCCCAGCATCACTACTGCCTAGCACAGTGCCTGGAACTTAGTAGGTGCTCAATAGATGTTAATTGAACAGAAGTGAGTTTAGATGGATGGATGTGGAGCTGAGAGACAAGTGTAGCAGAAATACACATTTTGGAAAATGTCCCCATTTTTGTATTTCCAGTGGACCTTTTTCTTGGGATAATGGATCTGTTTCTTATTTCTTTGGGATATGGAATGCTGACTAACCTGAATTTACAAGGTGACTTCAAAATACCAGAACAAATGTTAGGCTAATAGTGCATTTTCATGGGATAGTTGATACTGTCACATACTAGAGTTGATAAATACAAACTCATGGGGAAGCCAGGCCCTGTGTGATCCAATAATAAAGTCAATTAGCATTGCCACTTAATGATCAGCAAGTCAGACAGATGATCGCACCAAACAGGATTTTGATGGGAAGAACTAACTTGATGAAACGAAACCTGATCGTACTGAAATATCCAGGTCTCTCCGCCTCAGGGCTTCCTGGCCCCTTCTCAGTGGCTTGCCTCCTTCACTCACCCTCTGTCTTTAGGTGGAGGTTCTAGATGGGAAGAGTCTGGATTTCTGTTGGCAGAAAGGATTTACCTGACATTTTAAAAGAAAATGATGTTCAGTGTCTCATTGTCTTCCTGAAAGTCGCTGTCTTCCACCTGCCCTGGCCCGGCCCTTTAAAGGCCCTGGTGTACAGGTGACTGGGAGCCAGCACTCGGTGTGCCCTGCAAGCTTAACCACGGCACCGGGCGCACGCAGACTCTGTGCCTACCTCACAGACTTCAGCTCGGAGGGTGAAGACAAAATCTGCGCGCATAAGAAGCCCCCTGCTGGGGGTCAGTAATGATAAAAAGAGTGAAATTTCAAAATATAGACCTACCTAGTACCTTGTCAGTCCCTACACTTCAG
>NW_005357115.1:3704868-3739907 GCF_000412655.1 Myotis brandtii
ACACGCAGTCACGGTGCTTTCCAAATCCTGTCCCTCCTTTTCAGACTTACAGATGCTTTGGTGACATTTTTATTGCCAGCAAACCAACCCACCTGCCTGCTTGGTTAGCTCCAAGTGGCTGTGAGTGGAGAAGGTCCTGAGAGCAGGATGGAGGAGACGTAACTGGAAAGCCTTTCTGTGTCCAGGAGCCCAAAGAAAGGGCAGCAGTGGGAAGGAGGCGGTGCCTGGACATCCGAGCGTTTGCAGTCAGATGGGATTCATTGTTGACATCTCTGATTATTTCCTGTGTGGCCTTGGATGAATCACTTGGTTTCTTTAAACCTGTTTTTTCCTCTGTGAAGCACAGAATTTGTTTGCCTTAGGGAAGTGTTATAATGATTAAAAATTCTTCACTTTTATATGACTTGATTTTGTAAACACTTCATGAGCTAAGTGTTATAACCTACATTTTTTTTATTTGTTATTTTATTTTTTAAAAAGTATTTTTATTGATTTCAAAGAGGAAAGAAGAGGGAGAGATAGAAACATCAATGATGAAAGAGAATCATTGATCGACTGCCTCCTGCACGCCCCACACTGGGGATCGAGCCCGCAAACTAGTTTTATGCCCTGGACCGGAATCAAACCCAGGACCCTTCAGACCACAGGCCCACGCTCTATCCACTGAGCCAAACCAGTTAAGTCTATTTGTTATTTTAAAATTTTTTATTTTTTAGTTACACTAGTGATTAGACTTTTATAGGTCTAGTACCCATCTGGAACTGGCATTTTAAACATGAAAAAACTGAAAAAGGCTCAGAGAAGTTAAGGGATTTGCCCAAAGTCACACAGCTAGCCAGTAGCAGGGATGAGATTGAGACTTCAAGGCCAGTGTTGTTTCCCCTGGGCCAATAAGGACCCAGATTGGTGTGTTGAGTGCAGCATGTACCTGAGAGGTGTTTAGTTTTCTGTGTGTAGGAGATGGGTGTGTTTGTGAATATAGAGAGGAATGTAGAAGGTGTTTTTCTTTGTTCAGACTGTAAAGTATAAGCCATCATCTTATATAATAAAAGGCTAATATGCAAATCAACCGAACAGTGGAACGACTGGTTGCTATGACATGCACTGACCACCAGGGAGCAGACGCTCAATGCAGGAGCTGCCCCCTGGTGGTCAATGTGCTCCCACGTGGGGAGCACCACTCAGCCAGAAGCCAGGCTCATGGCTGGCAAGTGCAGTGGCAGTGGCAGGAGCCTATCCCGCCTCCGCAGTGGTGCTAAGGATGTCCAACTGCTGGCTTAGGCCCACTCTCCCTGGGGAGTGGGGAGCAGGCCTAAGCCGGCAGTCGCATACCCTGAGGGCTCCTGGACTGTGAGAGGGCGCAGGCTGGGCTGAGGGGACCCCCCCCCCAAGTGCACAAATTTCGAGCACCGGGCCTCTAGTTGTCTAATAAAGGCCTTCACCTTCTTTTCCTGCCTCTCTGAAACTTCTCTGCCCATATTATACCCCCTCCTTTTTTTTGGAACTTAGGGCATAGAAGCTATATTAGTTTCAGAGAGAGGAAAGAAAAAAGGAAGAAGAGAAAATTCACAGAATCATCTTTAGGTGAAATGTGTTTAAACTAAAGTATATGCTATTCCCAGCACCAACTCTAATTTGTAGTAGATGCTCATTAAGTGTTAAGATTCCATCCCCTCCTTTAAAGGAGGACTGTTATTATTTTGGGAAATTTTAGGATATCAACCAAAGTTTTCGTAGTCATATGTGAGTTATATAAAAATAGTGTCAGTTCTTTCCTTAAAACTACATCGCTTCCTTACCTAAGAGTATGGTTCTCAAAAATGACTCATGCACTTGCTTGAAGGTAAATGATTGCACATCAGAGGAGGCCAGTATCTATAAAGAGAAAGTGCCCTTGATTAAGTTATCTAGAGGCTTATTGAAGACTGGAAATTAGGATTATAGAGAAGACTCACCTAGCTTCCTGCAGGCCCCTGTAATTAGAGACCCTACAGTAGAGGGGGTGGGGCATCATGATCCTGAGACAGTGGAATCTTTTTCAGAGTGAAGGCTGAGTCAGGAAAAACAACCAGAGAGAAGAGGGACAGATGAGCTGTGCAGGCATCTCTCATCCTCTCCTGACCCGCTAAGAAGATGTCCTTGGTTGCCCCCTGCTGTCAGATGCTTGAGTTGTGGTCAATCAGATCTTTCATTCTGCTGTGCAGGGACAAGAGGACTGCTACCAAGTCTCCATCAGTGGGGACCGCTGAGAACAGATTGTGCTGTATAGTGACATAGACCAAGGGAGCATCAACTGAAGTTGTCCTTAAGCCTTTTCTGAGATGACAGCTTTGGTCCCAGGGGTACTACTCAGTGTGTCAGGAAAACTAAAGCGACAGGCTCAGAAGAGAGGTAATTTCAGTGGGACAGAGTCAGGGCATCTGAGCCTAGGAAATTGATGAATTGTACAATAAGCTTCTTTTTAATCTGCTCTCCTCTGGCTTATTTCCCCTGGGGTATGTGAGTCCACTGTAAATCTAATTTTTTTCTTATTTGTTTTCTACATTGAGTAATATTATTTCTCTCAATCTCCCATGTAGAGAGAATATCTAACATGGATGTCTCTAAGTACAATATTATGATCTGGGGTGTGAAGACTGTCCTTTTGGTGACTTGTTTCTGAAATCAGTGACTCAACAGTTCCAACTGTTTGCATTCCAACCCTGGGAGATGGGTGGTGGTGAGGACCATGGTACCAGTGAGAGAGCTCAGGGACTGCATCTGCTGTCTTCACAAATCCCAGTAAAAATAGACGGCCAGGAACAGCTGATGGCTCTCCTAGGCATGCTTCAGCCTAGCCTGCCTTCTGTCAAAATTTTTATGCCATTTCCAAAGATTATAATATTTTTGAATTTTCCAAAACATTGTTTATGGAAGAACATTGAGTACCCTAGACTGACCTCTGGTCTGCTTGTCTCAAGGTGTAATGTTATATAACCTGGTTAAGTACATAAAAGTACCTTCAAGGTGCACCCCCCCCCCTTCCCCAGTATTTTTTTAAATGGATCCTTATGGCTGCAGGGTTTACTGAATGTGAAGCAATTATAGCAGAGTACCTAATGTATCTAGAAGAGGTCAGGAAAGTTGAAGCATTATCTGAGAGCAGTGGAAGGATGTTCCCTCATCCTGTGTGAAGCTTTGAGATGGGTTTGTAGAGGAAGACAGACTCAAGTACGTTAGGCATGAGTAATCCACAACTTGGTGTTTTGGTATATTCTGGTAGGATGCCAAATTAGCCACCCCTTGGACCATGCCTGGGTTTACTAATAATCAAATACCTCTTTCCTGTCCCTGAGGGAAGTACTAGCGTGTGAGCTGTAAGAGGTCTATACCAGTGACCCTCCCAGTATTGTGGAGGTCTTAGAAGGGTGACAGAAGTCCATGGTAGTTACGCAAGGGTCCTCAACTTGAGGGCCAGCTCTGGCCTCCTCGAAAAGTGTCTCTGTTTACCTGCAAGGGTCATTACAGGAAACCTTTTAAGCCAGTCTATCCCTATGTACTTCCATTCTCAGTGACACGTAGAAGGTGAACCTTTGAGAAAGAAAGTGAACCTTTGACTTGAAAGCCAGGTCCCAAGGTTTTTTAGATGCTTGGGAAACGAAAGGGAAGAAACAGCAGAGGGAGGGGATTTGGTCCCTGAAAAACACTCTTCTTTGGAATAGATTCAACTCATCCATCAAAAGAACAGGCACAAATGTCTGAGCAAGCCACTGGGACATCAGTATTAGACGCCCCAGGGCAGTAAAGACCAATCCCCCAAACAGATTTAGGCACCCCCTGAGCAGTCTCTTTGGGTCCCAGTGAAGGAGTGAGAAGTCTTCTGGAACTGCAGAGTCCCCAGGGCAATGGAAATGGAAAAATTCGTCCCACTCTCGTTGATTTGGGTCCCCCATTGGGTTCATTTTGAGCTTCTCAACCTTGCTCTTTCCCTGTTTCTTTTTTTCCCTTCCAGATGGTTGAGCACTCTTTAAGCTCAGAAACCATCTGAGTTATAATCTATGTATTCTCACTCAACCAAATATTTTTTATTAGCAACTATTTACATATTAATGAATATGAAAAATAATTAATGTAAAATGAGGAGCAGGCTTGAAGGCAACTTTGTCAGATGGCGGTTCCTAAAGAGGATATCTGAGAAGACTATTTTCCTGACAGTCCTATGGCAGCTTCCCCGAGTGCCTGTAGGAGCCTCTGGGGGCAGTCAGTGCGCATGGTGAGAATAAGTCCTAGGGAGTAGGGCCGACCACCTGAAGGCACCTGAGAGCAGTCAGCAGAAAAATCGTTAAGACAGTAGATACTGGACCTCCTGCACTGGTTCTCTGGTTTTCTTGTCTTTTTACTCTACTTTCTGGAGACTTTCTAAATGTTATACTCCAACCAGACTTGTCTATTTAGTTTGTCAAATTTTGCTTCATGTATTTTGAAGTTCTGTTATTGAATATATATGTATTTGGAATTTTTGTCTTTTTTACTATTTTATCATTATGAAATGATCTTTCTCTCTGTTAATACTACTTGTCTTGAAATCTATTTTGTCTGATGTTAATATGACCACAACAGTTTTCTTTTCCTCTTGTTTTTATTTATTTTATTAAATTTTTTTAAAAAATATATTTTTTATTGATTTCAGAGAGAAAGGGAGAGGGAGAGAGAGATAGAAACATCAACGATGAAAGAGAATCATTGATCAGCTGCCTCCTTCATGCCCCCTACTGGGGATTGAGCCTGCAACCCAGGCACGTGCCCTTGACTGGAATCAAACCTGTGACCCTTCAGTCTGCAGGCCGACACTCTATCCACTGAGCCAAACCAGCTAGTGCCTCCTCTTGTTTTCATTTTTTTAAATGACTTTTTTTTAGTTTTATTAAACTCAAAGTAGAATGATTCTTATAGTATCTCTAAAGGCAGCGCATGCTGTTCCAGCACAGATTTTTTAAAAACCCTAAAGAGCCATTTTCCATTATCATTTCTTTTTAAAATAGCTTTATTGAAGCATAATTGACCTTCAGTAAACTATACACATTTTTAAATATACAATTTGACAAGTTTGACATATATAGACACCATGACAGCAATCAAGATAATAAACTTATCCATCACCCTCAGACATTTTCTTGCACCCTTTATAATCTTTCTAGTCACCCTTCCTCCCCATCTCCCCCACCCCTCCCAGGTGACCACGGATTTGCTTTTGGTTGCCACAGATTAGTTTACACTTTCTAGAATTTTATATAATGGAGTCATATGGTATGTACCCTTTGTCAGTTTGAATAATTTTTAGAGATTTATCTTCAAGTTCACTCATTTCTTCCATAGTATTAAATCTGCTTTTAATTCCATCCAACAAATGGTTTTATTTCAGATTTTATATTTTTCAGTTTTAGAATTTTCATTTAGTTCTTTTATATTTCTTCTAAGATACATCATCTTGTCACCCATTATATCCAGATTTTTCTATAGATTTTTTTTTTTTTTTTTTTTTTTTTTTTTTTTTTTTTTTTTTTTTTTTTTGTTTTTTTTTTTTATCTTTCCCCCTTTTAAGCTACCAGGACACAGGCCCTACCAACACCCTTAATCTTCTCCTCAGCTACTCTGCTGAAGAACTTGGCCTTCACAATGACAGGCTGCTTTGGGAGCTTTCCCTTCCCCAGAACTTTGTAGTAGCCTGATTGCACCACATCAGTGATAGGAGCAGCTCCAGTCTTGCTTTTGGCAGCATTTACCTATGTCTGCTCACTGACCAGAGTCCACAGTTTATCAAGGTTGACAGTTGGGCAGAAGCTCTGGTTCCTCTTTAAGTGGTAATGCCTCATACCGACTTTCCCAAAGTAACCTGGGTGATATTTGTCAAAGTTGATCCTGTGATGATGCAAGCCACCAGCATTACCTCCCCCTCCCCCCTGCCCCGGGTGCTTCCTGTGCTTGCCGATGTGGCTGTGGCCGTGGCTCACGTGGCCCTGAAGTTTTCAGGCCTTCCTCAGTCTGGATGGCATGTCGGTGGCCGAGCTGTAAGATCTATAGATTCTTTAACATAAATATATAGTAAATAGTTTAAGTCCATATCTGCTAATTCTAACATCTGAATCATCCTTTAGTCATCTTCCAGTTAACTTTTATTTGGTTATGGGTTGCATTTTCCTGCTTCTCAGGTCTAATAATTTTTAATGAATGCTGGTCAGTGTGGATATAAAGTTGTAGAGACTCTGGCTTCTGTTATTTTCCTCCGCAGAATATTGAATTTTGTTCTAGAAAGCAATTAAGTTGGCAGATCATCTCGACTATGTAGGGGCTTGGTTTAAAGCTGTATTAGATCTGGTTTATGTTAGTTTTTTTTCTTAGTCCCATGAGATTTCAATAGAAAAACCAAGTTGTTTGCCCATCCCTCTAACTTTGCAGAACTTGAGTTCTGAACTCTGTCTTCTCAGCACTGGACAACTGTGAGGTTGCTGCTTGGCCTCCTTTAGCCTTCCAGCAGATGTTTCCCACTGGGCTTCTTGCAGTCTCACCTGCCCACGGTAGTTCAAAACTCAGCCAGCCCTGGCCGGTGTTCTCAGTGGTTAGTGTTGGCCCACACACTCAAAGGTCTCAGGTTTGATTCCAGGTCAAGGGCACGTACTTGGATTGTGGGTCACTCTCTGCCCCGGGTAGATCTTTTCCTAGGGCCTCTGCCAGGGCTGCCCTGCTGGGGGCCTCTGTGTCTGCTGCCTGTGGCTCTCATTCTTGTTTCAAGGAAATGCAGTGAGGCCTGAGCAGCCGGGAGTGAAGTGATAGCCTTCGGAGGGCAGGTGATAAGCATTGGGCTTCTTCAGCCTGGAATGCAGAGAGGTGACATATCCCAACGTAAAGCCATGGCCAGTTTGGTGAAGGCTGATGTGAACCTGGATGCCAGATCCCGAGATGCTGTGGGGAGAGGGTTGCTTTGGAAACTGGAGCAGATAAGTTGAGTATAAAGAGATGAAAGCACAGTTTACCATGGCAGACCAGACACTTGGAAAACTATTACAGGTAGCTCTTCTGGCAGATGGCTTAATTCCATTGGGGTTTGGACAAATAAATGAATGACAGGACTCACCCCCCCGCCCCAAAAAAAAAGAAAAAGAAAAAGAAAGAGAGAGAGAGAGAGAGGGAGGCTTCTGAAATGTAATGACATATTTAGCCATTAATTCAGACACTGAAGAGGATAGTTTGCTCTTACTGGGCTGGATATAGAATAGGCAGCTTGGTGTCGTAGGAGAAACTTGATCTGAATTAAGATCTGGGTTCAAATCTTGATTCCTCAACTTACTTGCTGTGTGACCTTGAGAGGTTTCCTAACCTTTCTCACCTAGACAAGGTTCTGATGAAAGTTAAATAAGTCCGTTACATTGTCAGTAGGCTCCATAAAGCAAAGGTTAGCCCGAGTCCTAACTGAATTACCTGGGTTTTTATTGAACACGTATCTGCTGAGCCCTACCAAATACCAGGCTGTGCACATATATCTCCCCTGTTCTAGAAAGGCTCCTGAAGTGAAGGCGCAGCTCTGCTCCGGCCTGCAGACCTTCCTCAGGAGGGCGGGAGGCTGTGAAGGTGAGCGTCCCCGTGTTCTCTGCTGGCTGCAGGTGGCGTGCATGATGGGCAAGAACAGCCGAGTGCCACCGTGGCCGGACCCCCTGATCCCCATCTCAGCAAACAAGCCCCACTTCCCTCCCCGCCACTTTCCTAATAACCAAGCCAAAGGTTTCACAACCCACTGATAATGCCAGATGGTGATGATGTGGTTTTCAGCCACTTCTGCTTTTCATTTACTCATTTCTCCTGAGAGTCTGTAGGTGCCCAGCTCTGGGACAGGAGAGTTGAAGGTCTTTGGGGGAAGTGGAGAGGGTGAGAATGAGGGACCCTGTGGATGTTTGAAGTTTATTCCCCTCCTACAAAAAAATTGTGTTTCTAGCATCTGAGTGCCCACATCCTTATGGTTAATTATGCTTACCTCAGATCCGGTGGTGCCTCCTCCCCCCTTAGTGTGCGCCCCGTCCCTTAGCCTCTGGTCACAGAAGTTCCATGATGGCAGTCTGATAAGCAGATAAGCACTGGCCAGGTGAGGGATTGCACCTGCAGTGATGACTCAATCTGCCCATCCAAAACCCAGCTTTTAACACTTCAGTATTATTCACATATTTTCTTGGCCTCAATTAAAGTTTCCTTTGGTCCAGCCTTAAACTGCATTGTGAGCTTTTATTTGACTTCATGCCCAGCCTCCTTCCCTCGAAGGTTGCCATGTTGGTGGGAGGGCTGATTCCATCCCTCCTCACTTTTCGTCTGCCGTCGGAACTCATTTAACTCTGACCTTTTTTCTTTCCTTTTCCAGAACTCACATGCTGCGTGTCAGACTGAGCTACCCCTGTTTCATCCTGTAATCCAAGACTTGCTCCACTGCCCTGCTGCTGTTCATGGCCGTGCCTGGGAAGGAGGCAGCCCCATCCCCAGTACATTTCAGTGGGAGACCTCCATGCACACCCCATGGAGACTCGATGAGGGGGGAGGGGGAAGAAACTGTAGGAGTGCACGTCCCAAAAGCTGAGTCTCCCTGTGTGAATCAGTGTCACTTCGCTTTCCTCAGAGACCTCGCTGTCCCCGAGAGACCTGCCTGAGAATTAAGGGCAAGAGGGAGCCACTCCACTTCCTCCCTTCTCCGCACCCTGCATCCCTGCACAGCAGCTCTTGGAGCAGGAGGGCGGCTGAGAGCTCCGAGCCACTGCTGCCCTGCATGCGCCAGCTCAGCTCTGTTGTAAGCTGTATGACCGTGTACAGGAGGGACATGGCATCTTTCTGAATGGATTTTTCTTAACAGGTGTGCCAGTGTTTATGCAATTCACATTTCCCTTGTCCTCGCTGTTACTGTCACTGGCTTTTTCTCAATCGGCTTCATAGTAATTTTTTTTTTTAATGGGGAAATTTTCCTCTTTACCTCCTGCATCCTATATTTGATCCCTTCCCTACCCCTCCAAGGTACAGACTTACCCGAGGTCCTGACAAATGATAAGAAAAGTGTCTTTGGGAAGCCTGTGACTCTTCATATTGTCTGTATTTTGTCACTGAAGAGAAGCTGGTGTTCTACTTGGTTCTGCTTGGTCCCTGACAGCTCCCACTGGAGCAAGTGTTTACACTGAGCCAAGCATGTCTATCACTGTGACAAGCCATTTGCATGCTGTCCCATTCGCATACGGCCAGACCAGCCGACGGGGCATTGCAGCCAGGTTGCTCTTTCAACAAGTTACAGATCACCCAGCTCTATTTTAAGCAGATGGAATTATTTGATCACGGAAGGTGAAGTGAGAGAGCTGGGTTCGCAGGTGGGTCTGAGAATAGGACACCATGAGTCCTCACCCTTCCGGCCCAAACGCTTCTGTGAGCACCTGTGCCTGGCCCCCAGGAGACCTGCCTGCAGCCTGGTTTCCACTGGCTTGGGCTCCTGTCTGCTGTCAGCACCAGCCCTCGATGGCACCACAGACTGTGCTCCATGCTCTGTGCATACAGCTGCAGGGCCAGGAACTTGGTGCCCCCCTGGCTCCCCGAGCAGATGTGAAGTCTGGCTACTCCCCTGCCCTCCGTTTGCAGGGACAAGGCTGCAGAGCACCCGGTCACAGCACCAGGAGAAAACTGGAGTCTGGCCTCCCAGCTGTCCATGGGGTCTGCAGCTGGGAGGCAGCTGGGCAGCTGATGGTAGGTGCCCCAAACAGCCAGGCGGTTGCAGGACAGAGTGGCTGCCATTGAGTTGATCCCACCCCCTCAGTCCCCAGGCAGAGTGAAGTATCACTAAAATGACCGTGACATTCTCGATGTCCAGATCCTCAGAGCTGGGTGCCGCCTGCAGAGAGGATGTGATGATGCATGCTGCTGACGGCGAGGCTTGGAGTTGAGCTGCCTTTTCCTTTTCTGGTTTTGCAGTCACGGTGGCTTCTCTCCTGAGGAGGAGTTGGCTCTCGTCTTAGGCTCCTGTGGGGGTGACCCGGGGACATTCTCACCACTGCCAACTCTTGGGCTATTCTGGGTCTTGGCTTGGGGCTCCTCGGGTGGGCCCGTGTCAGAGGAGCTCAGGGAGCGGGAGGAGGTGGCAGGTCTTGTCCTTAGGGTTTCCCAAGAGAAGCCCCTTCAGAAAAGACCTGGGGGTGGGGGGGACTGGCTCCACAGCACATACCATGTGGTGTGTTCTTGAGAGACACGGGAAAGCTGTCTCTCCACGCCCTGTCTGTCAGAGAAGCAGTGAGCTGCCCGTGACGCTGCTCCAGCTTCATTCTCTCTGCCTGGTTACCAGGCCCAGGAGAAGTGGAGACGGGGCCAGGCCAGGTCTGAGGGAGGAACGGGGAGGCCCACCCCAGTTCCGGGGCACATGTGTCTCTGGCACAGGTGCAGCTCCGTGTGAGCCACGTGTACCAAGAAAGCTCTTCCTCCGCCTTGTAGTCAGAGCTGGCTCTGCAGCCCCATCCTCCTACGAAGAGGATGTTGAGTAAGATCTCATGCTCTCACTTCACCTCTGGAAAGCCCCGTAGCATTCGAGTGAACACTCCAGGGAAGCGGAAAGACGCCAAGGAGCCTCCGACGGCCTTTGCTGGTCTGAGCACTTGGTGCTGACAGGGTTTCCCTGCCACCCCCTTCCTGGGGCCACCGCGTCACCATTGTATGTGTCAGTGGTGTGCAGTGTTGTGCAATGAGCTTGTGGGTGGACATAAGTCTGTCTGCATGGCCCACAGCCGACATGCGCAGTGGGTGCTGTGCTGAGCCTGGTCTGTGCTCCCTTGGATGAGATCCCAGAAGCTCTGCAAGTCATCTCCCCTCTCTAGCATACCCCTCCGAACCCCCAATTTCCTATCCTAGATGGGGTGCAAAAGAGGAGGACACCAGACTGGCTCTTTAGCTCGCCTCTCACAAGTCCACCTTGCCCACAGCCCAGTTTCTGTGTCAGTGTCCAACCAGGAAAACAGAAGCCTCTCTAAGTATTAAAACAGAGGGGTTTTAATCCAGGTAATTGTAGCACAGAAACAAGAAATGCTGCGAGGCCAAACGGAAGTGGGGGGGGGGCACAATCCAGAGGTGAGTTGGAAGGCTGATGGGACACAGGGGAGAGGCCCTGTTACTAGAGCCTGGGGCGCAGGAACACTGGGAGGAACCTGGGACCATAGGGGGCCTATCCTGCAGGGGCTGCAGCCACAGGAGGCACGGTCCTTGCCAGAAACAATCCCCCAGGCAGAGACGGGAGAAATGGCCTGATTCTCCCTAGCGTGTAGCTTCCCGATTTCTGCAGGTGCCACTTGTTAGCTACACCCAGCTGGAAGCGAGCCGACCTGGGGGCCCGGGACAGGCAAGCTCAGCGGTCAGCTCCCCACCACTCAGCGGAGCTGGGAAGGGCAAGGAGCAGGTCTGAGGGTAACCAGGCTAGGACATGTGCTCTGTATCATGTCCGAGCCTGGTGTTCATGCCCCATGCTGTCCTGAGGTCCCGGTGAGGGGAGACAGAGGAACTGCCCCTGGGTTTTTATAGATTTTTTTTTCACTCTACCCAGAGAGGAACGTGCGTTTGGGAGGGAGGGAGAAAGCCTTTATTCTTAGCAGTTGTCCCTGTTTTCCTTTGGGGGAACTTACCCAGGTAGCAGCCCCACCTCACCATGGCCCTCAGGAAAGCTGTGACCCAGGTATCTGTCCCCCCTGCCCATGTCTCTCCCCCGATCTCTGGTTTCCCTGCCGGAGAACAGTGACCCCGAACATGCATCAGTGGTCAGAAGTGTTTCCCCAGGACCATTCATTCGGAGAGCGACATTAGTGTGCACCGTCTATCTGTAGGTAGCTGCCATCTACTGATCAATCGTGTTTCCAATCAATTTCGGGAAATGATGCCTGGTTTATGCTGTCCTTCGCTGGGGCAGTGGCTCAGCTGTCCAGCTGGGTGCACACAGCCCTGGCATCAGGCGCTCCTGGTCTCGGGTGCTGCATCCCCTGCGTAGCTCTGAGGGCCTTGGGGAGGCATAGGCTAGGCCAGTGACCTGATGTCCCCACATGCCTAGACTCTCAGGGTTTGCATCTTCTGCTGTCTCATAAGCCAAATGGAGGTTTTGTGAGGCCAGGTCACTCCGATAGGTGGCCTTTGACCCTGTGTCCCCCAAACCTGGAGGTATGAGGAGCAACAGACAGCCGTTTGCCCATCAACCACCTTGCACTGCTCTGCCCAGTGCCAGCCATGGGGTGTGAGCTGAGGGCGTGTGCTGTGCCCTGTGCATGGGGAAGGCTCCTGTGCAAAAGAAGTGGACACAGGAGCTGCATGTTCCACAAACAGAAGCCCAGCACCTTCTTCTCATACCGTCCTCCTCGGGCCTGAAAGGCAGAAATAAAAATGTCTGAGGTGACTTAAAAGGCAAAGGGAGCCTGACCCAAATGCCCTGCATTCTCCCTTTCTTTCCCAGGCCGAGTGCTGGCGCCTGCCTGGAAACGTTATTCTCTAGTGCGTATCTCATTGGTCCCAGCCTGTCGGCCGGCTGGGTAGACTCTGCCTCAGTTGCTGTGCTGGGCCATTGCAGGCTCACTCGGGACTGCTCCAGCCCACGTCTGGGAGGAACACCTGTTTGTGACTCTTGTTTGCTGGCATTTGTGAGAGACTGAGAGATTGCGAGATAGAGATAGAGAGATACAGAGATGCAAGAGAGGGAGAGAGAGATTGTCAGTCCAAGTTTCCAGAGTTTCCGGAGAAGCAAGACATAAGCACATGAGGTTACTGGAGAACAGAGAAGCTTGTACCTTGGGCTGTGCCAGTACTTGGAGGAGTTCCGGGATAGAGGGCTCAGTGAGGCTGGACCGGTGGTCAGGGAAGGCTCTGTGAAGCAGAGGGAGCCCTCAAGGTCGAACACAGCAGCCCCCCCTCCATGGAATCCCTAAGGTGCCCGTGGTTCTTGGTGTCATTTTATTTAGACTTTTTATCCTGACTTGAATACTTCCTTCTTTCTGGAAGCTGATCTGTAGAGCTCAGAGTGTCCCAGGCCCTCCCTGCCAAGGTGTACCAACCTTAAGTTCCATTGCCGAGACTGGGTTTGTTAAGGTCACACTTCCTCAGGAGGTTTCTTCTGGCTAAGTTTTACCTCCTACTTGTTCCACTCTTGCTCCTGAACTGCAGGGTTCACTGGGGGAAACCATGCGACCTGCAGGGGCTGTTGCTGCCCCATAGCTGTGGGTGCTGACTCCCCAAGTACCTTTGTGCTGCTTGCTTAGTGGCCCTTTTATATGTATGCTAGGAGCTTGTTATCTTTTAAAAAAAGTTTTTATTGATTTCAGAGAGGAAGGAAGAGGGGGAGAGAGAGAAACATCAATGATGAGAATCACTGATCGGCTGTCTCCTGTATACCCCACACTGGGGATCGAGCCTGCAACCTGGGCATGTGCCCTGACCAGGAATCAAACTGTGACCTGGTTCATACATCGACACTCAATCACTGAGCCACGCAGGCTAGCGGGTCAGGAGCTTGTGTTCTTATTTTCAGAACCAGCTATTCCAGTCCTTTGTCACTCCCTAAGCCCTCACACACCGAGAGCCAAGTCATCTAAGAATCCCTTCACCTGTCTTCCCCTCCGCCCAAGGCCCTCTGTATGTAATAGTGCCTTTCTAACAACCCAAGGAGGGACCCCCGGGCCTCTAGAGGACCCTTCTGGCACCCACATGCTGAATCCATCCCTCCCTGACCCCCCCTTGCAGTAGAATGTCCTGACTCAGACCAGGCTGTCACTCACTAGCTATATGACCTTGGGCAAGTTATTCAACCTCTCTCTGCCTCAGTCTTTCCATCTGTAAGTTAGGATAATGGTATCTACCTCATAGGACTAAATAAATCGTACAGTGCTTAGTACAGGGCCTGGGACAGAGTGTTTGTTTTTGTTCTATCATCATTTTCTTCCCTCTCCCCTCATTTTCACCTTCTCTCCCTTCTTCCACCACTGGATTTAAATTTCTCCATCTAGTCAACACAACAACAGAACAATCAAACCACCACAACTTCTGTCCTCTACTTAGCTTTGCCTGAAGCTATTGGCGTATCTCCCTTTGCTGGCAGGCACATTTGGAAAAGGGAAGAGTTGTCTCCATTGCTTCAAATCTCATTAATATCTCAACCCATTATCGTACTTTATGGCTTCCATTCTGCCCCTACTCCCAGCCACTCACTGAAATTGCTGTCGATAAAGGCATTAGTGACCTAATTGCCAAACCCAACACTGTTTTCAGTCATCGCACTTGAACTTTCTGGAGCATTTGAAGCTATTGTCATCATATTACTTTTCTTTGTTCATGACACCGACCCCTTCATTCTCTACCCAGAGAAAAGCTAAGTAACATTCAGATACTGCTCATAGTTACTTTTTCCAGATTTTTTTACAAAGATAATTTCAGATACAGTGGTAGTCACCTGTGAACCCCCTTCCCTTGTTCCCCCGTCTCACAAGCAAGCACTCTCTTTAATTTGGTGTTTATCATCCCAATGCATGATTTTACACAATACATATCTATGAATCTATAATCAATACAGAACATGTTTTACATATTATTAAATTTTACACAAAAGACAGTCTATCACTTTGTTTTTGTTAATCCTCACCCGAGGATATTTTTCCATTGATTTTTAGAGAATGGAAGGGAGAGGGAGAGTCTGACAGAAATATCAATGTGAGAGAGACACATCAATTGGTTGCCTCCTGCACCCACCGTGACCAGGGCCAGGGAACCTGCAACCAAGGTATGTGCCCTTGACTGGAATTGAACCTGGGACCCTTCAGTCTGAGAGCTGATGCCCTATCCACTGAGTCAGACCAGTTAGGGCCAGTCTATCACTTCTTAAAAAGCTTGTGTTAATAGTACCAGACAATGGGTTGTTAACCCAGGTTTTCAATCCAAGATGCTTGAGCAGACTGTCAGACACACGCTTTTGTTTTCATTTTTTAAAAATATTTTTTTATTGATTTCAGAGATGAAGGGAGAGGGAATGAGAGACAGAAACATCAATGATAAGAAAGAGTCACTGATCAGCTGCCTCCTGCACAACCCCTACTGGGGATCAAGCCCGCAACCTGGGCATGCGCCCTGACTGGATTTGAACTATGACCTTCTGGTTTATAGGTCGGTGCTCAACCACTGAGCCACGCTGGCCGGGGCACATCCTTTTGTTCTCAGATCAGCTTTCTTCAGCATGCAATTAGGAGTTTTGGAAAATGCTTTATTCTTTCACGAAGCACTTTGCAGCCTGTCTGGGTATTTTATGTTTGGCTTTTACCCTCATAAAGGGTGTCTCCATTCTGTTCTTTTTAATGGGCAATCTCTATACTTGAGCAGAGAGATTGCCTTGCCCTGTTTATGTTCTTACTGCAAAATCCCTGGTTTTCTTCCAATTAGAGGTTTCTTCTGGGCATTTTACGGGTCTTCCTCTATGTGTCTTACTTGTGGAGATTTTTTAAATAGGATGATTCTTATAGTCTTCTTTGCTCTTTTCCCAGGTGACCCCATCCGTCCCCTTAAGCTCAATTCCGAATTAGTAAGAGGAAGATTCTGAAATCCTACTTCCAGCCTGAGTGGTTACGGAACATGTTTACCTGGAGGCCCTCCAAGCCCCTCCAACTTGTCTTCTTTACCTAGACTGTGCCTCATTGTTGCCCCTTCACAGTCTCCCCCACTGCCTTTATTCAGGTCCTTGCTTGGAATACAGACTGTTTCCTACTTAGGTCGACGCCCACACCCCCCACCAGTCTGTGCACAGTGTTACCAGAGTTGACTGATCAAGATGCCAAACTGGTCCTCTTTGATTTCTAAAAACCTCACACATATTCTCCTTCCTGCCATATTGATCGTCTTGGGGCCAACCCAGGCTCCTGAGCTTGCAGGGCCCAGCCTGCCTGTCCTGTCTCCTAACTCTGTGCCTAGGCCTCCTCCTTTCCTGCCTCAGTGATCTCTTCACCCCTCTCTGCACACTGAGTCTTCTCACAGCTCTGTGCCCTTGTTCATGCTCTTCCCCACGTCAGGGATGCTGTTCCCTTCACTATTTTCCTCATCCTCCAGGATTCAGCCCCCCACGCATTACCTCACTGACACCTGGGCAGAGTTAGCTCTGTCTGTGCTCTCAGGTGCATTGCTCCCTCAGATGCCCTGGATTATCCTGGCTTGGGGTGCATTTGATCTATTTGCAGGTCTGTCTCTCCCAGGCTTGGCCTGGAGGGCTCAAGGTCAGAGTTTACTGTCTGTCTTTGTAGCTTAGTGTCTGGCTACTGGTGGATGCCCTGTAAATGCTGGATGATTAGTGGCCACAGGCCCATCAACCCAGTCCCGCTTGCTATCCCTCCGTACAAGAGTCCCAGGAGCAGAGTCATGGATGCCATTTGCTTGTCCCTCAGAGTGACAGCAGGTTACATTCAGAGCAAGAGGAGAGAGAAGGCACTGTTCAAAATCCACTCCGAGTAGACAGCCCACCCAGGGACCTTGTGCTATTTGGAACCCGAATGTAGAAATGGGGTCTGTATTCACCCTGCCTTCAGCTCACTTTATACTACCTCGGGCATTGCCCTCCCATTTGTAGAAAATCCTGCACTTCAACAGCCTGCTTCCTCCCCCATCTTTTCTCACTCCCCCCCCCCCCCCCCCCCCCGCAAAAAAAAACAACAAAAAACATTATCACCTAGAGAGGAAATTAATTGGATCATATTTTTTTCCCTCACTCATGCTCTGGCAGTATGCCCCGGGGTGGGGCTCCATGAGAAAGTGCTCAGTCCCCAGCCTCCAGGAGCATTCGACCCGTTCATAAAAGTGTCTGACTTGGAAATTCCAAACCTCAGGCCAAAACTGAGCTGGTCCAGGCTTGGCCCGCTTGTCTCCGTGGTGGCAGAAGATGGAGAGGAGAGGCATCCCTGGGAGAGGCACTACCAGGGAGAAAAAGGCAGCAACAAGAGTGGAGGAGTGGAGCAGGAGGCCCTGGGGGACAGAGAAACACAAGGAGACAGCTTGGAGGGCCCAGGTGGCACACCCCTTTCTATCCTTGGGCTGGGTTCTTATATCTATGAGGTTCTAAGAGCTCCTGGTAACTTTTCAGAAAGGGTAAGAGGATTAGCTATACATTGAGGAAATGGGTTCCAATATCGGTTCCACCCATTGTCCCTCAGCCACCGCCCTCCTCTGGACACGTTCTCTCCATCTCCCACCCCAACATCCACACTGTTCCTGGATGCCTCCCTCCTGGGGCGTGGGGGACAGCCAGTGCTTTGGCCTCCATTCCTGAGGTGGAAAAGCATCCCTGTCCATGATATGAGAGGGTTGGACTGAGTGGATTAAACTCCTAAGGAAACAGGGAGAGAGGATTTGGTCCCTGTACTCGAGGCCTAGAAGCCCTTGTCTGGGGTGATAAGTGGAGAACCAGTCCCGGCCCCTTCCATCTCCCCAGCAGGAAGGCACGTGTGTGTTTCGGGAGGTGTTTGTTGTTCTGAGGTGGTCAGGGCTGGGGACACATGGGGAGATGGA
Organism: Myotis brandtii; assembly: GCF_000412655.1. Taxonomy (NCBI): domain Eukaryota; kingdom Metazoa; phylum Chordata; class Mammalia; order Chiroptera; family Vespertilionidae; genus Myotis; species Myotis brandtii. The sequence goes on from NW_005357115.1 coordinate 3,722,413, forward strand.
AGGGGCCGGGAGATACATCTTTGGGGCTTTAATGACCTCTAAGTAGTCCTTTGGGAGCCTTGAAGGCTATGTCCCCACCCTGTGACTTCCCCTTTGGACACTAGGGACAACCACTATCCCTTTCTCCAAAAAAAGAGCAAAACCCCGATTCATGCCAGGTTACACACCTGTACCTGAGAAACCCAGGCCACCAGATGAAGTAGCCCAGATGGTCTCAGACACCACTGGCATATTGAATAGAACAGAAAGGGGTAGAGGTGGGCAAGATGATCTTCGGGGAGAGCTGTGAGCCAGCGCTGGTGACCCTGAGGCCCCGGCCCTCACCCCAGTCCTGTCCCGTAGGGCCAGGGTCAGGGCCATGGTCGTGTACTTGGGGCTGAAGAAAGCCTGGGGGGGGGGGGGAGCTGGAAGTGAGCCAGGAGCCTGGACTGGGTGGAGGTGGTGACCTCCACATGGTCTCAGGGGAGAGCAGGGCAGGGCCTGGTCCTTGCTGCTTTGGGCAAGACCTCAGGGATTGTAGAAGGGAAGCTGAAGGCCAGAGAGGACCAGAGACCTCTCAGGGGCCTAGCATGGCTGTGGGACATCCCGGGGGCCCAGCAGGGCTGTAGGGCCTCCCGGGGGTTCAGCAGGGGTGCCCTCCCATGATCCTGAGGACACTTCTGAGTTGTGTAGAAGCATGGCACCCTGGATGGCTTCCCCACATTTCCCCAGAGTTTCCCTTCACCTTGGGGGCATTCCCTTCGAACCCTACTGATGCCAGGACTGGGTGGACCCAAAGACATTTATTCAGGTTTCTTTAGAACAGCCAAGATAGGCTTGCATTTTCAAAAGGAAGTTTATTCTTATTGAAAGGGACAAGCGAGAAAACGCAGCTGCTCTCAGCCATCAGCTCCGACCCGGCGGGATTGGGCAGCCCCTGCAGCCCCTGCCGTCCCCACCTGCCATCTGACTCCTCCTGCCCTCGGGATGGCACCAGGGACACACGTCTCGGTGAGGCCAAGCCTGTTTCTCTCCCTGCCACCCACCTGGCTCCTGCAGATGTCCCTTGTCCAGTTGGTTGTGGCAGTCTCTGCTGGCAACAGTCCAGGAGTGACCTTGTCCCTCCAAGCCAGGCTCCCCACTGCCGCAGACCCTAGTCCCTCACTCCAACGAGACCTCCAGGGAGCCCTGCGCCTGCAGCTTCCCCGGGGCCTCTACCTTCTGGAGGCCTCCTGGAGGCGGGTGGGGGGCTGGCTGGAGCTCTCATCGCTGGCTGGGTCCTGTGAGCCCTGGCCGAGGCCCAGCAGGGCCTTGCACTGGCGGAAGAAGCTGGGGCTGGAGAAGCAGTAGAGCACGGGGTCCAGGACGCTGTTGAGGTAGGTGAAGGCCAGGGAGCCGTGGAAGAGCTGCGAGCAGAGGTCCAGGGCGCGGCAGGCGTGCAGGCGGAAGGCCACGATGGACGCCAGGCCAAAGAGGACGCTGGGCAGGAAGCAGATGGTGTAGACGGCCGCCACCGCGGCCAGCATGCGCAGGGCCCGCCGCGGGCCCGCCTGCCCGCCCAGGCCCCGGCGCCGAATGGTCAGCCCGATGCTCACGATGGCGAAGAGGATGAGCGCAAATGTCAGGAAGAATTCCAAGACGAACAGCGCTTGGTGCCAGTGGTGCCCGGCCCAAGGGCTCATGCCCAGTTGGTAGCTGAGGCAGAACTTCCCCTGAGAGGTGATCAGAAGCAGGTGCCCGTTGAGCAACAGGATGCCCCCCCAGAGCCCCCCGGCCACCCCGGCGGCTGTGCGCCCCGAGGCCCGGCTCAGCGCGTGGTGCGGCCACACCACCTTCAGGTAGCGGTTGAGCGCGATGGCCGTGAGGAAGACGACGCTGGCCGAGCGGTTGGCCGACAGCATGAAGAGGTTGGCCTTGCAGGCCGTGGGCCCGAATCGCCAGGTCTCCTGGTAGAAGTAGTAGTCCACGCGCAGGGGCAGGCTGACGATCAGGAGAAAGTCCGCCGCCACCAGGCTGACCAAGAACACCACGTTGGAGGACCAGGGCCGCGTGTGCACGCAGAAGATGAAGAGGGCCAGGCTGTTCCCCAGCAGGCCCAGGATGAACTCCACGCCCAGGACTGGCGCCAGGAACGCGGCCACCTTTGGGGAAGAGGCTGGGAGGCAGGGCGGCGAGGGAGCGCTCAGGTTATGAAATTCCATGTGCTGCTTGGGCCACGGAGCTGAGAGAAGTGTCCAGTCTTTCTGCTTCTAGGAGGGTGCAGGGATGAGTGCTCTCTATCAGCTGCCACCACAATGACTCAGTATTCTGGGGTTTTCGTCGGTATCCTCGAAGCCACTGAGAAACACCCAGTGTTCCTGTTTGATAGCAAAGAGGAACCCCCGGCCCTCCCTCCCTCCCCTTCCCACACTGGCTGATGCCCCTCCCCGGGTCTCTGAACCCAGCCTGGAGGGGGCATCTGTGCTGCCCCTGTCAGAGGAGGAAACAAGGCTCAGCAGGGGTGAGATGGAGGCCCAGGGAGACCCTGAGGTGTGAGGAAGTCCCACCTGGGGTGAGGTGGGGAGAGTGTATGTGGCTCTGGGTGGTCAGACACCTGCTTGCTGAAGGCAGAAGCTGGTCCTGGAAACCCATAGCTCTTAGGATCATGCAGACCGACCTGTACAACCCCCACCCTCCATCACAATTACAGGCTGGGCAGCCGTCTCCCTTCCCCCACAGCTCTGGTGAAGGGACTAGGGCCCAACAGGATGTTGTGCTGAGAGAGGGAGGTGGGGCTCCCATACACCTGACAGTGAAGTGAGCATGGCCTGTGGAACCAGCCCCCTTATGCCCTGCCAGCTGCTGTAGTTACTTCCAGATTCCTGATGACTCCAAAGTCTGTGATGGCCCCACGTCCAAGTACATAATGAAGCACATCCCACAGGCAGAAGACTCCCCTGCCGTGACCTGGGGACCTGGGGGCTTCTCCCCCGAGCAGAACAATCCTGGGAATACAGTGGGGCCTTGACTTACGAGTTTAATTTGTTCCGTGACAGAGCTCGTAACTCAAATTACTTGTATGTCAAATCTTAAAGTGAATGAGTGAGACACGTGATGCTGGGCTGATGTTGTGGCGTTCACTGTGACGTTCGCTGCACCAACCAGCGGTGGGGTATCTGAAGCTGGCTCATAACCCGAATTTTAGCTCGTAACTCAAAGCAAAAAATCGTATCTCGAAAAACTCGTTAGTCGGGGAGACTCGTAAGTCAAGGACCCACTGTACTGGAGTCTCCCTGTCCACTGTCTACTCCACTCCGCCTCCACCCAGCATCCGCAGAGGAGAGGGGAGTGGGAGGCTGCGGCTGGCTTTGGACCAGGTACAGGTCCTGCTATCCCACTGTCAGGTGTTCTCATGAGCCCATGTGGCCAGGCCTGAGGGCAGAGACGAGAGCCTAGGGCTCCTGATAACCTGGGACAGCACCACGGGAGGCTGTGGTTGCAGGTTCCAGGCCCTGGCACCCACCCTGGCCAACTGACTGTGGTCAGCAGTGTGCCATGTGCTGCCAACTCTGCCTAGGCCTCTGGGTTTTAGGCATCGTGGCCACTGGCTCCTCTCCCACAGATCCCCCTGACCTGGACTTCTGCCTGGCCAAGGCCAAGGGCAGTCAGGCTGCGTGCCACTGCAGGGTGCACGGTGGTGAGACCACCAGCCTTAATTCTGAATGCAGACAGGCCATGGTTGGAAACAGAGCTGCCTGCTTTCTAAACTTCTCTGAGCCTCATCTTTAAAGCAGTGCTACCGCCTTCCTAGGGAGTTGTGAGGATTAAGTAAGACAATGTATGTAAAAACTTCTAGGGAATTCCCTGGCACAGAGCTAGTGTTCAGAAAAACAGAACATCTAATTTTCATTATTTTTTGTTTTGGATTAGGCACTAGGGAGAACTCCCTCTTCTCCTGGCCACCTGTACCCTCCCAGGGGCCTCCCTGAGACATTCCTGTGTTTCCCTGGCTTTCGCACAGAGCCACACATGGCTGCAGCCCCGGCGTGTGCCAGGCCTCTGCCCTCACTGCCGTGGGCTGCTTGCAAGTGTTGGGGAGGCTGGGGATGTTTTTTCTTTGCTTTCAGGAGAGGAAAGCCCTTGGGAATAGAGAGGTGGGTAAAGGTCCTTCTATCCCTCAGGGCCAGAAGCCCCTTCTGCGAAGCCAGGCTCTTCTCTGTTCTTCCGTGGAATGAACCAAAGCAGTGAGCCACCAGGCTGGCATGGAGAAGGCAGGGCTCAGACCCCCGGTTTTCCACAGGAAGCTTTGACTCTAACCAGGGACGTGCTCCGTCCAGCGCCACCTTCAGTTACCCCCACCTGAGACCCCTCATCGACGTCTCATTGAAGCCCCAGGAAGACAAGATCTCCCTCTACAGGTTTCCTGTTTCATTTCTACCCACTGCTGCTTCTGGGGCTGCCAGCACTCCTGACCCCAGAGCAGGCCCAGGAGCCTTGTCTTTGGAGAGGGCACCTGTAAACAGCAGGGGAGCAGGGGGCGGAGGACTGCCAAGCTCCTCTTAGACCTGCCCTCTATGGGCTCATCACAGTCTTCATGTATTAAGACGGGTTAACTCTTGGGGTGGAATTTTATGTATTTCTGTATTTTCTACAACTAGCAGAAATCACTCCTGTTATTGGGAGGAAAAACCTAACTGATGCTATTTTAAAAATTATGTTAAGAAAATACGTGAGAAAGAGGCAGAGAGACAACATTCTCTGTGCCTCCAGGACAAACACCTGGCCCATGTGGACCAGGCCACAGGCACAGTGATGAAAGCCCCTCTACAAGCAGGGACACCCTTCACAGTCACCCGGTGCATGAACACTGCAGATTACAGTCACGTGAGCACATGGGGTCAGCCATCGACCACAGCCTGTGTCCTTGCAGACCCACGGGCGCTCATCCACCAGGAAGCCTTTATTGAGGGCCTTCTGGGTGGCAGACAAGTAGTGAACTGAGGCTGTGAGGACAGAGAGACGGAGAGGCAGCCCAGACTCAGGGACAGACCACCTGACCGAACTGTGTGGGGCAGGGGGCTGAGGGCTGTAGAGGAGAGGGGGAGAGTCTGGGACGAGAGGATGAGGACCGGAGGAGGATGAAAGACAATGATGTCCAGGGCCCGGTGGGGGGAGGGGCCGCCGAGGCACTCAGCAGCAGTAGACTGAGAAGCAGTGGGGGCCGGGAAAGAAGTAGTTTCGGCAGGGGTGGCGCTGTGCACATGCAGCAGGACGATCACCCCAGGGGCTTCTTGCGGGCAGGGTCTTGAGTCACAGCCAAGGCCACAGAGCCTTGCCCTCGCTCCCAGGAGTACCTGTGGAGACACAGGTGGGCAGGGGTGAGGCAAGGCTGGGCCCTACGGATCCCAGGGAAGGAGGGAGTCCCACAGCTGGGGAAAGGCCTCCCAGCAGACTCACTCAGTCCTGGCTGGCACCAGGAGGCTTTCATCGGGGGTCAGGCTCAGGTGCTGTCCCCCCATGGTCACCACAGAGGAGCCCTCCTGGGGGAGAAGAGCAGGAGAATCAAATGGAGGCTACCCAGCCCCAACAGCTGTCTGAGAGTCCTGAGTCGGCCTTGGCAAGGAGGCCCGGGGAGCACAAGGCCCAGGAGCAGCCTGGTCCCCAAGGGCAAGAGGTTGTGCCACCCTCTCCTGCGGACCCCACTTGCCAGCTGCCACAGCCACATGTCCACGTTCTGCTTCCAGCCTTTGCTGCTGCCTTGTCCATGGACGATCACCTGGTGGGAAGTGACAGATCTTTTTGGTGCTTCCTTCCCGCCCCCTTAAACCTGGCCCCCAGACACCAGGCTTGTGTGGGCCAGGGGCGGGGCCTGCAGTACAGCCTCATCTCCCCCTGTGTGATGCAAAGACCAGGACTTGGAGAGAAGGCTGCCCTGCTGCCTCCATCATGATGGGAGCTGCCCACCTGCCATTCGGGACCACACATGTCTGCCCTCCATACACACATGCACATCGGGTCCCTCTGTAGCCCGTCACAACTATTGCTGGCCCACAGGAATACCCGCAGGGGCACACACATGTGCACGGCATAGTGCAGACCCATGTAGCCCACATACACAGTTCCCCAAGGGGCGCCCACCTCCCTTACTCTGAAATTCTGGCCTAAGGAGCAGGAGGGAGGTGGGAGGGGATGAGCGAGAGGGAGGCTGAGCCTCTGTGATCTGCATCAGCCTGGGGGACTCAGTAGGTATTTGTTGGTATAAACTGAAGCAGGTGGGAGTAGGGGTGAGAAAGGTGGAAGGCAAGGCCTTGCGACCAGGTCAGCACTGAATGACGCTGCCATGATGGTGGCAGGGGCTTTGTGGCTGTGCCTGCTCTCACAGCCCTGCTAAACTAAGGCAGGTCTGTATCCAGTGAGCGTCTCTCTGGGAGGCGGGGTGGGTGAGTGCTCTAATTCAAACTGCAAGGATGTGCCAGTAGAAACTGTGAAGCACAAGCGAGCACAAGCCTTCTGGCAGGTCTCCTTGCCTCCACACTCGCCCTCCTGATCCCGCTCCACACAGGGTACAGTGGTCTTTCTAAAGCAGCACTCTGGCCTCATCATCCCCCGTCTTCAATGCTTGGGTGAAGCTCTGTTGTCCCCAGGATGTCCCTGAACCTTGCCTACCCCAGGAGACCGCCAGGACCCGAGCACCGCCTGCTACTCTGACCATCTAGCAATCATGCCTGTGGCCCCCACTCCCCTGCCCTGGCTTTGTTTGGGTCTCGGTGTGCCTTTCCACCCGACCCTCACCTCCAAACACCTTTCTCCCTTCCAACTCCCAACGCTGTGACTGGCCAAAGGCTCAGGAATTCCGAGCAGGGGTGTAACCCCAGACCCTAGAAACCTATCACTGGATGAGGCCGCACCCCACTCTGAAGGCAAAGAAAGAATTGCTTGGGTCCACATAGCCTCCGCAGGCCTCTACTCATAGCAAAAACATCATTTTTGGAGTCAGGGAAGAAACAGGAAGGCCAATGCCCATGTCTATAAGCTCCGAAGTGTGTGTGAATTCCGAGCAGGGGTGTAACCCCAGACCCTAGAAACCTATCACTGGATGAGGCCGCACCCCACTCTGAAGGCAAAGAAAGAATTGCTTGGGTCCACATAGCCTCCGCAGGCCTCTACTCATAGCAAAAACATCATTTTTGGAGTCAGGGAAGAAACAGGAAGGCCAATGCCCATGTCTATAAGCTCCGAAGTGTGTGTGCGTGTGTGTGTGTGTGTGTGTGTGTGTGTGTGTGTGGTTCCCATTTCCTGGGCTGCTGGGTAGATGCCCTGGGTGGCCCAGGGCTGCATTACCTGGGTCTCATAGGTGTCCCCAAACAGGTTGAGGGATGCGCCCCCCTGCAGCTCCCTGCGGTGGCCAGCCAGCCAGGCCTCCAAGGACATGGGCTCCATGACGGATCGTGTGCTCAGGGGGAACGGCGTGTCCATGAGCAGCTGGTCTGCACCACAGCCCAGCTGTGGTCAGTGTCCTCTGGCCCAGCCCTCCCAGCCCAGCAGACCCAGTTCCCAGGGGCCCCAGCTCTCAATTGCGGGAATGGGCCCAAGGACCCAGCAGCTGTATGGGGGGCACCATTTGGTGCCATCTTCCTGTACCTTGAGTACTGGGCAGAGGACTCAAAAGGGAACTCCCTAGCACCCTGGGCCGAGCCCCATCCTGCTCTGGGAAAGGGGGGAGGGAGGAGAGAGGAAGGCAGTTCCTGTGGTCTCACCAGGGATGGGCTTTCCTGTCCTGTGCTGCTCAGAGCTGAAGAATCTGCAGGGACATAGGGGAGGGGGAGAGGGACCAGCTTTCCCAACTGAGAGGTCAGTGAGAGACATGTGCACACACACACACACACACACACACACACACACACACACACACACACATACACTCTAGGCCACACATACATGTGGAGCCCTCATATGACTCATATCCACCACCTGCTCCCTTCCAGGCCCATGGAGCAGCCTCCTTTCCTCCCCAAGGGGGTCTCCTCCCTATGAGAGGTAAACTTTCTCCCTGAATCCGACCGCTCCAGGCTGGCAGGTGCTCCGTGGAGCACTTCTCAGAGGGGCTGCCCCCCCAGCCAGAGCACGGGGCCTCAGGAGAATGCGGTGCTGGGCTGGGCTGGGCTGGGCTGGGCCTCACTCCTGGATGATGGGGGCCAGCTGTGTGCCGAGGTCCTCGCAGTAGAACCACTTCTCAAACAGGACATCCGTGGTGTTTCCTACGTAGTACCTGCCAGAGCAAAGGATGGGTGACCAGTTTCCCATCTGGGCAGCCTCAGGGTCGCCTCCCTCGGGCCCAGCTCTGCGCGCTGACTTCTGGGCCTGCCTGGCTCTGCTGCATTCACCCTGTTAGTGCAACCCAGTGGCCACAGTTGGCTCTCCCAGCAGCAGTGTGCACCCCAAAGTGACAGGGCTGTTCCCCACCCCATTCACATAGCTCTTCCTACTTCCCCAAACTTGACAAGTTACAAAGTGGACAGAACTCTGAGGCTCAGAGAAGCTGGCAGTTCGGCAGGGATTACACGGCAGAAGCAGGACAGACTAGAGACAGACTTCGAAGCACAGAGAGCATCAATGACAAGTGTCTTCATGATTCCCAAAGCAGAAGCTGAGGCAGAGCTGAATCCGGGGCCTGCCTGCTGGCGCTCTAGGTCAGAGCTCATGGGACCTTAAGGAACCAGCATGTGGAAGATGCCTCGCAGACAGAAATCCTTTTCCTTTTATGGATGCCTTTGAGAGCTGGAGCAAAGGGCTGGATCTCTTCCTGGGAGGAAGGTCAGGTGCATGTGCACGTAGCCTCTAGTGGACTCCCTGAAGCCCACCCAAGCCCCAGCGCGGCCTGGGGAGCTGGCCTGAGGAGCACCTGGCAGACAGGGCCGTGCCTCAGGCCCCTGTGTGCACAGCAGGTCTGTTGACTGAATGCCTAATCCCCAGGCTCAGCTCCCGGGGCCAGGCCAGCTCTGCCTGCTCTTCCCCCAAAGGGCAGTGGTCCTGCTTACAGACACAGTGCACCCCCGACCCGGCACCCTAAGTTCTATCCTGGGATGGAGTTGGCCACCACAAAGCTTCACAACGGGCCCGTGATGTCATCCAGAAATTGCCTTCAGAGTGGAATTTTAATGCGGAGTCCCTGGCTTTTATTAAAGGTCAAAGCAGCCAGATGAAATCTGTTATTGAATTTGCTGTAAAAATGTTATTGAGGAAACCATCCCCCCCATCACTAAAGACTCCCTCGATCAAGCCCCAAGGGGAAAATTTCTTTTAGAGTTTAAGGCCAGGCATCTGCTTCTACCACAGACTGTTAATATGATCAGTGTGCAGTCATTAACATGGTGTTTTTTAAAAAGAATTTAAAAGTATAAGAAATACTCATGAGATTTTGTATAAAAAGCAAAATTCAAACCTATGTTCGCAATAAGACTGCGATGTTGGGAGGTGCAGAGACGCAGAGAAAAAAAGTCAAGATGGAAAGTTAAGCACTTAGTTAGGTTTAATTGGTGGGATGACAATTTTTGTGTGTGTTCTCTTTATTATTGTTGCTCGTTTGCTTGTTTGTTTTGAGATATCATTCACACACCATAACATTCACCCTGTCCCTGACAGGTCATTTTAATTTTGTTCATGATTTCGTGTACTTTTCCTGATTCCCAGAATGAATGTGTATGGTTTTGGTAATTAGAAAAAAAGGGGAGCATTTAAAAAATGTCTACTATGGCCTAGCTGGTTTGGCTTGTGGACTGAAGGGTTTTGGGGTTGATTCTGGTCAAGAGCACGTACCTCGGTTGCAGGCTCAGTCTCCGGCCCCGGTTGGGGCGCGTGTGGAAGGCAACAAATCGATGTGTCTCTCACACCATCTTTCTCTCCCTCTCCCTTCCACTCTCGCTAAAAATCAATGGGAAAAAAAATCTCTTCAGGTGAGGATTAACAAAAACAAAAATGTCCTCAGGTGAGGATTAACAAAAACAAAAATGTCCTCAGGTGAGGATTAACAAAAACTAAAAAAATGTGCATTATAGCAGATGTTAGTAACTTGTTGGGAATTTTAAATTTTCTTAGTTAAAACATACAAAACGTAGTTTAGCTTTTGTAAAAATCTGTGCCCCCTCCCAAAATCTGTGTCCCACCCCCACAAAAAAAAATCTGTGTCCCCTGAGCCACAGGCTGCGCCCTCCTTTCGGAGGATAATGACTGGGTGACTGTCAGAACCAAACTGGAACCCAGCTCTGGAAACAGTGCCCGTCTCAGCACCGAGCTGGTTGACTCCCACCCCTATCCTGACTGTCCTGGCCCTGACTTTGTATTTATCATGCCAGCTCTGCCATCTTCCAGTAAACGCAACTTCCCCGGGCCCAGTCTCGTCACCTGTAAAGTACAGCTGGTAACGACACCTGCCCCGGGGGATCATTGTGTGAATGAAATGAATAAATACACATAAAGCGCTTAGGCGGGCGCCCGACCCATAGCAAGAGTTATACAAATGTTAGTGCTGGTTGTGGAGTGAGTCAGGGCAGAGACACCGGCAGAGGAGTGCGCTGGCCGGTGCCTCTGGGGACAGAGGCTGGAGAAGCAGCAGTGTTCCGAGCTGCCCTGGGCCGGGTGGGCCTGACTTTGGCAGCCACCCCACCCCCAACAGACGGCAGTACAGAAAGCACAGGCTCTGGTCCCAGCCGGAGGTCTGGGCTGCCTGGGCAACCAGAGGGTCCCAGAGAACATCCTACCAGCTCCATCATCAAACCCACCCCAGCACCTACCCTAATCTCTCCCTACCAACCGGCAAATACAGGATCCCCACTGCCTCCTCATTCCTGCTCGATGGCCAGGAAGAGCTGTCGTGAGCTATCCGATTCTTTCCCAGCTGCTTGCCTATCCCTCCCGCCCCATGTCTGCCTCAGACCCCCATTTACCTGAGCCCATCTAGCTCGGTTTTCAGCCGCCTCCGCTCAATCACCAGCCCCACCGTGTTGGCAAACCTCTGTGGAGAGTGGGGGATCCCAGCGGGCAGGAGGAATATCTGCAGTGGCGGGGACGAGGTGTCAGTAAGGCTCAATCCCCCCACAGGGTCCTCAGTCAGTGCCTGCTGCATCCGGGGCCTCCGACTGACCCACAGGTTCCAGCCCAGCCCACAGTGAAGGGGAGGAAATGGGCTGTGCTGAGGATAGGGCAGCCCAGAGAGGAGAGGGGGTCGGGGCAGGTCCAGTGGGCATGAGGGCAGGAGGACAAGACCTTGACCAAAGCCAGAATGAGTGGACCCCATAGGTTCCTGTTCCGGTGACCCTTCAGCACCCAGCCCCTGGGCCCCGCCTCACCTCTCCCTGCCGGATGACCACATCCCGGTGTTTCCCTCGCTCCAGGACTTGGAGGACCATGTCGCCCTGCAGCTGGTAAAACACCTGTGGAACAGGACAGCAGATAGGCTCAGACCCTCCCCATCACTTCTTCCAGGGTTTTGGCCTGATTTCTCACTGGGAACCCTGAGAAAGTTCCTGAAGTCCTTGGAGTTTATGAGCAGCTCTGTCACTGCTGCCCGGAGGCCCCAGTCTCCCCTGACACAGGCCACAGACAGTAGTGCTAGTGACACAGGGATCACATCTTGACATGCAAGTGATGACCAAAGTACCCAGGATGCAACAGCTGGTGTGTGGCTTGGGGCAAGAGGCTGGCTGAGATGCTCGCTGGAGAATTCAATGACCCTTCAGCCAGGTAAGGAGGACCCCCTGGCTGTGCGTCAGGGGCTGTGCAAGCACTTTCCTGTACATGATCAGAAATCTCTACAACCTCCCAAACTGGTATTAGCCCCATTGTACAGAAAAGGAAAAAGAAGACTGAGGCTCAGAGAGTAAAGCAACTCGTCCAAGATCACAGTTAGTCCTGGAGCCACAATTTGGAGCCGAGTCTGCATAGACTAGTAGTTCTGGAGCCCGAGCTGGCTCCTCTGGCCACCGTGATGCCCTGGCACGGGGCAGGGCTGTGCCTGTCCAAATCCCTCAGGAAGTTGCCTGTGTAATTGGTGGACTCAATGATGCTGGAAGCTGGGGTGGGTTGAAGGTTGTGGGGGATGGCAGTACTCACCTCCTGCTAGCTCCCCGGGATGGAGCTAGGGGGCTGCTACTGCATCTTCCCTATTCTATCCTAAGTCCCTAATTCATGTGTTTACTGAGATCACCCCATGGAGCTGGGAGGAGGAGGCAGACACATTTTTTCTCTATCAGTCACACATTGTATGGGTGTTAAAGGCCCCTGTCAAATAGTTTAGGGGTATTAATAATAAGAATGATGATGATGATGATGATGATGATGATGATGTAAGGAGTTAGAGGAGATAGAGATCCTTGTTACAGCTTCTACTAAGAGAAATCAGCCTTAGCTGGTTTGGCTCAATGGTCAGAGTTTCAGCCCGAGGCCTGAAGGGTCATGGGTTTGATTAGGTTAAGGGCTCATACCTCAGTGCAGGCTTGATCCCCAGTCCCGGGTTGGGGCGAGTGTGGGAGGCAACCAATCCATGTGTCTCTCTCACATTGATGTTTTTCTCTCTCTCTCTCTCTTCTCCTTCCTTTTAATCTCTCTAAAATCAATGGGAAAAATATCCTCAGGTGAGGATTAACAAAAAACAAGAAGCAAAAAACAACAACAAAAAAAGAGAGAGTGAAATCAAGCCACGCTCAGAGAAAGTAGAGAAATGAAACTAGAGAAATGTGGCTTTGCAGTCTGTCATGAGGGACAAGTTGACACACGCCTCTGAAGGACATTTGGCAACGGGCAGGAAGAGCCTTCTCAGTTCACACCCCTGTAAGGTGGCCAGAGGGGGTTCTTAGGATATAGGACCTTCAGTGCTGAAACCAATGATGTCCAGGATGAACCAGGACAGTGGTCACCTCCTGAGCAAGTAATTGCATCTCTAGGCAGGTGGCTGTAGTCGGTCAGTAATGCACCTTGTTCATGTTGGGCATACATGGCTGCGTCATCACAGCACATGGTAGTTAAAAGCATGGATTCATCGTCACCTGGCCCTCAGCTCAGCCAGGTCACCTCGTGCCCTTGGTCCGTTCAGTTTGCCTTCCTGTGCCTCTGTTTCCTCATCTATAAAATGACAGCATCTACTCAGAATGTTGCTGCCTGGGACGCTGCACACAATGTACAAACCACGGAGTCAGCGCTCACAGACCTCCAGCGATGGCGGGAACAGGAAAATAATGTGAACAGTAGTAACAGGGGACATGTCACTATTTTATGATAGAGTCAAAATATGGACATTATGCAGCCATTAAAAACTATTTTTGAGCCCTGGCCAATGTGGCTCAATTGGTTGGAGCATCCTTCCATACATCAAAAGGTGGCGGGTTCAATTCCCAGTCAGGGCACATACCCAGGGTTGTGGGTTAGATCCCCAGTCACGGAGTGTGCAGGAAGCAACCAATCTCTCTCTCTCTCTCTCTCTCTCTCTTCCTCTCTCTAAAACAAAAATCAGCAAACATTTTTAAAAACCACAAAAAACTATTTTTAAGTAACTGTTAGTAAGGTGGAAAAATAGAAAATGCTAAAGTTATCATGTTAAAGCAAGATTCAAAATTACACCCAGCAGGATCCTAATTATGTGACCATACATGTGTAAATGCAGGCAGTGTAGGGATTGATGTAGGGATTCCCTGAGTGGTGGGATTATGAATGAGGTATACATTTCATATTTCCCCCCATGTTTTCTTACAATAAACAATATTTACTTTTATATTAAAAATAACCCATGCAAGTTATTTAAAACAAATAAGAAAAAACTTCCCAAGGTCTGTTAGGGGAAATTCTGCAACTCCCCGTCATCCTACCCGCCCCGTCCCCCCAGCTGGGAGGAAGCCCGTGTGTGTGTGTGTGTGTGTGTGTGTGTGTGTGTGTGTAGGGGGGTCCTTTCACGGTAGGGAGGAAGAAGGAAGGGCCCAGAGAGTGGCCATAGCCCTTAGGCCCTGCGAATATCAGGGGCAGCTGGGGTGGGGTAGGGGTCTGGTCTGGGCCACATTCAAACCCTGTGCAGGCAGGTGAAAGGTATTAGTAGCCATCAAACCAAAACCCAGAAAGGAAGTGGAATTTTCCTCAGTCTTGTCTCTCTGCCCAGAAGCTGCCTTGTGATGAGGGACAGGCCTGGCCTGGAGCAGAGGTGCAGATCCAGAACAGCAGAAAATCTCACACAGCCCTGGGCGATCCAAAAGGAATTATGCTTCATTGGAAGTAAATGATGTTTGGGGCCTGGTGCTGGCTGGAGGATTAACGATCCCTGTGGGCAGATACTGAATTGAATCAGGCCTCTGGTGCCTGGAAAGGCCTTACAGGCAGAATAGGCGGGAGAGCAGCTGAGGGTGCAGAGAACCGATGCATCCTAAGCACCTACTGTGCCGGGCTCTATGCATACACTCCACAGACACTGACTCCCTCCACCAGGCAGGGGCAGTGTCCCCAGGAGCCACAAGGAAACGGGCTCAGACAGTGATGTGATGTGGCCTGTCCAAGATCACATGGTTAGGGGGAGTCAGATTCCCACCCAGGTTGGCACATTCCCAGCCCAGGCCCCTTGGCACCCGAGCCGAAAGAGAAGGCCTGGGGTAAATGGAATATGAGTGGTGGGTGAGCCTGGGCCCCTGAGGGGCTGTTGCTGAGGCCTGAGCTCAGCGTGGAGGAAAGTTTGGCTCGGTGACTCCCCTTCTCTCACCAGGAAGGAGTCTGGACCCTAAATCAAGCTGTCACAAACCCAGAGTGGGGACACCTGCTCAGGCCAGTCCTCCTCATCTGTCAGTCTCCCAGCTAAGTCAGGTCTTGGCCTGGTCCCTAAGTGGGCACCCATCCATCAGAGCAGCTCAGGGAGACCCCAAGGTGGGGTGTGGTGCAGAGGTGATAGGGGGCAAGAAGGGAGGGAGACAGAGAGGTGGGCATTGAGACCAGGGTTAACGGAGTGGAAGCCTCTGGAAGACAAGATGGGGGAGGTGTCCTGAGGCGGGCAGGAGAGACCTTGGCCACCATGGCCACTCCCACCCAATCCCATCTTCTCTCTGCAGTTTTGGATTTTCCTGTTTTTTTTTTCTACAGAAGAAAATGGTCTCCAGTGAGATGTGATGTGAGAAGTTGTGTCCGGGGGAGGTGCAGGACCTGGAAGTGTGACAGGTGAGGGCCTGGCCGGCTCTGCCTGCTGGATCCTCACCCCACTGCCCCCCCCCCCACATTCGGTGCTCAGCAAATATTTGCCCAGTGAGTGATTCTCCTGTGTTCCCTTCAGCCCCGAGCTGTGGCAGGGCTGCCAGCAGTGGGGGTGAAGGCTGGAGACTAAGCTGGACTCTGGATCTTGAACCCCAGGGCCAGGCCCCAAAAATGATAGGTAGGGGGCCCCATAGTGATCCTTTGCCAGCAGACATTCTGATAACTGGGGTCCCATCTGTGTCCTTCCTTAAGAGGCCCCATCTTTTTCTCTTAAATTTTTACTGTTGTTTATTTACTTTGGGGAAGGCATCACAGAAACAGTCCAAAATTCAAGGTACAAAAGGGTGTTCAGGGCAAATTGCAAATCCTCCCCCCGCTCCCTCCCCCCGCCCCACTTCCTTCCCCTTACTAGCAACTGATGTAGGTCCTAGATTAGGAGGGGCCTCCCAGCTCAACCCTTCCCAGAGAACTTGGCTCCTGGGGCCAGAGTGGAGCACCCAGTTCCTTCTCAGCACTTGGGTCTCATTTTTGGAAGCTAATCTTGCATATTCGGGCTTGGAAGGAGGATTCAGGGCATCCCATCAGGCCCTGTGTCCAGGGGGTGATGCTAACAGCTGGAGCCTCTCATACCTGCAGAGGGTGGGCTCTTTCTGAGGATGGAGCTGTCAAAGGGGGCACTGGGTGCCCACACCTCCCAGGCAGCAGTATTGCACTGTGATTTCCTTTGAGCCCCCTTCACCCTCAGCCATCTGACCACCCGTCTCCTGTCCATAGGCTCTGGTCCTGGCTTGGGAAATGTCCCCTTGCCCTGGGGCTGGGTCAGGGGAGGGGCAGTCTGCAGACCTACCTCCTCACCCTCCTCGATGTGGTAGTCCTTCCTGATGTTGGGGCCCCCGATGAACATGACTTTGAGCTGCTCCTTATGCCTGCAGTGGAGGAGAAGGGAAAGGTGCTGAACCAGCTCCTGGGAGAGGACAGGAGGGGCCTGGAGGGAGCCTGGGCACACCTGGGAAGGGTAACAGAGCTGTTCTGCATCATTGTCTCTGTCAGTTTTTTAAAAAATTATTATTATTTTATTAATTTCAGAGAGGAAGGGAGAGGGAGATAGAAATATCAATGATGAGAGAGAATCACTGATGGGCTGCCCCCTGCACAACCCCCACCAGGGATCGAGTCTGCAACCAGGGCACATGCCCTTGACAGAAATTCAACCAGGGACCCTTCAGTCCGCAGGCCAACACTCTATCCACTGAACCAAACCAGCTAGGGCTGTCCCTGTCAGTTTTTGAGGTTTGTCCCCATCTACTTTCATCCCAGGGTGCCCGTGTGTGTCTGAAACTGTAAATGCGTCTTGCTGTATCTGTGGCTTGGTATATTAGTGTGTGGGGGGCATGTCCCTCTGTGCGCATCCCCCACATCCTCTGACCCAGGACGGGGAGTGGCGTGGTGGTGGATCTATCTCTTCTTCAATCAGGATGACTGGGCTGTACTCAAGATCTCTAAGTACAGGAGAGCAAACTGGAGGTCCCGCTTCCTGTAGGGGTAAAATGACCCTTATCTACCTCCCCTCCCCTGAGTTGTCTGATTAAGAGACTATCTCTTTCCCCAACACTGCTGGGCTAACGCTGTGAGGCACCTGCTGTAAGATGTGGAGGGGAAACTGGTACAGGGCCCTGCGACCAGGTCCTGGTGCCGCGGGAGCGGTCTTGGGGAGCGATGGAGCAAAGACTGGATCAGGATGGGGGACCAAGTCACTCTAGGCCTTGAGAGCTCAGCCAAAGAGTTTGGTCTTGGCCCGAAGGGTGCCAGAGAGCCCAGGAAATTATTTTTCTTTTTTAGTCATCTTTTCTGAGATATAATCTAGGACAGCAATTTTCAATCTTTTTCATCTCATGGCACAAATAATTTAATTACTAAAATTCTGTGGCACACCAAAACATATATATTTTTTTGCTGATCTGACAAAAAATAGGTATAATTTTGATTTATTCACACTGGATGGCTATTGATGTTTTTCTTTTTTTTATTTGACAATCTAAGGGAAAAGAGGTCAGTGCCCCTGACTAAATAGTCAGATACTGCATGTTTTAACAATTCTTGTGGCGCACCGGTTGAAAATCGCTGATCTAGGTACATATGGGAAGTTCTTGAATGAGCCCACTCGAGAACTATTCTAACCCATCAGTCAGAATGCATAAGCCAAGATCATGTCCTTCCTCTGCTCAAAACCTTCCAGCAGCTTCATATGTCCTGCCTCCCACCACCCCAAATTCATAGGCTAGAGCAGTGGTTGGCAAACTGCGGCTCGCGAGCCACATGCGGCT
>NW_005357115.1:3740485-3754064 GCF_000412655.1 Myotis brandtii
CATGGCACAAATAATTTAATTACTAAAATTCTGTGGCACACCAAAACATATATATTTTTTTGCTGATCTGACAAAAAATAGGTATAATTTTGATTTATTCACACTGGATGGCTATTGATGTTTTTCTTTTTTTTATTTGACAATCTAAGGGAAAAGAGGTCAGTGCCCCTGACTAAATAGTCAGATACTGCATGTTTTAACAATTCTTGTGGCGCACCGGTTGAAAATCGCTGATCTAGGTACATATGGGAAGTTCTTGAATGAGCCCACTCGAGAACTATTCTAACCCATCAGTCAGAATGCATAAGCCAAGATCATGTCCTTCCTCTGCTCAAAACCTTCCAGCAGCTTCATATGTCCTGCCTCCCACCACCCCAAATTCATAGGCTAGAGCAGTGGTTGGCAAACTGCGGCTCGCGAGCCACATGCGGCTTTTTGGCCCCTTGAGTGTGGCTCTTCCACAAAATATCGACTTCTGCGCAATCCCACTGTACATGTGCGCCCGCACGTGGTATTTTGTGGAAGAGCCACACTCAAGGGGCCAAAGAGCCACATGTGGCTCGTGAGCCGCAGTTTGCCGACCACTGAGCTAGAGTCCTAAGCCTCAGCACCTCAGAAGGTGCCCCAAGTTGGAAATAGGGTCATTGCAGATGGAGTTAGTTAAGCTATGAGGAGGTCGTCCTGGGATCAGGCGGACACCTAATCCTCTCTGCCGGAGTCCTTACAGAAAGGGAGATTTAGACACAGACACACAGGGGAGCACCACGTGAAGGTGAGGGCAGAGAAAGGGCTGATGCTGCAGAAGCCAAGAGTGCAAAGATCACCACTAACTCACCAGGAAGCAGCCAGAAGAGGCCCAGAGCAGGGTCTCCTCACAGCCCTCACCAACACGGGGTACAGCCACAGCCCTACCCTGCCCTGTGGCCCCAGGTCTGCCTGGGCCTCCACCCGCTTTGGTTTCTATTTAGTGGCGGCCTCCTCAGTTCCCGGAGGAAGGGACTCTTGTCCGTTGGTTTCCTGCTGTGTCTCTAGTGTCTGGGACAGTGCCTGGCATGTAGCAGGTGCTCAGTGAACAGAACAGCTGCTGAGTGGCTAAAGGCAGGGCCTGCGTTTTGTGATCACTAATGTTGGGGCAGTGCTGGAGGGCTGGGTGGGAGAGGGGTGCCTGGAGGCGGGGCAGCCCACACTTTCCAGGCTGGAGAGGAGCAGGTGGATCTGAGACACCATTAGGGGAGAAACTGCAGGACTGAGAATGAGACTGTGGTCAGGGATGAAGTGGGAAAAGAGTGGAGGCTTTGGGGGGATGCTGCACAGTGACCACGAGTGTGCACTTTGGAGTCAAACTCTTCCATGGGCGTGAGGCAGGACCCTGTCCCACACTAGCTCCGTGACATTGGGAAAGTTCCCTATTAAAATCCCACCTTCCCGGGGCTACTGTGACAGTGAAACGAGATGATGTTAAATCACTCGGCACAGTCTCTGGCCTGTCAAAGTATTGGTGGTTGTGTGTGCTTTGAGGTGTTGGAGATGTTCTGTGGACACAACAAGGATGGGGTTGTGAGCCTGGAGCTGGGAGCCCCGGCAGGGGAAGGGGCTTCCAGGGAGGGCCTGAGAGTCTGCTGGAGAAGGACTGGCTGGACGGGATGGCCCCCTTGGGTGGTACGGGCAGAGGTGGCTAGGGAGGGCCTGGGGGAGTGTGTGTGTGTGTGTGTGTGTGTGTGTGTGTGTGCTGCTTGACACAGTCGCTGCAGGGAAGAAACATCTGTACAGCTTATGTTTCAAGGGACCTGTCGTATATGACATATGTTTGCCCCCCCTCTTAAGTGCTATGTGTTTAAACCAGGACCACCTCCCCGAGAAAGGTTGTTTCCCCAGGTTAGGGGTTAACAGGACTAGGAAGAGAATACATCAGTAAATCCCCCTAGTGTTACAGAAATACCATGTACTACTTATGAAGACTTGGAATAAGACTGTTGGCAATAAATTTGGGACTTGTTGGGCCCGCATCCCCAGGGGTCTGCCCACCAGGGAAAGCACCAAAGCCTATACCCCTGGAGACCCACCGACACAGGGCAGTCCCAGGGAAGGCAAGCAGCGAGGCTGGGAGGACATAACCTTTCCTGGGTAGGATAATCTCCTTCAGTCACTTCCTTGTAGCCTATCAGTAGAGCAGTGACCTTGGAATAGCCCTTGTAATAGAAACACAGAGATTAACCTAGACAAGATTAAAATCAACAGAACTAGATAGAGACAGGATTTTTGGCAAAGGTCAGATAAGAAACAAGGCACTGTAGAACGTTACCCAAAACATACCATGATGTAATTATAGAGGCATGCTTATGGGATCAAATAGATTAAATATATGTGCAATAGGACAATAAAGAGAACCCAACTATGATGATCACCTGAACGCTGTCTCCGTGTCCTTCCTTCTTCGCCGACTCCGTCCACACCTTGGGGAACCCCTGGACCTGCTGGGGCTGGACCCCAGCATGTGCGTGTGTATGCGCACGCACGTGTGTATCCGTGTGTGTGCGCGCATGTGTTTGTGTGTAAGCATGTGTGTGCGTGTGCTCACGCCTGCCAACAAAGAGGGGAACTGGGAAGAGCAATAAATCACAATCCTCCCAGAGGGCTGATCCTCCACCCTCTGCCTGTGGCTTCCTGATAGAGTTGGTGTAAGACTGGACTGTCCCCAGGCCTGGCTTCTACTGCCATTCTGGGGTCCATCTTCTGAGAGTCACTGGGGGTTGGAGAGCTGTCTCGGGCCTGGAGGGGAAGGGCTGCCCTCTGCCCTCCGCATCTCTCCTGGCCTCAGCTCGCCCCGCCATCCTCAGACGGCAGGGTCACAATCTCCGTCTCTGAGTCGCCAGAAAGAGGAACAGACAAAGGTGGTGGAACCCGGAATAGCCCGCCCTCCCCCTGCCCTGAAGACACAGTGAGGATGGAGGCCCCTGTCTACAGGCTCTGGGTCAAGACTGGGAGCTGGGGGTGAGGGGTGAGGGCTGAGGGGTGAGGGTGCGGATGGAGAAGGAAGGGGTGAGGACAGAGAGCGGGAGAAGGGCTGCCTGGCACTCACAGGAGCTTGTTGCAGACGGGGGGCAGGAAGGAGTCCTGGTTCTCCTTCACCCAAGTCCGCACTCGCACCGGCCGCTCCATGGCTCCCGGGAGCAGCGCTGCTCCCAGCGGTGTCCTGCGGCCCTCGGAGGGGCGCGGTTCCGCCCAGCCGCCTATTGGCCGCCTGGTTAATCAGCATCCCGTGGGTTAAAGGGCGGGACAACCCCCAGGGCACCGAGTGGCAGTGGTGGGGACCCCCGCGGTGGCCCCTGTCCGCCTCTGGTCAAGGAGCCCTCGCACCACCACGTCCCAGGTTCCTGCCAGACACCGCTGGCCCGCCGCACGCACGTCGGGGTCGCCCGGCACACTGCGTGGGGATTGGGAGCGGAGACAGGCGAAAGGCACAGATCCCAGCACCATCCTGGCCCTTTGTCCCCAGACTTTCTGCCTGGGCCCCAAAGAAACGCTGTGATGGGGCGCAGGCGGCTGGCAGACCCAGGGACTGAGTGCACGGGTGCTGGCACTGGATGGAAGCCTCAGTTTCTCGTCTGAAAAAACGGGAACGTCTCCCCAGCCTTCCAAGGGTCACAGAGCGGCCAGCACGGCCCCATTCATGCTACCCTCTGTCCGGTCACGAGCGCGGAATCAGGCCAGAGTCCACGGGTTTACAGGGTGCCGCTGGCGGCCCTCCTCGGGCTGGGTGAGGGGCCCCCGGCGCACCACGGGGACTCCTGGGCCCCATGTGAGGGCACGGTCCCCTCACCTTCATTGGTCAGAGGAGGCAGGCACCGACAAGGTGCCTGTTCTGAGCTCCTTCCATGTCTTAGGGACATAGGACCCACGGCGATTGAATGAGGAGTTTTCCAGGCGAAGAACCGGGCTCGCGGCTTCTGGGCTGGGAGGGGGCTATCCTGTGCTGAAGTTGAGAGACGCCCTAACGCAGTTCCCCTGGGGCCCAGGAGACACCTGGCACCAGGTGAGCCCGGGGGAGGGGGAGAAGGATACCTGACACCTGCTTGCTCCTCTTTCTTCTGGATTCCGAATTCTTAGGGAAATTGCGCGCGTGTTGGAGGAGGGTGGGGTGGGGGGAGCTGGGGGAAATGCAGGCTCTGACACCAGAATCCAGACTAGAGTTTAAAAATTCGAAACTCCTCCAACTCGCACCCTCCCCCAAGCCCATCTTGTCCCCTCCCTTCCGTCTGGGTTGGCTGGGGTTCTCAGCACCCCCAGACGCGGAGACTGTCGCGCGCAAATCAAAACCCAGACAAGGAAACAAGATTCCCACCCACCTCCGCTGGGAGGGACCCTCCTGTTTCCTCTACTCGCCCCCCTCACCCCCGTTTCCCCTTT
This sequence comes from Myotis brandtii, assembly GCF_000412655.1. Taxonomy (NCBI): domain Eukaryota; kingdom Metazoa; phylum Chordata; class Mammalia; order Chiroptera; family Vespertilionidae; genus Myotis; species Myotis brandtii. Next base: position 3,744,893 of record NW_005357115.1, read on the forward strand.
CTGTTTTTAGTTATTTATTTAGAACTTTTTAGCTGAGCATTTCTTTCTAGAATATTGATTGGCACCAAAATAACTGAAACCGTATTTACCTTTCTCATCTACAAGTAATGAGTGGCAGTGAGACAGCAAGGGTCTAGGATAATTGTTAGGTTGGACGTTTGTTAAAAGGATGGATGGGATGGTGGGTGGACAAAGGCATGAATGAATTCACATTAAAAGGGAAAACAAATGATTTCAGACCAACAGATGTTCTGTTACATAGTACAAAGGAGAGAATGATCGTTGCCCTGCATTTTAATCTACCCAAATAATGTGAATCGTTGATGCTACAAGTGAATGTTTGGGGTCTGAATTATCCAGGTGAATCTTAAACACAGGCTACATAACCTGCTGTATAGCCCCTGTCAGACTGCCCTCTGGTTTGTGCCGAGTAAATAAATTACCAGGTCTGTTCAATTGGTAGCCTTCTAACTTGGGTGTTGGGCACCATTTGACTGCATTCTAGAAATATTCTTCAACCTAATCGCCCAGTTCACTGTTAGTTTTAAATTGAGTTGATGTACTCTATATTTCAGCTCATCTACTGAGTGTTCTTTCTTTCTTCCTTTCTTTCTTTGGTTAATCCTCACCCGTGGATATTTTTTCCATTGATTTTTTAAATTATTTATCTATTTTGGTTTTTTTTAAGCGAGTGGAAGGGAGGGAGGGAAGGAGAAAGAGAGAGAGAAAAGCATGGATCAGTTGCCTCCCGTATGGGCCCCAACTGGTGTTCAACCCGTAACCTAGGTATGACTGGAAATCGAACCTGCAACCTTTTGGTGTCCTGGATGATACTCCAATCAACTGAGCCACCCTGCCAGGGCCAAAGAAACTGTTTTAAACTGTAAACTCTTATCAGTGAAGATAATATTAGCTGCTGTAACAGGAAAAAAATTTCAAGGCAAACTCAGTGATTTAGCACATGGAAGTCCACTTCTCATTCCTATGAAGTGCAGTGGGAGGCAGCAGTGCCCTGCACATTTAGGGCCCTAATTTGACGAAGTTGACATAGGATCTTGTCTCCTTCATCTTGTAACTTCCAACATCACCCTGGGCATTGAAATACAGCTGGGAGGAAGAGAGAGAGTGGAGGTACTTAAAGGCCACACCTGGCCAGAAGTGGTGTACACACTTCGGTCACTTTCCACAGGCTGAAGCTCAGTCAATGGTCTCACCTAACCTCAAGGGAGTCTGGGTAAGGTTCTGGCTTATCTCTCTTTGATGATATTGGTTTCCCTCAAATGTTAAATGATCCTTGTGCAAATTCACCTTTATGGTTGACATTCTTTGCACAGTCCACTGAGGGGGAAGAGGCAAGAGTTGCACTCTGTTATTTTCAGACTGGGGGGACGGCAAGACCTGCCACCAAGTAGGGCAGGGGTGGGCAACCTTTTTGTGAGTGCGTGCCCAAACCAGCAAAATCTCTGACTCAAAATTCTTCTGCGTGCCAACCCTAATTTTTTGAGAACATGTTACGCCTACTTGATATCTCTCAAGGTGTACGTATGTGAAGAAACTTGAAGAAATAATAAAATTCATTCCAGCAACAAAAACACAGTATATGATGATGAAAAATACATTTATTTTTTAATGTATACATGTACACTGATAGTCCGACAGAAAACTTTATGACTCCGTTTGATATTATCAGTGGGACTTTTGCTGCTGCATCACTGATGACAGAGATTTTACATCAGGTTTATATTTCGTGACCTTCAGAGATATGCACGAGCTACTACTTTCATCCGTCAGGCTACTCCTATTATGAGACTTAACAGAATTCATCACTGAGAACAAAGATTCACAGTTGTAAATGGAAGATTATAAAGAGAGGGTTCGTGTGCCAGCAAAAGTTACTGGCATGCCATGTTTGGCACGCGTGCCATGGGTTGCCCACCCCTGGAGTAGGGTATCTTAGCAGCTGGTCTTCTGGGTTTGGGCGCTGCCAGTTTCTCCTGGGTGATCCTTGCCACCTAAGTACTGCCTTGTCTCTCTGCTCTAAACTCCCACACCCCACCATAGCTGCCTGGGTTACGATGGGGGTGCTACCTGCTCCTGCCTCAGTGCCCCAACTAAGTACCCTCGCAGTAGTCCCTGGATCTCCTCCCACATCTTTACCCCACTTGGGTCTGAAGCATCCTAAGCGCTGCTCCCAGTACCTTTGGAAAGACTCTCTTCTTGGCTCCTCTACACATTGTGGACTGAGATTTCCTTCTTCAGTCTAACTTTGCCTTCTTTTAACCACTCCTTGTAGGTTCAGTTCCAGGCCTGTTGAGACCTCCTCTTCCTGTGTTTCGGTGTATTTGTTTCTTTCATATTTATATCTTTCATTTATTGGATTTTGTTCAAAAAACGGCCAGACTGTTCCCCAAAGTGGCTGCACCATTTTAGCTCCCCATCAGCAGTGTGTGAAGATCCTGATTTCTCCACATCCTCACTCTGGTTTGCTATTGTCTGCCTTTTTGGCCCCGGCGCTCCCATACTCACTTCTCTGGGAACTCAATGAGAAATTCTTGGCATTTGGACCTGTTGCTACTTACCGCTACTTTCCTTAGCCAGTTCCCTCTTCAAGCAATCACGGAGGAACATTTTCTCCCTGGGATCAGAGTGTGGTGTGAGGAACCTAACTAACTACAACAACAGCAGCAGTAACACCCTCTCTGGTTACCACTTAGTGAATGATTACTACACGGCAGACCCTGTGCTAGTCACCATAGGTTCTCTCATTTGATCCCATTTACAGGTTAGGAAACTGACAATGAAGTTTACGGTTGAGCTTGGCATTTCTTGTAGTCCAGGGGTCATGGTGGAATTTATAACTGCTACCTACAGATGAAGAAAGTGAAAAATATCAGCCAACCCTACAGTTTAATAAAAAAAAATAATCAAAAACCAAAAAAATGATAAACTGAAAAAGCACACACCAACAAAACAGTGGGCTAAAGATTGGAACAAATATTTCACCAAGATATATAAATAGTCGATGCTCAACACTATTAGTCATCAGGAAGATATTAATTAAGTCTACAATGAGATACTATTATGCACTCAGTAGAATGACTAAAATAAAAAAGACTGACAACAGCAAGTGTTGACAAAGATGTAGAGCAATTGGAACACTCAGTATCACTGGTGGCAGTATAAAATGGTACAACTACTTTGGAAATACGGGTCTGGCAGTTTCCTAAAAAAAACGAAACATAGGACTTCATCAAAATTAAAAACATGTGCATCAAAGGACCCACTCAAAAGAGTGAAAAGGCAACCCAAAAAAATGGGGGGAAATATTTGGAAATTATATAGCTAATGAGGGATTAATATCCAGCATATAGAAAAAACTCAACAACAAAAAACCAAACAACCTAATTTAAAAATAGGTTAAAGATTTGAATAGACACTTCTCCAAAGAAGATACACAAACAGCCAATAAGCACATGAAAAGATGCTAAATATCACAAATTATTAGGAAAGTGCAAATCAGAACCACAATGAGATACTACCCCACACCATGAGGATGACTATTACTAAAAAACTCCCAAACATAAAACAAGTGTTGGCGAGGATATGGAGACATTCGTGGTGGGGACATAAAATGACACAACTTCCGTGAAAACAGTGTGATGTTTCCTCAAAAAATTAAACTGAATTATCATATGACCCAGTAATTCCATTTCTGAGTATGTATCCAAGAGAAGTGAAAGCAGGAACTTGAACAGGTATCTGTTCACCCACGTTCATAGAAGTACTTCTATTCACAATACCCAGAAGGTGGAAGCAACCGAAGTGTCCAATGACTGATGAATGGATAAATAAAATATGATATATAATACAATATAATGCTATTCAGTCTTGAAAAGAAATGAAATTTTGACACAAGTTCTAACACGAATACACCTTGAAAACAGTATGCTAACTGATGCAAGCAGACACAAAAGGCAGATGTTGTATGATTCCACTTGTTTGAAGTACCTACAATAGTCAATTTATAGAGACAGATAGTAGAAGAGTGGCCGAGTACCAGGGGCCGAGGGGAGAGGGTTATTATTATTATGGGGAGTTATTATTATTGTTATCATTGATTTTAGAGAAAGAAAGAGAGATGAGAAAAACATTGATTGGTTGCCTCCTACATGCACTCCAACTGGGGATCAAACCCTAAACCTGGGTATTCGCCCTGACCAGAAATCAATGCTGTGACCTTTCAGTGTATGGGACAATACTCCAACCAAATGAACCACACTGGCCAGAGCTGGAGAGTTATTTTTTAAAAAAATATTTTTTATTGTTGATAGTATTACAGGTATCTCCCATTTCCCCACTTTCCTACCATCCTCCAAGCCCCTTGGAGAGTTATTTTCTAATGGGTACAGAATTTTAGTTTGGGATGGTGAAAAAGTTCAGGAGATGGATAGTGGTGATGGTTGCATAACAATGTAAATATGTACATTATGCCGCTTAAATGTGCACTTCAAAATGGTTAAAGTTACCTGGAAAAAGCCCAAATGCTCATCAGTAGATGAGTGGATAAAAATCTGTGGTACATTTACACAATGGAATACTATGCAGCTGTAAAAAAGATGGATCTCTTACCCTTCGTGACCCCATGGATGGACCTGGAGATTATTATGCTAGGTTGAAATAAGCCAGTCAGAGAAAGACAAATATCACATGATCTCACTAATATGTGGAATCTAATGAACAAAATAAATTGACAAACAAAATAGGTCCAGAGGCATGAATGGGTGGAACAGACTGACAGAACTCAGAGGAGAGGGAAATGGGGGGATGGGAAGAGATTAACCAAATAACATATATGCATATATGCATAGCCCATGGACATAGACAATAGTGTAAGGAAGGCCTGAGGTGGGGTGGGGGTTGGAAGAGGGGGGAGATGGGGGAGGGACCTTGGTAATACTGTTAACAATAAACCTAAAAGTTACAGACTTTTAATTATGTATATTTTACCACAATAAAAATTTAAAAAACTCTGCATAAACTTACCTTATGACCCAGAAATTTCACTTCTGTATTTACCTAAAAGGAATGAAAGACTTGTACCAGAATGTTTTTAGCAGCTTTATTTATAACAGCTCCAAACAGGAAATAACCCGATGTTCATTAATAGAATGGCTAAACCAACTGTGATGTATAGTGTAAAGAAATATAATCAAAGCCACTCAGTCAGTTGCTAGCTAAACAGATATGAACGAAGGTTGTTTTACTTGTTCTTCATCTTTCTTCAACCCCACAGGGTGAGCTTTCCTACTCACCCCAAAATTTGACCTAAGGACAGCCCTGTGTGTTACTGAAACCCTTGAGGCCCATGGCTCCCTCTTCCGTCCTCCTCTCCAAGGGAAGACTCCGTCATTATCTATGCCTCGTCTCTAAGATCTGCTACCCTGTCCCTGGTCCAGTAGGTTTGGGTTCATCTGTTGCCATAACTGACAGAGGAACCACCCCATTTTCTCAGCAGGCGTGCTTGGGGCATTTGGGAACCCCAGCATAGCCGGTCCCCGTTTTCATCTCTCTAGTGGTCCTAGTTCTACTTTGTCTTTCCCATATTTCAAGGTAGGACCCTTTGGCCACCGTCACCCTGTGAGCCCTGATTAGCGTCTCTCTTGAGGGTAACCCCCAAGAGGCACGGTTTTAAATGCCAGGCACTGTCTCAGGTCTCTCTCCCTCTCTTGTCAATGGCAGACTGAGCACTCCACTCTCTAGTGTTGAGGGCATGGACCTTTAAGTCACATAATTTGTATTTGAATCCCAGCTCGACCACTTACTTAGGTCACCCCACTGTGCCTCAGTTTCCTCATCTGTAAAAGGAAATAAAAATGCCACTTACTTCATAGGCTTGGCATGAGGATTAAGTTAGTTAAAAAGGTGTAAAGTTCTTGAAACATTGCCCAGTATATGGCAAACAGTGAATAATGTGTTATTTTTACCTACCAACCACTATGTTCTCCATTTTCTTTGAAAGACCTTGTTCTCAAATGAGAAGTGAAAGAAGTAATTAATGTATTCTGTATCAGCCAGGATCCAGAAACCACACCAGTCCTTTGAACAGGGAGCATGCAATATAGAGAATTGTTAATTAGTAAACGAAAATTAACCACTGAATGGGGTAAATAGGACTCTAAAGAATACAGAAAGCACATACACAGGGAGCAGCCACAGCCTCCAGAGATGACATAGAAATCCCACGGAAGGAATAAACGTGGAAATGGCCCTCCCTCCCCGCCAGCACTCATTGGTGAGGGCGTGGTGGTGGCCCACGGGAGGGCAGAGGAGTTTGCTGAGGTGCTGCAGGCTGCGGTTGGCAAGCAGGAAACTGTGTGCTGGGTGATGGCAAAATCTCATTGGGAAGCCGCCCACTGGCAGCTGTGCTGTAGAAACCAGCAGAAAGTTCTGGAACGAGGAAGAGAAGCCTGTGTTCCTCTAGCACCTTCCTGGTGTTAGGACTGACAAGGCCAACGGGTGGCACTGGCTGACAGGATCACAGAGCGGGGCAGAGAAGGGTGTGTTTGGAGCAGGGAAGCACCAAGTTGGTAACAGGCACACACCCATCCATGTTCTCAGGTGCTCCAAGCCAGCAGCAGTCGGTGCTCAGCGGGGTGCAAAGGGCCCACGCAGGTCAACCAGGGGAAATGCCAAGTGGAATAAAAACCAACATCAAGTCTGCTTCAGTGCATCCTGACCAGCGGTGAGTGTGGCCAGCAACCTCCACTCCCAGGTGCTCTTTGCTGAGCTGAGCAGTGAAGTTGCCTTTTGCCCAAAGCTGACCTAGATGGGTCACTAAAAGAGCAGGGGCTTTCGGCCACAGACAAAACCCTGCTCCACCACCGACGAGCTGTACGACCTTGGGCAAGTGACCTAATTTTTCTGAGTTTGTTTTCTTCTTTGTAAATGGGTTGTTGTGAGGATTGAAATGAGAAAACGAATGTAAAACACTTAGTACAGTTTATGAAATAACCGGTATTCAATAAATGATAGTTTCTACAGTAAAAAAAAAAATTTAATAGGGAATCTTTCCTGTTTTTGTTGTATGTATTTACAGCAGTGCAAAGGGGGCTATGATTAGGGTGGTCATGTGTTCCTGGTTGTCTGAGACAGTCACAAGGCATGCTCGGTGATCCAGTGTTATTAATAGTGCCCCCTTTCACTCTCAGAAATGTCCTTGTTTGGAGGATAAATTATATGGTCACACAAGATCTTGACAAGTCAGTGTCTATCAAACTACTCCCACTGACAGTAGCTAGAAATACAATAAGTACAGGTGTGTGTGCGCACACACACACACACACACACACACACACACCTGTTTGAAAGCAACAAAGAGCTACTAAGATACTCCAGGGGTTGAGGGTCCAAGATTTCAGGGAGAAAAGAAATGCCGTGAGGTGAGTGGGACACCCCAAGCTGCTTTCCTTCCTCTTTGAAGTGTTGGCTGGTTTGTAAGTGGAAGAAACAAAGGGGCTGAAAAGCTGAACAGAAAACGATAGTTCTCAAAAGGAATATATTATTTAAAATATATATACAGTGGAGTCTTTTAATAAGTATAAAAGAAAAAGCCTAAGTGATATGAAAGCACGGTATCATAGTAAAAGTGGCAGTTTTTTTATTCCCTTTTTAAAAATATATTTTTATTTATTTCAGAGAGGAAATGGAAGAGAGAGAGAGTGAAACCTCAATGATGAGAGAGAATCATTGATTGGCTGCCTCCTGCACGCCAGCTCATCCCCCACTGGGGATTGAGCCCCCAACCCAGGGATGTGCCCTGACCCCTTGACCCTGACTGGGAATGGAGCCGTGACCTCCTGGTTCATAGGTTGATGCTCAACTGCTGAGCCACGCACGCCAGCTGGGCAGCAGCTTTTTCTTCTTAGTGGTACATGTTACAGTTTAGGGCAGTGGTTCTCAACCTGTGGGTCGTGACCCCTTTGGGGGTCGAACGACCCTTTCACAGGGGTCGCCTAAGACCATCGGAAAACACATATATAATTACATATTGTTTTTGTGATGAATCACTATGCTTTATGTTCAATTTGTAACAATGAAATTGGGGGGTCACCACAACATGAGGAACTGTATTAAAGGGTTGCGGCATTAGGAAGGTTGAGAACCACTGGTTTAGGGCATCTTAGGTTTGATGAAATATGGTGTATTTGTTCGCATGTATGAGTGTCTCACAGGAGAAAGGTCATATGCATTTGGTAGATTCTGCTAAAATGTCATCGAAACAAAACTGAACAGTGTCCTTTTCTGCACATTCTTAAGAACATCGATGTTACCGAGCTTTTGATCTTTTAAATTTTTCCTTATCTGATAGGCTCTCACCAAGTCTTCATTTAAGCTTCAATTCAGAATGAAAAAGATGTGTACCTCCCCACATTTTCATCATGCTCCACTCTTACGTGTGATGGATTCAGATCTGCACAATTCCTTAGAGCTCGGCCCGAGGGGCCTGCACATCTTTCTCTCCCGAGGGAAAATAAAGGTCACCTCCCAGGTGATGCTGGTGGGGAGCACGGACTATGGAGACAGGAAGGGATCTTAGATGCTGCCCAACCCCAGGGGTTCTGCAAGGCATTCAGGATGGTTGGCCTTGTTACAGGTGGCAGTGACTTCTTTCAAATTTCTATTTAGAAAAATAATAATTAAAGTAATTATTTACACAACCTCTTGGCCCATTCTACTAAGATCACTTTGGGAGTCTCTTTCTACTGGTTAAAAATATAAAACATAAGTTTACTGAAATAAAGACCATACAATGAAGCTTCTACACATTTGACTCAAGACAAATAATAATGAATGTAACAATAAATCCCATCAATCCAGCCTGGATTATGCTTGTCTTTATTTTGCTGTAGTAAAATATAATTTAAAAAAATTTAAGAAGTGGCCCACATAGACAAAATAAAAATAAAAAAGCACAGGATAGTCATTAATTCAGCCTTGGGGGCAATGTTCACATTTTCTGTTTTTTTTTAAAAAAGAAATGATATCCAGATATTTGTACGCGACCTCTTGATTTTAAATATTAGGAACCAGTTTAAAAATTAAACAAAAAACTCGCTGCGGCCCGGCTGAGCCCCGCGCGGCTCCGCCTGCACCTCCCACAGGCCCGGGCTGC
>NW_005357115.1:3754685-3755177 GCF_000412655.1 Myotis brandtii
GGCGAGGCGGTTAAGCGGAGCTCCAGTGGCGCAATCGGTTAGCACGCGGTACTTATACAGCAGTGCTTGCAGAGCGATGCCGAGGTTGTGAGTTCGAGCCTCACCTGGAGCACGACCCTTTTGGGTGTCGGAGGGCCTCCTTTTATCCCTGCCCAGGAGAACAAGTTAGTCTCTCTTTAGCCCTCCCAGTTCCTGTCTCGGCCCCGAGCGCACGTACAGCTCAGTCGTTGGCAGGAAGCCGATCGCAATGGCGCTTCTAACCTGCTTTCCGAGCTACTTGCTCGCCCCGCGCAACACCCAGCTGCTCGGACCCGGGTTACTTACTGCTCCCTCCTAGTTCTCACCCTAGGCGTCTCCTTTCATGGCACCCACTCCCGGCTCAGCCCGGGGTGTGTGGCCCGGAGGTCCCGGGGCGCAGCACCCGTGATGGGGCCACGCCTAGGCATCGAGTTAGAAAATCCCCGGCGCCCCACTCCACCCGGCGTGCCGAGC
>NW_005357115.1:3755450-3769316 GCF_000412655.1 Myotis brandtii
GGGAGGTGGGGCTGAGGCCCCGCGCAGGGGCGCAAGTGGAGCAGCTCACCCCCTTCCTTTTCAATAGTAATAACTGGTCATCCCCCTCGCTCCCATCTGCGGGCCCTGAGACCGCGGGCCGCCCCTACCCCCCCTCCCTAGGCGGGTTGGCGGAGTTTGGGGAGTGTGCCTGGGCGTCCCTCTCTCCCCAGTCTGTGCCCCTTCTCCCCGGGGTGAGTCAGGAGGGGTGGGTTCGCTGGTAAATCAGATGTTTTCTAGTGCTCTCCGAGGGGCTGGTGCCCTTCCATGCCGGCCACAAACCCCAGGCTCAGGGTCCTGGGGTGCGCGGTGGGGCAGGAAATGCCCCCCCCCCCCGCCCCCGCAGTGGCCAGCTGGCGTTTGAAGCCAGCACCAAATACTGCCCTGAGGCACAGGGGCTTGCGCTGCTGAGGGGTGGGTGTCCCGGGTCGGATGGATGCCCGTATTCCCAGGAGGTGTGGGTGAGAGGGAACAAGTTTGGTTGGGGTGAGAGGCCTCCTGGACGCGTTCTCCCCAAAGAGTGGTTTCAGCTGTTTCTATGGACGTGATGGGAGTTAAAGCTTGGGATGGAAATAGGACCTGGAGTGGTGAGAAGCTAAACCTAGAAAACTCGGAGGAAGTAGGAGGTGGTGGGTGGAGCTCCTGTTTGTCTCCTGGTCCTACTACCCCAGCCCCAGCTTCAGAATGGGGAGGCTCAGGCCAACCAGTGTGAGAAAGCCCACCTGCCTCACCTGTTCCTCACCCAACCAGGGCCTTTCACAGGCTCATCCTCAGCAGGGGGCGAGAGCGCCCTTTAAAAATCTAGCCCAGGCCTGGAAACAAGTATCTATCCATTAAAAAAAAAAAAGCTTGCTTAATTTTTTAAAAAAGCTTTGTTGATATTTAATTCACACACCACACAATTCACCCATTTAAAGTGTACAACTAAATGGATTTTGGTATATTCACAGATATGTGCAACCATCACCACAATTTTATTTTATATACTTTAATTCATTTATTGTATACTCTTTTTTCTGTTTGTTAAAAAATCAATTCAGCAAATATCTCTTAAACAACTACATGTTTTAGAAATTGTTTGAAGGAATATTCTGATTTCTGAATGGCTATTTACTAGTAGTAAACACTGTGATTTAATATCAGTTGTAATTAATTAAATTATTAACTATTAAGCATTTCGTAAGGTATTTTTCTCAGACATCATCATGATAAATATATAAAACAAGATCCAACAAAACACTGTGTTAGATTCAGCCAATCTACTGTTATTGCACTCATATCACTCACACATGTCTAGGTCCATATGGTTAGCATCATCCATTAAGGCAATAAGAATCCCTGTGCTTAGTTTGGTTACTAAATAGATATTCAAAAAAAAATTTTTTTTTTAGTCCAAAAATAGATTTAACTCCACAGCTTAGGGAGTCATCAAAGCACCTTTTATTGCGCTAGTTTTTTCTTCCAGGTGATTCTGCAAATGACCAAAGAGAGCACTTAAGAGCCTTATTGATCACTGGTTTACTTCATTATCTTGCTTTCAACTTAGACGTCTTGTTTGTACCATCACCACAATTTTGGAACATTTTCATGACCTCCGTAAGAAACCCTTTAGCCACCCCCATCCCAGCCTGAAGTAATCACTAATCTAGTTCCAGTCTCTCTATAAATTTCCCTATGGTGGACTCTCATATAAATGGAATAATATAATATGTGGTCTTTTGTGACTGGCTTCTTTCAGTTTGCCTAATGTTTTCACGAGTCATCCATGTTCTACCCCAGTGATGGCGAACCTATGACATGCGTGTCAGAGGTGACACACGAACTCATTTTTTTGGTTGATTTTTCTTTGTTAAATGGCATTTAAATATATAAAACAAATATCAAAAATATGTCTTTGTTTTACTATGGTTGCAAATATCAAAAAATTTCTATATGTGACACGGCACCAGAGTTAAGTTAGGGTTTTTCAAAATGCTGACACGCTGAGCTCAAAAGGTTCGCCATCACTGTTCTACCCTCTATCAGTACTTTATTTCTTTTTATGGCTGAATAATACTCCAAGGGATGGATTCTCTCCATTTTTGAACAATGGAGAAAAGGTCAGCATTTTAAAGAGAAAATTTGCTGAAAACTGCTTTTAAAAAGAGAATTAGTTTTTAAAATGTAGGAAGCATAAAAACGATCAGACTTGCCAAGTAACCTTCAGAGGTTACTTATTGCAAGAACTGGTCGGGTACTATTGAGAGCTGAGCACAGAGCAGGTGCTCCACCTGGACAGAAACAAATGACTGAAAGATCATTCTGCCCCACCCTACCCACGTTGAAACCCCTTCTGCAAAACCCCAGCTCCTATTTGGAAGCTTCTGGCAACAAAATGTCATTTCTTCACGAGGCAACTCATTCCATTTTCTGTCAACTCTCATGGCTAGAACCTTCATTCTCTTCAATATAGTTTCTGTCCCTATTGGTTATTGCTGGAATGGCGGTGGTTTGGGGACCCGTTTTTCTGGTGAGGTGGGAAGGCAGGAAGACACATTAGTTGCCCTTCCTCTATTTAATCTAGAAATCCCCTGCTAGGAAATTATTGGTGGGTGACAAACAGACCACAGGCAAATTTGTAGTCTATCATCTTAATGTGCTAGTGATAGGATGTTTCAAAGTTGTGATGGGTGATAAAGATCAAGTCAAAATTATGGGAAAATGCTTTAAAAATCATCATGTCCTATACAGGTCTGAGGAGGTGATATTATTATTACCACAAGATTGGTGTGTATATAATGCATGGTAGCTTCAATGAGGAAGATGGGTAAATATGAGATAGACAAACTTCAAGCGTAGGTTGAAGTTATAGCTGATTTCTAGCGGGAGAGAAGCCTGACATAACCCAGGCTGACGTTAGCTTTGTAGATGGCTTGGATAAAAACAGGCTTATTAAAACTGTATGTGATATGAAGCCAGAGGGAGAGCAAATTCAGTAGAATGTGGAGCAACAGAGAGCCAGTCCAGAGACAAATGTTTCTGACAAATGACAAGATGCAATCTGATAGAGACAATTGTCAGCCTATGTTCAGTTCAGAGTTCAGTGCGGGGAACACGCCTGGCTTGACAGCTGTTTGCGTGTAAAGGATCTGGGGATTTCAGATGTGTGCCGTCTCAGTTGTCCCAGCCTTGTGACCCAACGGCTAAGAATGTCAACCCGTTATTAATGCATTACTGTGTAATGCATGACATGGTCTGGTGTCAGGGATCACAAAACAGCAGTCTGTGGAACAAATCTAGCCTCCAGACAGGTTTTGTTTGGCTTTCTGGCACTGACTGGCAAAGGGTTCAGATTTTTTTTTTTCATTTGCCTGCAAGCTGGGAGATTTTACTGAAATGCCCAGATTTCAACTTTCTAATGAAAAATCGGACTTGGCTCTCTGGGGCCCTTATTCCCATATGGCAACATTGGCTTTCCCCTTGGGCTGGGCATGTGCTCTTCCGTTTGCCAGCACAGAGGTGGGTGCCGGGAGCCACTGCTTCCCTCCCTCTCCCCCATGGCTTGCTTTGTGGTTTTCAACCCCTGACTCACTTCTCTCATGTTTGCCCTACAGACGTTGAGCATGTGGCCTGAGTGTGGATACAGGGAGGGGGTACTGCTGAACTCTCAGTAGGTCAGAACACAGCCTCAGGGCTGTGATCTGTATGAACACAGCCCGTTTAAAATTCAACAAAACAAAGCCCCAGTTCTTTATTGTGGAAAATTTCAAGTGTACCCAAAAGTAGAGAAAACAATATATATATATATAAAACCCCCTATGTGACCATCCATCTTGACCTTTAAGAATTGCAAATGTTGTTCATCCATCTCCTTCCCTCCCCCTGCACCATCACTGGAATATTTTAAAGGAAACCTCAGGTATGGTTTAATTTAGCTTGTAAATACTTCAGTAGTATGTATGTCCAACAGGTAACCACTTTTTAAAAAAGCATGACCCCAGTGTCATCATGACACCTAACAAGATGAATAATAATACCTCTACATCATCTAATACCTAGTCTGTTCAAATTTCTACTCAGCTCTGAAAGGTATTTTTACAGTTGTTTGTTTGAATCAAGATCCAAAACAAGGTTCACACATTGCATTTGATCAATCCATTAAAAGTTTTTGTTTTAAAAATGTTTTTATTGATTTTTTTTTAAGAGAGGGAGGGAGAGGGAGAGAGATAGAAACATCGGTGAGAGAGAAACATCAATCGTCTGCCTCCTGTACTCCCCTTACTGGGGATCAAACCCAAAACCCAGGCATGTGCCCGACCAGGAATCGAGCTGGCTGGGCTGATCAATCTGTTTTTTAAGTCTCTTTTAATGTATACCAACAGCTTCTCTTCCTACTCCCTTTTATGGTATTTATTTGTTGACCTATAGAATTTCCCACAGAATTTGACTAATTGCATACTTAAGACATTCTTTAACGAGTTCTTCAAACCTCCCTGTACACACACACACACACACACACACACACTCACTCACACACACTTAGATTCCTAAGCTTGATAATACTCAGATTCTTTTCTTTTTGCAAAATATGTTCTAGGAGGTTCTAGTTGTTCCACATTCCGTGATGTTAATTTTATTGGTGATTTCAGATGTGGTCAGACAAATCCATCCTTACAAAATTCCACATTAGCTTCTAACCTAATAGTTTTAGCAGCCATTGGTGCTCTTTGTCCAGATTTATTATTTTATTCATGGTTACACAATAGTGGTTTTCTAACTCTATTATTCCTTCTGAATTTATGACTGAACCATTGACTATTTGATTTTCCTAAAGCATAATTCATATAAAAAAAAGACTAGATAATATTGCTTGACTCTTTTCCTTTTTCTACTAACCTTTAAAATAATGAGTTAATATCCTAATAACTCCCAAAGGGGATGAATTCATTTTTATTTTACACCTTTTTTTTAGTTATATTTGACATACAGTGAATTGCATTAATAAAGTTGAGTAGCAATATTTGCCTGTATATCTTTGAGATAGATTCTAGATGTGGGATTACTGGCCCAAGGGTTGGATATCTATTATATATAATAAATATAATAATTTATATTATACCAAATATAATGTTATATAATATAAGGTTATGTATAAAATATAATATATACATATATATAATTTTCCAGATGTGCAAAGTCATCTTTAAAGAGGGTTTCTGATGGATTAGATACATTGGGAGCAAAAGGGCACAATCAAGGCTGCCTCCTAGGCTCTTCCCTTAGAAGGAACCCAGGTGAAGGGAGGAAAGGACCATTTTGTGGGATGGGAAAGACTAGGGGAGGAGCAGGGTTGGGAAGGGAAAAAATCAAGTGTTAGGCTTTGAATGAGTCATCCAAGTGGAGATGGCCAGTGTGCTCATGAGAGCACTGGTTGAAGGGCCTGGCTGACGGATGCCAGATGGGGCACACGCGTGTCCTCCAATTCCAGGACTGGCACGCAGGTAGTTAAGAAAGAGGCACTTCCCGAGGCTCTGACTTAAGGCCTAGCTGGTCAAAGATCTCAGCTTGCAGGGGTGCCTTGAAGAGAACCCCAGGCTTACAAAAGGCCCATGAGACCCCCCTGCCCCCACCTCCCAGCCTGGTCCCTCTGGCCCTTGGACTCTGTCCTGCTGACTTTGGCTTAACCTGTTTCCATTTTATCTATTAGTCTTATAATGTTTAAAGTCATTTAAAAATATTTTTATTTTGTTTAAGTGGTTATTATTTTATTAACTGAATATTTACTAATTATTCTTATCTTCAATTTTTTTGTCCTGTCTTAGCCATTTCGTTCCTTTGACCACACTTGTTAACAAGTATATTCTTTCCCTTTAAAATTCCACTATGTCCTTAGTCTTTTCATTTATTTCCTCTTGGTCTTCCTTTAACTTTTTCTCCCTGGACCGGGAGAATGAAGGCTACATTTAATGAGAAGCAGGGTCAAGAGGTTGAGAGGTCTGAAAGCATCTGAGTGTCTGATTCTAAAGACTGGCCTCTACCAATTCTCTTTCTGTGGTCTGATTGTGGGATCCAAAAGAGTACTCTTCTGCATTAGCCAGTTAGACTTGGGTTTCTGTCACTTGTGATCAAAAGGAGTCTTGACTGATGCAATTGTTTTTGTACAAAACATCACTTGACACTGATGACCAGTTTTCCAAATTCCTTACTGAGAATTCCTTTCAGAAAGAAAAGGCAGCGTCCATTTCTGGCTAAACTAAAAGTTATTGTAACTTTTCCAAGTATTAAACTGGCCTGGGGATAAAGGCAATAGATACTCCCCTGTGCCTTTGTTCAAAGCCCAGCCGTCTCCATGAGCACATTTGCCATCGCCACTCGGAAGACTCATTCAAAGACTCATCATAAAACTTGATTTTCCCCTTCCTAAGTGAAAGCCTAGGAGGCAGCCCTGATTGTGCCCCTTTGCTCCCAATATGGCTAATCCATCAGCAAGCCCTGTGTCTCCCTCCAGTATGTATCCTGCACCCTTGCACTTCTGCAGGTCCTGTCATCTCCTGCTTGGACTATTGCAGTAGCCTCTTAACGGATTCCCCACTTCCACTTCTTGTCTTACTCCAGTTCCTTCTCCACACAGAATCCCAAAACGAGCTTTTAATAACGCAAATCAGTTCCTGTCATTTCCTTGCTTAAAACCATTGATAGCTTTCCATTGCCTACAGAATAAAATGCAAAGGTCTACAGTGGTCCAGAAGGCCCCATGTATCTGAACTGGCCCCTTCCCATCTCTCCAGCCTCAGCTCCTGTTACGCTGTCCTGGCTTCCTATACTCCAGCCACTCCAGTCTTTCTGTTCCTTATTTCTGCCTCAGAGCCTTTGCAATGGCCATTCCTTCTCCAGAAACACCTTTGCCCAAATCTTAGTGTGGCTGGCTCTTCAACTTTCAGGGTTCGACTATTACCCCCTCAGAGATGCCTTTGAATGTAGTATTTACTACTATCTAAAATTAGTGTGTATATAAGTGGTAATTGTTTATGTCCCATCATCCTATATAATAAAAGGCTAATATGCAAATTGACCAAATGGCCGAACAACTGGTTGCTATGATGCACATTGACCACCAGGGGGCAGACGCTCAACACAGGAATTGCCCCCTGGTGGTCAGTGTGCTCCCACAGGGGGAGCTCCGCTCAGCCACAAGCCAGGCTCACAGCTGGTGAGCGCAGTGGCAGTGGTGGGAGCTTCTCCTGCCTCCACAGCAGCACTAAGGATGTCCAACTGACGGCTTAAGCCCATGGGACCTAAGCCAGCAGGCAGACATCCCCTGAGGGATCCTGGACTGGGAGAGGGCACAGGCTGGGCTGAGGGACCCCCTCCCTGCCAAGTGCACAAATGTCGCGCATCGGCCTCTAGCTAGGACATAAATTCCAACTGTGCCAAGCCAATAGGTGTTCAACAAATATTCAATGAATGAATGGAAGAATAATAGAGGAGCAACACATGGGTACAAACTCTAAAACTGAGTAGAGAACATGGGTCCCTTTGCTGCTGGTTCACTTTGCAGGTAGACGCCTGGTGCCTGGTATTTAGAAAGTTCTTCAAAGTCTTTCCAAGGTCACGTCACTGAGTGTGTGTGTTGCCTCTGCTGGCTTCCGGCCTAGTTGGAGAGTAGTGCCCCCACCAGAAGCCTAAGAGAAAACGCGGAGGGTGCCGGGGCAGTGACGTGGTGTTGATAAGAATCACCTGGGGATGTTACGGTGCAGCTTCCTGGGCTAATGCCCAGCGATTGTGAAGTTCTAGAGCTGGACTGCAAGGAAAGGAAAGGATAGGTGACCCCCTCATCCAGGCTGGCCTGGGACGTCACCAGTTCTAGCACTGAAGGTCCCTCACTCCCTGGAAAGCCCTCAGTCCCTGGCAAACCAGGTGAGTTGGTCACCCTAACCCACGGGGTTCAGAGAGGCAAATAGTAGGATGCAGGAGCTCAGAATGGTTTCTCAGAGGAGCCGAGGTGGAAATGCTTCTCATCCTCGGCCTTGGGTTTGGCTGTCCTCTCGGCCCTACCTTTGAGCAAGTGTAGGTCTCCCAGACAACTAGTCCGGACAAAAGGGAAAGGAAACCACGGCTCCTTGAACACGTGCAATGAGCCAGCACTGCTCTAGGGCTTTATTACCCAATCTCTTCCTCTGCAGCCTTTTTTTTGCTCCCATTTTAGAGGCAGGGCACTGAGGCTCATGAGGTTGTGTAATTGCGCAGGCTCAGAGGAGACGGGAGTGACAGAGTCGACCTGACACAGAAGGCCAGGCCTTTTCTAGGTGTTCTGCTGCAGGGAAGGCCAGAGATATGGCAGGGACCTCAGCCTGACAGTTGTCCTTCAGGCCCCTGGGCTGGGGCTCTCCTAGGATCTAGGGAAGAACCCTGAGGCTAGACAGTGAAACAGTTGAGGAAGAGGCACCCAGGAAGTTTCTTGGATTGGTTCTGGCCTGGCTGCACAGATGGCACTCTACCACAAGGTGGCGCTGTGGCTCTGCCTTAGGAGGCCCCCCTTGCACTGGATCCCATGCAGGGACCAGCCACTAAGCCTTATTTTACCAGCAGCCTGTAGGGCAACCTGGGCCTGTCCATAGTTTTCTGCCTTTCCCTGACTCTCCCAGGCCAAGAAGAGAGGGCAGAGATGGGCAGGAGGCCTGGAGATGAGAAGGTTTGAGCCAGTGCAGAGTCCTAGCAGTGAGGGTGACTGCGGAGCACAGCTGTCAGGGGGAGGGCCAGGGAGGCTGTTCTGGGACTAATGGGCTCATAACAGGGGCCCAGTCCTCTCCCAGCTTGTGCAGAACACTTCAGAGAAATCGGACCTGCTCCCCCAGGGTGGGTGTGGGTCCGGAGGGGCTTGGGCAGAGAAGAGGCTGCAGACTGTTTTGGCCAAGTGAAGGTCTGGGGCTGGAAAGTGGGGAGACAAAGAGGAGATGGGAGTCCTGGGTGCCCCACGTGGGGGAAGAGTGAGGAGAGGGCAGCTTTTGAAAGGGGGGTGCTTGGATGTGGGACAGGGAAGCAGAAAGCAGAGGGTGGGGCTGCTGGAGGCAAATTTAGTCAACTTTACTCTGTCTTTCCCTGATCTCTGGGCTGAGAGGACTGTAGCAAAAATTCCCCTTAGGAATGCTTTATATATTAAATTTTCATTCATCATTTATATAGAATCGATTAAAATATTTTGATTTATATTTAAAATGTCATTTTTTAAAAGTTCTGTAAACAGTACACTCACAGGTTCCAAATTCCAGGGGTTCAAAATAAGTAACCTGTTCTATTTACGATATAAACAAACAAACAACCCAATCCTCCCAACAGAGAAGCAGCAAGGACAGTAAAAGACAATTCGTGTAAAAAAATGTGTTAAGGGTGTTACCCTTAGTGTTGCAAAAACTCTCCTGAGGCTGGTTTGCCTTTAATTTTGAGATATTTTTCATGTGCAGAAGTTTCAGCGTTTATGAAACCATGTCTTTCCCTGTCTGATCTGATCTCTTCTTTGCCTGGAAGGTCATTGCTCATCCTGAGATCAGTGAAACAGTCTTTTTCTTCAGTTGCCTTTTCATGGCTTCATAGTTTGCTCTCCAGTGCACCTCAGAGACGTTTCCGTTAGTGATGTGATTCCAGAGGAGCCGAGCGCTGGTGTGGCTACCCGAGGGCCGTGCCTTTGGAGGCCAGTCGGCCTCAGTCCTCAGCCCCAGCTCTGACCGTCTCTCCATTTGGCACTTTTCAAGGCAGGACAGGCAGGCTGAGGGGCCTCTGGAATTGGACCTTCCCATCTGGAGAAGAAAGCCGGGGCGAGCTGAGCCTACCGTGGGATCTGGGATGGGAGTGGGGCAGACTCTGGCCACTGTCTGGGTGTTCTTGTCAGCTGGTCCAAGAGGCAGGTGTCCCCAAGCAGAGGTGAGCCGAATGTGGGCAATCTGGGCAGTTCCGGAGGACGGCCTGCTCACTGGGGGGCAGGCAGAGCTGGAGCCCAGACTCCATGGCCCGGGGAACTAGGCAGGCCGGACGATGGGAACTCCTGAGCAGGGTCTGGGTGGGGTGGGCCCTCTGGAATATGGAGGAACCCAGGGAATCAGGGCAGGCATTAGCCAGGTCCCCCTGGCAGCCAGACTGCCTTTGTGGCATTTTAGAAAAGGGTACCCAAGAGGCTGAAATGGCCTGTGTGTGTGTGTGTGTGTGTGTGTGTGTGTGTGTGTGTGTGAATTCTTGAGTCAACTACAGCACCATTATTACTGCCTGGTGCCTTAGTCGCCTCAGTCCCAGCAGGAGGATATAGATGCCCCCTCCTCCCCTCATACCATCTCCCTAGATGCTGGGGTAGCCCTATCAACCTTGTTTATAAAGGGGCCCCTCTGATTTCCCAAGACACCCTAATCTGAGCACTGAGGAGACAGTGATACAGCTCTTGTCTGGGAGGCAAGAGACTAAATGTTGCCTTCAAGCGAGCCCCAATCACATGGCTTCAGGTAGCATCCTGCTCTTTTCTTGGGTATCAGTTTTCTCATCCACAAAATGGGATGATGATCTTGCTCCAACCAGCAAACCAGATGAGCAGGTGAAGGAATAGGTGAGGTGCTGTTTTGGGATAAAGAAAGTGAGTCATCTGAGTGTAAGATTCTGAAGTGGTTGCACCCAAGGCCTGTGGAACACGGTTTCCCAGCTGGGCTGTCTCTTCTAGAGGTGGCGGCATCGCCCCCGACCCCACTCCCAGAGACACCATGTAGGATCTTGAACCTCCCTCAATTCATTTCCCACATTCTTACTTCCCGGGGGAAGGAGGGATCTCAGTGGCCTCTGAGACAGTAGCCAGGACTGGGAACCTCAATGACCTGGATGGAAAGAGCCCAGCAAGAGAATTAAAACCTTGTTCTTTCCCTCAACAAAGCACAGATAAGCCAGGGGGAGGGGACCCATGTGCATGAGCCCCACAAGGCTGAGTGAGCACTCGGCTGAACGCAAACCTTCTCCTGTTCTGCCATGACCTGTCCCACTCCACCTGGAGGAGGCAATTTGGGGTCCAGAGGCCAGGACTTGTCCTCTGCTAGGGTCATCGTCTTTAGTTGGAAATACATTTCAAGGGGGGCCAAGGGGTCCTCTTGACAAGAATGAAAATTTAATTCACACTTCGATTCATCTGTGCAGAAATTTAACTCACACTTCGATTCTCCCAATCCCTACTGGGTGAGCAGTGAGAAAAACAATGAAGTGTTCAACTACATGTGAGCGTCGTGAGACCCGCAGTATAGCCTGTCCTGTTAAGTGATGTTTTGTTTCTCTTGGATAAAAGTGCTCAGTTCTCAGATTGCCTTTCCAGCTTCTCCCACCAAGATGGTGCTGAGTTACGTGGGCAGACATGGGCAGCCTTTGCGACATCTGGCAGGAGCGAGGAGTTGGGATCCTGGGGTGTGGTGTCCTCGTGTTTCCAGGCAAATCCCTCATCCCAGCTGGCCATGAACTGCACTTGAAGCTGAGTTGTGTAACTCATGGTACAGTCCCTCCTGGTCTGGCCAGAGCCCCGAGATGCTCCAGCTGACCAGCTCTCTGCACCTGGGTGCTTCCTGGCTGCCTCCCACAGCGCCCCCTCCTGTCCTGCGGGTCTCCTTGCTGTGCCTGTGGCCCTGGCTGGCCTGCTGTCTCACAACCTGGCAGCCAGGCCTGTGGGAACTGCAGTTGGCTTGTGAAGCTGAGTTTCTGAGACTTCTCTGCCTTACCTGGTGTTGGCGGCAGAGGCTGGGTGGGTTCCGTTGGCCCGGAGCAGCCTGAGACGCTGTTTCCTCCCAAACTGGGGCAGAGCCCTCCCTCCCGGGCTTCCTTCCTGGAGCAAAGCCCGATCTGACTGCTTGGTTCCCCTTGTTGCTCTCCTTCAAGTCCCTTCCCATCACCCTCTGGGCAGGAAGGAGTGAACTGAAGCATGTCCTCTTCTTGCCGGGGCATCCACTGCATGAAACTCCAGGGTCACGCCCAAGGAGAGAGGCAGGCATCCAGAAAACGTGCTCCCTAGAGAATAGCTGGTCTAGAGACTCTGATGCCACACAGTCCTCTTTTGCACGTCAGATGCCAAGCTTTTCTGCATTTTTTTCTTCTGCGCATTCTGCTTGAGTCAAACCTCATCCTAGTCTCTCCTCAGGCAGAAAGGGATGCCTGGGGCCCAGGGAGACGAAGGCCATGTACTCAAAAAGGCGAGAAAGAAACGCACATTCATAAAATTTCAAATATTCTTTTATGCTTGAAATGTTACCAACATCGGATAATGGAAGCAAAGGAAACATAACAGGTCAAATGTGAAGGCTTCATCCCCAAGCGACATTCACTATCTGGCTCCTGTTAGGCTCTGTCCTCCCAGGGAGGATAAGCAGTGAGTCAGAAACAGATGCCACTTGGCAAAAAATGGCACACACTGCGAAAAGATGGCCCAGCCCCGGAATCCTGCCCGAGCTCCCTGGGGCCAAGGCAAGACCAGGGCTGCCATAGAAGGAAGGCAAGGCTGTGATTGGGCTCTTCTTCAGGCTCCTCGTTTGCCCTCTCCTGTTGAAAGAAAAGAGACCCAGGCGATTCCAGCTGCCTGGGAGCCTGGGAAAGGTGGTGGGCAGTGGGTATTCCCTGCCCCATTCAGTGCTGTGGTCAGGCAGGCCGTGGTGTGAGTCTTCATCTCGCTCTCAGCTCACTAAGGAAGGGAGTCTCACCACACAGGGCCAACACGCCCCACTTACAGGCACTCGCCGGCACATATCTGGACACGTGCTCAGCTGTTCACATTCATGGGTGTGTCCACATGAATACCTGTAGAACTCTTAGAATAGTGCCCGACATGGTAAACATGATATGAGTGCCAGCTGTTGTTGTCATTGGATGCACAGAAAGGTCTCCTACACCCAAACACACACAGAGAGACACAGACACTCAGATGTGTACATTCTCAAACTCAGAGACAGACAGACACCCATCAGTCTTTCCATAGAAACACTTGAACCTACCCTTGTAGATGTGGGTATCCAGTCACACATAGAAATTGTAACTAACACCCACTGGAAATTTACTACACAGTAGACATTGTTCTAACACTATACAAGAGGATTAAGCAATTGAATCCTTACAACACCTTCATGAAGTATGTATTGTAATGTATCTCAATTAACGGATGGGTGAATTGAGTCACAGAGAAGTGACAGCTCAAGGTCGCAAAGCTGGTAATTGGTAAACTTGGGCAGTCTGGCCTCAGAGCCTGCACACGTAATCACCAGCTATTCTGCATCTTCTTCATAGACACCCACGGTCTTTCCAGTAAAATGTTGTCTCAGTTAAATGTAAGGTCAAGATGTGGCTGTAGGACCCTTTGGTCAGGCCTCAGGAAAATTGAAGGGCATGCCTTTAGACCAAGCATGTCAAACTCACGGCCCGCGGGCTGCATGCAGCCCACAATGAATATTTTTGCGGCCCAGCCAATATAACAGCATGTAAGAAACATTTTAATAAAAAATTTCGTAACTTAATTGTTACAATATCCTGTTATACATAAGTAAAGGCCTGGTGCACAAATTCGTGCATGGGTGGGGTCCCTCTGTGTGGCCTGCAGGGATCGGGCCAAAACCCGCAGTCCAATGCCACCTCCAGCTCCTACCTGCCGCTCCCGCTCATCCCGGCCCCACTCTGCCTGCCCCGGGCTCGTGCCCAATCAGTCCTGATCAGGAGAGCGACTGGTGCCCTCCCAAGGGGAGTGGCCTGTGGGATTGGGCTGAAACTGGCTCTCTGACATCCCCGGAGGCGTCCCGGATTGCAAGAGGGCACAGGCCAGGCTGAGGGACCCCACCAGTGCATGATCAGGCTGGGGAGGGACCACAGGAGGACTCC
>NW_005357115.1:3769346-3777970 GCF_000412655.1 Myotis brandtii
CCCGCAGTCCAATGCCACCTGCAGCTCCTACCTGCCGCTCCCACTCATCCCAGTCCCATTGTGCCTGCTGCCAGGCTCATGCCCAATCAGTCCCCATCGGGAGAGGCTCTCGCTGCCACAGCAGTGCTCACCAGCCATGAGCCCTGCTTCTGGTGCCCTCCCAAGGGGAGTGGCCTGTAGGATTGGGCTGAAACCGGTTCGCTGACATCCCCCGAGGGGTCTCGGATTGCAAGAGGGCACAGGCCAAGCTGAGGGAGCCCACCGGTGCACGATCGGGCCAAGGAGGGACCGCAGGAGGGCTCCAGGGTGTGTCTGGCCCATCTCGCTCAGTCCCGATCGGCCAGACCCCAGCAGCAAGCTAACCTATGGGTCGGAGCATCTGCCCCATGGTGGTCAATGCATGTCACAGCGAGTGGTTGAGCAGCCTTAGCATATCATTAGCATATCACATTTTGATTGGTTCGGTTGTTCTGTCGTTTGGTCTATTTGCATATTACCCTTTTATTATATAGGATTATTAATGAACTACAATGTTCACTAATGACTGATTACTATAATCGTGTTGCATTCATTTCCCTTACGTACCTTACGTGCCTTACGCTCAGGCGCACCATTTCTCTCCACTAATACCAGCATCGAATATTTTAGCAGCCGATTGCCACACCATTAGTCTTGGACTGACCTTTTTGGTGTGCGCAACAGGAAATATTTCGCTTTCGGAGAACAAGAAAAATAGGTTTATTTGCATTACGCTTATTAATTTGTGCAGTTATTCAGTGTCTGGTAAGTTAATGTTCAAGAAAAAATACTAATTTTTATTAAAATGTTCTATTATTTTATGTTAACGATTACTCATTTATTTCAGCCCTTTGTATTCAGCATGTCTCTATCGAAATCAAGTGGTAGTGAAAATAAATGAAAAATTGCTGACGAACATCGGAATTTCCAAGAAAAGTGGGAATTGGAGTATTTTTGCTGTGAAGTAAAAATATAAAATAATCTGCTTGATATGTAATAATGCTATTAGTGTACCAAAGTTATACATTGAGAATTGAAGCTTTTGGTGTTTTTTTTTGGACCCACATAAAATTAAACCTTGTTTATTTGGCCCGTGCTAGACTTTGAGTTTGACATGCTTGCTTTAGACCCTTTGGATAGACACAGGGCTTCTAAGAAGGTTAAGGGCATACTTCTTAGATCCTCCCTGCTGGACAACAGGACTAAGAATCTCACAGCAACCTCACAGGTGGCGTAGGTGGGAAGGGCCTTTCTGGAACAAATGCAGGTGCGACTTTTGTCTATGGAGTAGATTATAATATGACATATTAGAAACCCACAAGTTTTTAACAGAATTATATCAGCTTGGATTAAGAGAATTCAAAATGAAAAGAGACCTATTTTATGGGCAGGAAGCAGGCTGAGAAGTCTCTTTGGTTGCTAATACTGACCCTTTCATCTGGAAAAGGAAGGGTAACTTAGAGTCTGAAGCCAAGAGCCATGGACAACCACTCCCAGAGAGCAGGATCAGGCCCCCAGGAAGGAACTGGCATGCTTTTAGAATTGCTCTGCACACTTTTTTCTTCTGTTTTGAGTGGGAATATCTGCTGTTATCTGGTGCCTACCTCCTTGTTGTGTGTTGGGTTTGAGGGGAAGATAACTGGTCTCTTGAGTTCCCAGATCTTTAGATCTAGCGGAACGATTCTCCAAGGGACCACACCTGAGGGGCCTCCTCTGCACCAGATCTGATTTAGATGTCGAGGTCCTGGGTTCGGAGCCGGAGCCTGGTGACTTTGCAGATGGACTTTGGGGGTCTTGGAGGGTAAGTGTATTTTTGAATGTGTGAGGGTCGTGGTTCACTGGGGACCAGCAGGCAGACAGTGGTAGCTAGTCTTCAAAGCTAGCACCCAGAGAACCACATCTATCTCCTGGTATTCATGGCCTTGAACCCTGCTGTCCTTGTGACTTACTTTTGGCCAATAGAAAGCAGTGACAGTGATGCTTCATGATTTCTGAGGACAGGTCCTAGGGAGCCTTTTGGCTTCTGCCTGGGTCTTAGAATGGTCACTTTGGGATGGGCCAGCCAGCATGTGAGCAGTCTGGTTTCTTTGAGACTGCCGTGCTATGTGGGAGCCAAGCTAGCCATGTGGAAAGGTCACCTGGAGAAAACAATATGGTCAGCCAGACTACACGTGTTCCAGCCGTCCCAGCTGAGGCCCCAGCCAGATGAACCTGCATTTGACTCTAGACCTCACCCCTATTGTACCTCAGGTTTTGAAAATTTAATGAAATCTCATTATTTTTCTGAAAATGTCATTCACAGTTCTATCACTGTTCCATGTCTAATCGCCAATGTAAAGAATTGGTATCATACCTCATGCATGTTACATCTTGACCTGCATTTGCGCAAACGTAGGAGAATTATGAATTATTTATATTGGAAAATGTTCCTTAGCTGCCACGTGCAACTGTAGCAAATGCTGTGCTTATCTGCGAGTACCTCTGGAACCACTAAGAAGCAAGACGATTCATGCTTGCCACTGTTGGGACATGCTACTTCCATTGCATTCTTGCTGTCTGAGAGGAAGGATTTGATCAATTAATCTCTTTTCTCTTCCCTCAGTGCTTCCAGCATTCAATCCCTCCCACTCCAGAGCAAGGCCCATCTCTGAGGTCAGTAGCAGCATGACCCATGCGTTCTGACAGCATTCAGACACAGTCTCCCTTCGATTCAAGGACAGAACACCAAGGATGTGGAGGAGCATTCCCTAGGGCCTGGATGGTGTTACACATCCGAGTGGATGTCCAGAGTTAGTGATCATGGTGTGCAAGTGCTGAGTGCTGGATCCCCAGGGACAGAGGGATCCACGTGTTCTTTAACTGTGCAGCGATGTGTGTGCAATGTGGGCCTTCTGAAGTGTGGGCCTCAGAGCTGAGTGTAGTTCCTGGGAAGGAACTTGGCGGGGCCCCTCTTGCCTACCTCTACGGGCATTACTGCTTCCTGGTGCCTGGTACCGGCCTGGCCAAGGCCTCTTGTGCCTCTTTCCTGAAGGTCAGTGGAAGTCGGCCCCTTGGAAGACTCATTCTCACTCTGATTTAGTTCTTTGGTTTGAAGCACATTTCATGGTCAGTTATTAGACTGAAGTAGCAATTGAGTCATTGTCAGCTGCACGTGACTGGCCAATGCAAACAGGTTTAAGCAAAAAGCCTATACAGGGATCCCCCAGTTTTCGAAAGTTTGCGTTACACACTTTGCTTTTACGAAAGATCTGTGTTAGTACCTGTTTTCTTTAAATAATTTTTTAATTTTTCAATTACAGTTGATGTACAATATTATATTCACTTTAGGTATACTACAACCCAGGGACTAGACATTTTTATATCTTACCAAGTGATCACCCTGATAAATCTAGTACCCATCTGACACCATACATAGTTATTACTGGTTAGTACCTGTTTTTGATAACCAAAAGAAATTTGAAAGGGATTTTTGCTTTCATGAAAAAAGGCGAAAAGCATTTAACTTTTGTTTTGCAACAGTCATTAAAGGGGCAGCGCCCACTTGGAGCAGCAAGAGTGGCCCCGCCAAGTTCCTTACCGGGGAACTACACTCAGCATCTCGGGGTCGAGCCCCACAGCTTTAAACTGTGTCTCGATTTATTTTGCGCACATCCCTTAACAAGATGTGTCCTAAGATATCAGAAAAGCCAAAGAGCTCATAAGGGTGTAATGAATGTCCAGTATAAAACTGGACATAAGTGTTTTGATCGTGGGGGGTGAAATAAAGACATAAATTAGTGGTAATTGCTTCGCATCCTGCCATTTCAGCTTAGGAAAGACCTCATAGGAACACTGCTTTTGGATGGGGGGGGGGGGGAGGTGGGCTCCACAACTGGAAAGTCCAAGGGCAGAGATATAGGGCTCAAACTGTTTTAGGGGTGAGGGTTGGGGAGTCCTGGGATGGACAGATGGCCCACCAGGACTTCTAGAGTTGGGGTCGGGGGAAGAGTGCATGGTTCCTTAAGGAAGGGAGGGAGCCAGAAGGAAGCCCGCCCTCCACACCCGATTAAAACCTTTTGCGAAATTCAGTTACTTAGTCTATTGTGCTGGGCACCTGGGCCGGATTTCTCAAGCAGCCCAGCTGGTAGGCACTATCTTCCTGAACCTGTTGCTGCCTGAGCAGATTTTGCACCCACTCCTGTTTCAAAGCTTGCAGTCCCTCGCCAAGCCCCTGGTGCAGGTGTGACCTGCCACCTGCAGAGCAGAAATGTGGGCGAACCCTGAGCCCCGTGAAGGTGGGAGGCTTTCCAGGTGTGGATCACCATTTCTTCAGGTCTCCCCTAGAATCGTAGAAGTCTGTACAATGAACACCGAAGACATCACTTCTGCCAGGGAGCGAGGAGGGCCATTTCCCCACCCCCACTCCCAGCTCTCCTGACAGGCTGGCCGTGGGTGGAGACCCCTGTGGTTGGCCCATCGTAACATTTCACTTCACACAGCTACTCCTTCACCGGCAGGTTGGACAGATTCCCCTCCCAGAGATCCCACAGGGGCCCTCCCTGCATTCCCTTTCCACTGACCCTCCCAGCTGAATGGAGCTGCTGCTCCTTCCTCCTACTCCCCTCATCAGCCCAGAGTCCCCAGTGTTTCATGACACACATTCCCTGGGCGTTTTAGAGTTGGCTGGAAACTAACCATATGAGGAAAGAAGGGAGGTCTGGACAATATGTCCTCAAGGTTGCTTGCCCAAGCTCCGGGAGGCTTGCTGCCCGCCAGCAGTGCATCTATGGATGTGTGGGGGCTACACCTTCAACCAAGACACTTCCGATGGGCTGGCCGGGAGTCCTCCTGGGGGCTCAACCCCCTGCTCTGCTCTGAGTGATGCTTCCTCCCACTTTCTTCTCTGTCTCTCCCTCTCCTTTTCTTCCTTTTTCCTCCTTAGATCTCTATTTCTCTCTCCCCTCCTGTGCTCTCTCTCCCCAACCTAAATGAGGTCAATTAAACAAACCTTGGTAGATACACACTAGGAACATATAAGCCATATCACGTTTTTAAGAATGTTCATTGACATGAAACTCCCTGTGATATGTTGTGGAGGAAAGAGAGCTCATAAGGCATCGTAGGCAGTATGAGCTCTAACCTTCCCCCCCCCCCCCCCCCCCCCCCCCGACAACGAAAATCACACAACACAGAGTCATGTATATAACACTGTAATGCCCACTTCCTTTCAACTATGCTCTTTGGGGTCTAGGCCTGAGTCCCTGGGTCAAGGCCCTTTGAAGACCCAAAGAATGGCGGATCCAGCCAGAGCCAGGAATGCATTTCAAAGGCTGCCCATCCCCCCTGGCCTTGCCCCACAAGGGTGTTTGTCACTTCCTTCCCTTGGGAGCATCCGGAGGGCCTGGCCAAGGGGAGAGATGAAGGCAGAACTGTTGGATCAAAGTCCAAGCACATAATACAGGCACCTCCGGGTCCCACCTAAGGACACGATAATATGCGTTTATTCACACACAAACAGAGAGCAGTGGGCTGGCCTGCCATAAACCGTCTCTTATTACAAAGCCAGAATCTTTTCCATCTGTGTTTAAGCTTCAGCCTATGAAATAATGTCTATAAAAATAAGATTGGAAACGAAAATATTGAAAGCAATAAATTATGGCTACACTGTGTTCCCTCCTGAGGGATGTCCTGGCCAAAGAGCCTTCAATATTTTTATCTAGGGCTGTGCTTTGTAGTATTTCCTCATAAAGCATTCCATTTGCTGACGGGAAGAAGGGGCCGAGACGGCGGAGATTTATTCAATAGAGCTATGGTGCTTGGCTGTCGGTACCTGCCTGGCATTTTAATTTCTCTTCCAAAGCAGCACAGCTCTGCTTGTGGTGGGACTGCACAGTGAAAGCCAAGAGTGGGGCTTTGGGGGGGTGGGGGGGAGAGACTTGTTGGCCAGTTTCCACCACGACACTGTCTCCCTCCTCACAAACCCCCCACCACATCCCCACCCCTATCATGGCCATGAATCCAGACACCATCATCAAATTCCTTCATCGATTCAACACACCTACCATTTCCCAGGCAGGGGCTAGGGCTTGGGAGGGAGGGAAACCTGAAAGATTAGTATGGCACAGATCTGAGAGCTAATAGGCCAGATAAAGAAATAACTTAGAACAAGAAGGGAAGTCGGCAACAAGATACTGAAAAGTTCACCCAGAGTTCAAAGGAGAGAATGACGAGATGGCTTTTGAATTGAGTCTGAAAGGGTGGGTTGGATCTGGACCTGCAGAACTGGAAGGAAAAGGCCTTCTCAGAAGAGAAATTGATGGTAAGAGAACGCGCAAAATTGTGACACATGGAGTGAGTCCAGTCGGGCTGGACCATTAGGTTCATGAGGGGCAGAGTGGGAAATCTGGTTGAAGGATGGGTGAGGCTAGATCAAGAAATATGATGGCCCTGACCGGTTTGGTTCAGTGGATAGAGCATCAGCTTGAGGACTGAAGGTTCCTGGGTTCGATTCTGGTCAAGGGCATATACTTTGGTTGCGGGCACATTCCCAGTAGGGGGTGTGCAGGAGGCAACTGATAGATGTTTCTCTCTCATCGATGTTTCTAACTCTCTAACCCTCTCCCTTCCTCTCTGTAAAAAATCAGTAATAATAATAAAAGAATAAAAGTAGTATTTACCATTAAAAAAAAAGAAATATGACGGACAAAGGACAAGGCCACTCAGTCTAGGGCTTTTGGCTTTTTATATGGTGGAAAGGGGAGGACCAATGGGTAGTTAATTGAGCTGAGGGAGGATAGAGCTGGCTTTGAAGCTAATCACGGTAATGTGATCTGGGGCCAGAGAACATTGTCTTTCTCTCCATATTCCCTTTCCTGAAAGGGACCCAACTCTTCCCTTCTCTTAGCTGCCTCAAAAATTCAACAAAAATGTTGAGCGTTAGCCATTTGCTTGAAATCCTAACCACTTCATACTTTGTCCCTTTCCTTAAACATTTGTGATGGGGAGGAGGGAGAGGGATGAGAATGAAGCACACACGGCCATTAACTATTTTCCATACCTTCTACAGAGTGGATGTTATGTGGGAGAGGTGTGCAGGATGAGGGTACCAGTGCTGGCTGGGTTGGCAGGTGCCACAGAAAGAGAGAGGACAGATTGTGTCAGTTCACACCATCTGTTTTGCCCTTCTTTCTGGGATCAACTAGACAACGTGTTTCTGGAAGGTTCGACTCAGAGGAGAGAACCCCAGGGCCAAGGCAAGGGCATCTCCAAGAACCAATGGGAGGAAGCCTAGGCTCCTCGTGCCTTGGATGGATGGACAAGGCTGGTACTGCCTTCTGTGGCCTTTGTCCTTGGAGTGAGGGTGGCGCTGCCCTCATGCATGTTCCCACTGGAGCTGTATCCAAGGAGGCATTT
This sequence comes from Myotis brandtii, assembly GCF_000412655.1. Taxonomy (NCBI): domain Eukaryota; kingdom Metazoa; phylum Chordata; class Mammalia; order Chiroptera; family Vespertilionidae; genus Myotis; species Myotis brandtii. The sequence goes on from NW_005357115.1 coordinate 3,776,757, forward strand.
CCAAGCTCTTTTTAAATTCCTCACTTGGCTTTCCTTAGTAACCAGCCCCCATTGCAAGGACATACCTTATTCTCTCCTATTCTTCTATTCTGTGTAGAGGGAGGAAAGTCGACCAGTTGTCCCACTGGGGCTGGGCCCCGATTCCCCTTCTCTGGCAGTCATTCTGGATGGAGCTTGGATCTCTCCCTCCGTCCCACAGCTCACAGAGCATGAGTCCAAGGAGTTGGGACTATGGGAGAAAAGGCGCCTGTGACCTTCCCCCCCCACGCGGTATTCTCAGGGGACAGAGAGAGGGGTCTCCCAGGCCGAGCGGCAGCAGGGCCAGCATTTGTGGTAGGCGGTGTTTATGCGAGCGCACAAATGTTTATGCGAGATTGCCAAGAGGTTATTTATGAGTCCCCCGGCCCTTCCCCAATAAAAGCTGTTCCCTCGATGTTCTGACAGGCCCCGCATCTGTAACTAATGTGTCACTCGCTCAGCTAATGCAGCTCACTTGTGTTTATTTTTGCTCAAAAGCAATTTATCCAGCCGCTCTGAAAAAAACAGCCCTGTCAGGAGCCTTTTTGGAGCCGAGTGTTTTTTCTCAAAAGAGACTCCAAGTGGCTCGCAGCGCAGGGCAGGCTTCTGGCCTGTGTGCCTGACCGTGTCCGTGGGTCTGTCCCGCGTGTGAGAACCTGCAGGGTGTCTGGCGTGGGCCCTTGCTTTGTCTCTGAGTACATGGATGTGTATCTCTGTGCCTGTTGCCTGGGACTGGGTGGGTCTGAGTGCCCCACATCTAGGAGTTCTGCCTGGGTGTGTTTGGGTTACTTTTTCAAAAGGTATTGGGGGTGGGGCTGGATCTAACTTTGCATTCCTTCTGGTAGAGATAAATCAAAGTTGGGAAAGTAGGCGGTTGGCAGTTAAAGGGCCTGGAGGAGGATGTTTGAGGAAGGAGGGGAGAAGGGCGAAGGTTAAAAGGGAGGATGATTGGCTTTAGGGCAAAAGGAGCATTAGCCCTGGCCGGGCTAGGACTGTGACTATAAAACTGCGGAGGAAGGCTGCCCACACGTCCTCCCTTCCTGGGGTTGTTAATTTCATCACTCCCACTCTGTTTTGCTTCAGAATTGGCAGTAAACCTTTGGAGTGAAAAGGATGCTCTGTGGGCTTGTTTTGGGATGCTATAAGAAAGGAGGGAGCCAGAGAAGTTATTTCCTGCTGCACAACCAGATTTCTGG
>NW_005357115.1:3778035-3784425 GCF_000412655.1 Myotis brandtii
GGCGTGGGGCTGTGCCAGTGACCAGGGTGCCAAGAGTCAGGCTCAGTGCTTGGAGTCTGCCAGAAAGAAAAAGAGGCACTAATTTGGGGAGGGGAAGGGCCTGGTGATCTCTGTGGTCCTCAGTCTCATCCCATAGATGGTGCCTCTGACCCTGGCCAGTCAGTGAACCAATCCGGGCTGGGCAGGAGAGTCCAGAAGGCTCCATGCAGACCCCTTCCACGGCTGGAAAAGCTCCCGTGCCGGCCACCTGGCATGGAGGGGATGGCTCTGATGGCAGATGTCGTTGATGTCATACCTAAACGTCCCAGTAGTCGTAACCGCGTATTAGGACCGTGGTTCCTAAGCCACACGTCGAGGGACCTTGGCACTCATTAGCTAAAGCAAGCTGTCTTCTCACAGCTCACAGCAAACCTTGGCTGCCTCGTCCCAATTTGCAGGAAATTAAGTTAACAGTTTGAAATGGTTCCACCTTGCGTTTTCCTCCAACAACATTTCATTAAACCTTTGGTGTCTGCCGCGTGATAAGCCAGTCAATATTTGTGTAAACGTAGACAAATAGACCATTGTGCTTTGCCCCAAACACTTGTTTTTTATGGACCTGCGCTGTTCCGATGGTGATTTTGTTTGGCATCCCTGGTCTGGCCGTGCGGAGGGGAGTCAGGAGGATCTGCCTGTCCAGCTCACGGTTTCCCAGGCCAGGTAACACTCATGGTCACTCCTTTGTCTCCCGGTGACCTGAGTGAGTTTGACTTAGGGGCCTGCTTTTCTTTTTGGCTGGGGTGTGTGCCTATAGGAGGAGGGTGAGGAGCCAGAAGGATGTCAATCAATTCTGTACTCTGGTTTCCAGTGAGGGAATTCAAACTGGGCAGAGTTGGGGGTGGGTGGCATTTGAAAAGTTGGGATTTGCTCTTTTGATCACCCCCTTTGAGTGCTTGCCCCTGGCTCAGTGTCCTGGGCGGGCAGCTTTCCTTGGCCCCCACCCTCAGGACCTCTCCCTTCCTTCTGCCTCTGCTTTCTCCCCTCCCCTCCCCGTCACCCTGGGGTTTTAAACTTCTTGTGCTTGAATTTGTTCCTAGGCTGGTGGCCTTCCCTGTGCGGGGAGTGAGCTTCCCAGCCTGGAACTCTGGGGGCAGGTTCAGGTCTCCAGTGTGGGGGCCAAGTCCCAGCCATTCCTTCCCTCTCCTATGGCACCTGAATGGGGACAAAGGAGAGAGCTTTGGGTCTGGGGGTGGGGGCAGAAGGATAGAGGGAATGATCTGGGACAATGGAAAGAGGCTTAGTTTAGAATCTAAAAGGAAAACCGCCTGCCCCCAGCCCTGCCAGGTTCAACAATCAATCACTTCCCGTCTCTAACCAGCACGGTGCCCGACTGTTAGGCTCACTCAGCCTCTACTCCCTCCTTGACCGTAGGTCGTAGGACAAAGTTGTGTGGCCTTGAGGTTGCCGCCACACCCAAGCTCTCCTTTCTCTTTCGGGCTCTCGCCTCCCACCTGGGCTGCTGAACACACGTCATGAAGCCACAGTTCCCACTGGCTTCCCACTGGCACAGTTGTTCTCAGGCCCTGGAATGAGGACTCACAGCCTCCACTGCCCACAGGGACTCGGGAGGTGTAACGCAAGCAGAGGGCAGCCGGGCCTCCAGGCTGGGGAGCAGTGGGCATGGGGGGGATGCTAGCCCATGGAAGCAGGTCTTCTGTTTTCAAATCTGGATTTTTACCTGCAGTCTCCTAAGGTTATGTGTTGGCAATAAATTCCAATTTAAAACAGGGCGTGGGCCAAGCTGGCCAGGGGTGGTGGGTTTGCCCCCTGTTGTTGTGAAGTGTGGTAGAGCTTCGTTCCAGATGTTGGGAGTTGTGCACCGTGACGTCCGGGCCCTCGGCCTGAACTAATTGCGGAATCTCTGTATCAGGTACTATGAGAGCTCCCGTCCTGTGTGAAAAGTTGAACATAGCTTCTTTCCTGAGAGAGGTCTGTTTAGCCTAAACTGTCCTGAGGTAGCATAGGTTAGCTTGTTCTCCAGGGAGGCACCCAGGCCCCTCTTCTTTGACTGAGTATTGTCCCCTTGAAGGCCCCTCAGGGCGTGGCCTCTGGGGACAAGGTAGTGACCACTCTGGGTCAGGACACCTTATCCAGCAGGTGGTGGATGGAATGTCTACAACAGCTTCTTGGTTTCTGGTTTGTGCCACAGAGGGCTGTGGGGGCCCCCAGAGAGAGGGGACACTGGAGAATCATTAGGTTTGGGGGACGATCTGGACATATCCGGGTTTTGCGGTTTTCCTAGGTTAGAAGGAGGGGAAGGGCAGCATCTGAACTATTAGCATGAGACCTTGGGCAGTGCTGTCACTTCCTGGGTTTCAGTCTTTCATTTGAAGAAGAATCTGGTGAGCTGATCTCTAGCCCCCAAGTGTCCTCCACGTTCTCCGACAACGACCCTGCCCTGCCGCTGGCTGCTGCATCCTGAACACTTGACCCGTCTCTCAAAGCAAGAACGAGACTGTTGTTCCATCAATGGCTCCTCAGTATTCAGCAAAGCACAGGTGTGTGGTAGGTGCTTACGATGTGTTTGTGGAATGAATGATAAGACCACATGCGCAGAGAACGAGCAGGCAGGAGATCTCTGGGACATTTGCTGTTTTTTCATCCAGGCTCCTGGTGGCAGGAGGGACAAAGGGTACTGCAGGCTGAGGGCCACTCAGGCCCTGAGGCTGGAGCCCGTCTCCCTGCCCAGCATCTCCTGCAGCCCGGCTGGTGGGTGCCCTTGGCTAGACTGTTGGAGTCCCATCCCCACCCTTGGCCCTGCTCTCCTGTGCCCCACATGGCTTCACGGTGACTACCTTTCCAAGTCCTTCCATGTCTCTGAATGTTTCAGGTTTTTAAAATGCAAACCTTTGGTGATGTCACAGGAGCAGCTGGGCTCTGGGCCAGGCTGGGCCAGGCTGACGTGTTGGTTAGTGAGACTTTGGCGAGGCCACACCGAGTTGCCAGTTCTGTTGCAGGAGGCAGGAGAGGAGCAGGCCCCAGGCCCCGATTCCTAGTTCTTGGAGGAGGTGGAGGGGAAGCAGGAGATGGTCATATCTGAGCCACTCTAGGTGGTTTTGGGGTTTGCAGCCTCAGCCATGCCCAGACCTGGGTTCTGGGCCAGTACAGCTATGCAGGGCTCCTGGTTTATCTACGAAAGGCTTGTGTACAAGGCAGGAGAGTCTAGGGAGTGTGAGGGCTGGGCTGTCAGAGAGAATCAGTTTATAGGATGACAGAAGGACCTCAGGCAGGAGTCCTGGGGTACATTTCCTCACCCCAGACTTGAGCACAGTGGGGGCTTCCTAGTTGCTTGCTCTCACCCCCATGGAGTGCCTGAGCCCCCTCTGGGTGCCTCACCAGTCCCTCCTGCTCTCATCCCTGCGAGATATAGGTGTGAAGTGAGGGACCCAGCTTGACTGCTGTGTCTTTTCTCTCCCCATGGGTGTTGCTTCAAGAGTCACCGAGTCTTCTGGAAAGTTCCTGGGGGACTTTGGGTCTGGGGGATACTGGATGTGAAGCTGGAAAATTTTTCTTTTATCTGCCACCCACCTCAGGTTTCATTCTCCTAAACACGCTGTTGTTATAAAGCAATCCAGATGTGCCCAAACACATAGTGATGCAATGAACATTCAGGGAGCCACAAACCAGTTTCAGGAAGAAAGTTGCATATTTAGTTGAAGTGCCCGTGAGCACCTCCTAAGTGCACCTCCCTTCCATGGCACCCCTCCCCCGCCCAAATATAATCTATAATAATGAAAGTGTAATATGCTAATTAGTCCAGGCGGCCGAATGACGTTCCAGATGATGCTGCGGCTGCAAGGGCCGAGCCCCTTGCACGAATTTCGTGCATTGGGCCTCTAGTATTCGAAATTTTTTAATCTCACGAATTTCTTTACTACATGTGCAAGTTTTTTTGAAGTATTTACAGAGTTCTGCATGCTTTGCATCAAGTGTTGTTCTAACATGTATTATTTGCAATTAGTGTTTTTCCTATCAGTGTGTCTATGGGATTCCAGCGTATGGAAATCTGGCTCATTGTTTTCAATGCTGCATAGACTTCCACGGCATGACTGTCTCATTTCTCCAAAGAGGGCTTCTGGTGGCCCTCTGAGGGGCGGCTGTGCTCGCTGGGGTGCGCCCTAGTGCAGAGAGCTCCAGTTCTGTGGATGCTGCCCACCTCCACCTCCCCCACGCCTCCCTCTAGGGTGCCAGGGCCCTTCCCTCTCTCCCTGAGCCATTGCTTCATGGAAGAGGAATGTGAGTGGATTTCAGGCAACCTTGTGTTTCCCATGAATCAACATTGAAAGTGAAAGCCCAGCACAAGGGGCTGCAACTGCAAGCAGCTGAGTGCAGACGGGCAGGCTGATGTGAACCTGGCCCAGATCGAGGGAGTCATGTGCTCCACATGGGCACGAGGCTTTGTCTGCCAAGGACCTGCTGCCAAGCCCTCCTCCAGCACTAAGGGGAGACACTTTGCACAACCACAGCCCCTGGCGGAGCCCCTGCACTGGCCCTGGCTTGAGGGCCACTCTCCTTTCTGCCCTGACCACTCTTCCTTAGCCTAGCAGCCTCCAGGGTGGGCTTTGCCGCATGGATATAAGGCTGCTGGTGTACTAGCTCTGGGGAAGGGGAGAGGCTCTGGGACCTGCTGGGGGCAGCCTTTCCTGAGGGACTTACATTTAGACCCTTGAGAAGGAGAGGGGCAGCTCTAGTTCAGATCCCAGCACTCGACACCCACAGCACCCACAGCTCCCAGGGCACCATTATGGCTTCCACGGGCCGGGGTACTTCTGCGTTCATGGACCCTTCCTCCATACAAAATATTGAAAATTACGTTTTACGAGTGCCTTGCTATAAAGACTGTGGTAGGCAGAATACGGCCCCCGCCGAGATGCCCATGTCTCACCCCCTGGGACCTGTGAATGTGTAACTTACATTGCGTGTGTGAAGTGAAGATCTGGGGAAGGGGGATTATTCTGGATTATCCAGGTGAGCCCAATGTGATCACAAGGTCTTCACAAGGGAACTGGGGCAGGAGACTCAGAGTCAGAGTGATCCCACGTGAGGACTCACCCCACCACCCGGGGCTGGCTTTGAGGCGGAGGAAGGGGAGAGGAATCCAGGAATGCCGCAGCCTCTGGAGGCTGGAAGAGGCCACGAAACGTCTGGCCAGGGTCTCCCAGCGGAGCACGTTCCTGCTGACACCTTGGTTTTAGCCAAGTAAGTTGTATTTTGGACTTCAGACTGCGGACCTCCAGACCTGTAAGATGATAAGTGTGTTGTTTTAAGTCACTATATTTGCAGTAATTTGTTACAGGAGCAACAGGAAACTAAGAGTAGAGAACCAGCAAGCCCTCATGCTAGTCCAGACCCCAGCACCCGACACCCACAGCACCCAGAGGTCCCAGGGCCTACCGGGTTTTGCTTTGGTGGGACTCTTCCTTCATTTAAAAAAATGTTAAGCCCAGCTGACGTGGCTCAGTAGTTGAGCATCGACCTATGAACCAAAAGGTCATGGCTCAATTTTCATTCAAGGCACATGCCCGGATTGCGGGTTCGATCCCCAGTGTGGGGTGTGCAGGAGGCAGCCGATTGATGATTCTCTCTCACCACTGATGTTTCTATCTCTCTGAAGTCAACAAAAATATATTTTTAAAAAATGTTAAAAATTAGGCTTAATGAATGTGCTGGTGTAAAGAGGAATGTTATCCAGGCGGAATCAGATTCATTATGTATTCATTATTATTATATTTGTGTGTGCTTTCTGATTTTACAAGATATGAAAATATTTTTGGGGACTTCTAAAGGAATTCTGGGCCCTGGCCCCAGTGCCTGCTGGCCCTGGTGGCTGCCAGGGAGCCTCCAACACCCTCTCTTTATGATGACTGACTCCTCTCTCCTTGAGGTCGCCTTCCCTGTTTGATTGGTGGTGAGTGGTGGGGGGTTGGGGTGAGGAGAGGTGGGGCAGGGTGAGGGTGGGTGGGCATGGCTTCCTTTAGCCCCAGCCTCCCCAGGCTTCTTCCGCTATCTTTGCTTGGGTGCCTCCTGAACAGGGCTTTGAGTGTTTGGGCTGCTTGTAGAGGTGAAGGGAAGCCTGAGTTGATCTGGTCAGAGTTGTCTATTAGTCAGTTGATTTGAGTTGTCCCAGCTCGAGGGGCCTTTGTTTGGTGTTGAGTGGGTGGCGGGGAGCCGTCCGCCGTGTTTCAGGATTGTTGGAGGACTGGCCTGTGCTGGGAACCCACCCTGTGCTTGTCCAGGGTGGAGGTGTGGTGCTTCTGTGCGCAGGGCTGGGGTTGGTTCTTGTGCATTTTCAGAGCCATCGGTGAGTCCCCCATCCCAGGGACTTTATTCTGAGGGAGGCCCTGGGTCTGT
>NW_005357115.1:3789343-3792153 GCF_000412655.1 Myotis brandtii
TGTCTTGGGGGGCGGGTGGGACAATGACAGTAACTCAGGAGGGGGCTGTATTAGTCGGCTCAGGAGTCCACAACAAAGTGCCGCTGGCCGGTGGCTGAGACAGCGGAAGAGAAATGGATTTCCTCACGGCTCTGGAGGCTGGAAGCCCAAGATCGAGGTGCCAACAGAGCCGGCTTCCTCTGAGGCCTCTCCCCTTGGCTTGCAGGAGGCCGCCTCTTGCTGTGTCTTCCAGGGTCCTTCTGTGCACGCACCCCTGCTTCTCTGTGTGTCCAAATCTCCTCTCCCAATAAGGACACCAGTCAGACTGGATGAGGGCCCATCCTAACAGCCTCATTTTACCTTACCCACCTCTGTACAGGCCCTGTCTCCAAATCAGCCACATTCTGAGGTGTTGGGGTTAGGGCTTCAATGTACGACCTTTGCGAGGGGGGGGGGGGAGCGGGGGGCCACAATCCAGCCCATGACAGGGGTGATGAGGCCACATGCAGGACTGACACAGGGTTGCACCACACCTAAGGGGGTGCTAGTCACATCATAGACACTTTTAATAGTTGGAAATCCTTTTCCTATTTGTGTAATAATTTTATTCACTCCAAAGGTGGGGAATTTGTGTATTTCTTATGGCAGACTTCCTGCAGATGACTGTAAAGTGCTTATTATAACACTATCAGGAAAAGATAATTTCCTGACCAATGGAAAGAAAGTATATTGAGAAAGGAGTGTCTTTTTCTGCACAGGTTTCCTGTTTTTAAACGGGCAGTGTGCAGCCCCCCCGACTGCCCAGGGCTCTGGGCCGGCTTGGAGGAGGCCAGTGACCTCAGTTAACCATATTGACCAAGTCTGAGCAGGGTCCTATGACTGTCAGTTTCTCGGACTAAGCTTAAGGAGGGAGGTCATGTGATTCCAGCAGCCTTGTAAACTGGGCTGGTCATATGACTGGCTTCTCTTGATCTTGTAGTGACCATGTTCCTTCTAACTTTGATGGGATCTGGTTTCAAAACCTGCCCAGTCTATGGAGGAAATATGAGGGGCCGTCTTAAACTCTCCTCTGGACACAGTGTGGGAGCCCTGTGGCCAAAACTGGCCTGAGCACCTGCCTTCCTCCCAGCCCCTAGGCTTCTAGAACCTTCCCTGCCACACAGCTCTATCTCCTTGACCATCTCTGCCCTGTGCACAGGACCTGACATTCCCCAAATCAGGGGTGGTTAGTGCAAGGGAGGCTGGGAGAAGAGAAGACTGGCTACCTCTGGGTGGGTTGAAGTGGCAGGTTAGGGTGTGTGTGCGCTTGCTGGTGTGTGCTGGCGTCTGTGCACATGTGTATTCATGTGTGTGTTCATGTGCGCACATCTTTCAATGTTCACATGTATACTTGTGTCTGAGCCCAGGTACATACATGCATGTTTAGGTGTGGGTATGTGTTAACATGTGTGTTTGAGTCTGGGAATATGTGTGTGCTCACATGTTTGCATGTGCATGCCTGTGTGTTTATGTCTGTATGTGGGTGTTTGCACACGTGTGCATGTTTATCCCTCTGTGTTTGTGTGCATGTCTGTGTTGACACACATGTGTGCACTCCAGATATATGGCAGGATGTACTCTAGGCAAGAGGAGGCTGAGGGTGGAGTCTCAGGCCTTGTCTCAGGTTTCCAAATGGCCCAGATGTGACCTTCACCCTCCCCTGTGGCTGTTGAGGTCTTAGCCCCTGGAGACCAGAGAACTTTCTTTTGGAACCAAGTGGGCCTCGCTGCCTGAGGAGGGCGGGAAGCTACTTCCAAAAGCAAACAGGACCATCATCATGCTGGCGAGGCTGGAGCCGCGAACCTTGTTTAATTCTGAAGGAATGTGTGCGGGTTCCCGCCCAGCAGAGCAGGCCCCAGCCTGCCCGGGAGCCCAGGAGCACCGGCCAGCAGTGGTTGCCTTTGAAACAGGGAGCTTGCTGGTCAGGGACAAACCATTCCAGGGACAGACAGTCACACAGATTTGTGGGGCCAGAGTAGGCAGGGGGGAGGGGGGGTGGGGGGTGAGAGAGGCCTACGGTGCCTTCCTTAGAGCCTCACGGGAGTATCACCTCAGCGACCTGGGCTTCCTCATTGGCTCCGTGCTGGCTAGGCCTAAAAAACCCGCAATACACACACATATACCCAGTGCAGGATGGAAGGTGCCTGGCTGGGACTGGGGCCATGACTCCACCTTGTCTCTCCCCACTGTCGCCCGGGCCTCCTTCACCCATTCTGAGCTCAGTGCTTCCTGCCATTGTGAGGTGAGGCAGAGAGAACATCCTGGAAAGCGCCCTGGCCTGAGAGGGGGGCAGTTCCTTAGGAAGGCCCTGGGGTGATGGGGCAGGAGTGCAGGCACACAGCAGTGCAGGCTGAGCAGACCCAGGCTTCCCTTCCGGAGCGGAAGGCAATTTCAGCCTCTGAGAGGCAGAGTCGTGCGTGGCCTTGAGCTCCTCCATCTGGGGAAGGCGAACCTCTGGAGGCATGACCACAGGGTCCCTGGGAGACTCGCGGCCCCTGAAGCCTGAGGGCCAGAGCCAGGCTCCTACACTCCTGGGACCGGGCCTGCCACACGGGCCAGGCTGGGGGAGGGCGGGGGTGGGTGGGATCCTTGGTCAGGGTTCCCTGGGCTATTGGCCTGCCCAGCCTCTGGTGCCCTCCCCTTCAGTAAAGGAGTCTGCAGAGCCAGGCATCCCTGCAGGACATGGAGCTGGCATTGGCATTTGACACGAGCACTTAGCATCTTGTCGGGCCCAGCCAAGCTTGTGTCTGCAGGCAGGCCTGCCTGAGCAGCGCGGTGGGGGTGGGGGTGGT
>NW_005357115.1:3792183-3809611 GCF_000412655.1 Myotis brandtii
CCACTGCCTGCCTGCCTCTTGATTCTCTGCCTCCTCAGCCCCCATCTCCACTCTCCCATCCCCTGCCTCTCCTTCCCCAGTGCCTGTGGAAGCCCGAGGTCCAGCCCTCGTCTGGCCACATGACCCATCTTTTCCCAGGTTCCAGCTGCTTTCTGGGCCCGTCAGGGAGTCTGAGCTCTTTTCCTTCCTGGGTGCTGCCTGGCCAGGTGCCGACTGCTCACGCCCCTGCAGAACTCATCGAACTCATCGCCTGGCCGGTTGCAGAGGCTTCTCACATCCCTGCAGGCTCTCCTTTCGAGGAGTCCCTTCCTGCTTGTGATGGCTTCACCGGAAGAGGGCTTGATGCTGTGCTGGGTTCCAGCATGTGGGAGCCCGAGCAAAGGAAAAACCAGTGCTGTGGGTCCTGTCTTTATTCCAAAATTTGATATGGAAGTTCTCCATCCTGGATATTTTGCATTAGTTTTGATTTTTGAAAACATTGCATTAAAATACAATTTCCCTGGCCTACTGAGGATCCTTTGAGGGCAGATGTTTTACACTTTACGCCCCAGGCAGACGCAGAGAGGAAGGAGCCCGGGATTGCCCTGGGGGGGGAATGAATGTGAATTCTCCCCTGCAGGGGTGGCTTTGGAGTCTGCTGGGTGCGGCTGGGAGGGGGCAGGGAAGGCGGGAGAGAAAGACCCGAGTTCCAGAGCTTCTGCTAATGTTTCCACGGAGCCGGAGCCGAGGGGCAGGGGCTGGAGGAGGGGGCCAAGCCCATGGTGTAGCCGAGCAGGCGAGTGAGTCTGGAAGGTGGAAGAGAAGCAGGGATGGAGGGAGAGAACAGCAGTCTGCGAAACAGCGAAAAGAGTTCCTTCCTGTGGAGCAAGGCTCGCGGCGGAATGGGAACTGGGAGGCTTTGGAAGGGGGCAGGTGACAGAGCCACAGGGACCGGCCACCCAGAGTGAGTCTGGAAGGTGGAAGAGAAGCAGGGAGCAGAGCAGGGATGGAGGGAGAGAACAGCAGTCTGTGAAACAGTGAAAAGAGTTCCTTCCTGTGGAGCAAGGCTCGCGGGGGAATGGGAACTGGGAGGCTTTGAAAGGGGGCAGGTGACAGAGCCACAGGGACCGGCCACCCTCCATCAGCCTGACCCCGCAGCGGGGCCTGTGTGAGCGATGCTTTGGTGGGAGAGTGAGGGATTCTGGGGTCTGAGCCTGTCCACGGGGACGTGGGCCTGGGAACATGGGGCAGCGATTCGATCTGCTCAGGAACTACTCAGAGGAAGCCCGTGCCCAGAGGCAAAGACGGTGGGGAAAGTGTAAGCGACAGAATCTGGGCCAGATCTCCCGGCATCTCCAAGGGCAGGCACCTCCACGTCTGCATCTGCATCTGCTGAGCTGGAGAATCCCAGGACCCTGGCTGGCTGCCCACTTTCTGAGAACTCTGAACTGTTTCTTCCTCATGAGCTCCTTCTCCAGGAGGCCACCAGGCGTGAGCGGGGAGCCACAGGTTGTGGTGAGGAGCAGAGTGGCTGGCTGGGCCTGGACGGACTGCTGCCGCCCTGGGTCCTGCCTCCGAGGGCCCAGCCTGCGTCCTCAGCTCCAGGGCCGGGGGTATGTGAGGAGGTTGGAGGACACCCGACCTCTGCAGTCTGCTCCCTCCTTCCTCTCTCCTGGTCCATCTTGGAAGGGGTGGAGCCTCTCTTTGGAGGGGTCCAGGGCACAGGGAGCCACTCAGCTCCCAGCCCAGCAACCAGCTAAACAGAGGTTGCCTGTGCAGATCCTGCAAAGGCTGGAGGCCGGTTCATGGAGCATCCAGGGGCCTGACCCCCATCCCCCTCTGGCTCACATTCATCCAAGTCACCACCCCAGCCCTTACACCTGAGGTCTCCACTCTCTCCCTCTGTGTGGGGGGGCTCCTTCCTGGCTGTGCCAGAGCAGGAGGGAGGACCCCCTTTCTCCCTCCACCCTGTAGCCACCCTGCTTGTTGGGGTGCAGCCAAGGGGCTTGCCTCCCGCAGGCTGCAAGTTTAGGCACATGCTCCGCCGCTGGTCCACAAACTTCCTGTCTGTTGTTGATTCTAATGTTTCCCTGGTTATAAAGCTCATTTATGCTAATTGTAGGAAACATGGAAAATTCGGAAAGCGGCAAGTAGAGGATCTAAGTGGCTTAAGCCCGGCACTTAGAGATCAACACGGTTGCCTGTTTGAACCGCCCACTATGTTTGAGTTCTGCGGGTGAGGGGTGCCCTTTCTTTGTAACTGCTCTTTCCTGCCCCCTCTCACATTCCATCGTCTCACAGCCTGAGAAAGGCCATCAGCAGTTAGTCACCTTCTGCACCTGTGACAGCTGTGCCACTGAAGCAGGAAGGTGACATTGTTTACCTGTGCCCCGCATCGTCCCGGGAGGTGGTTGGGACCGCATCCCAGGCCTCCCAAGTGCGCCGTCCCACCAGCTGCTCGCACCCCTGCCCAGGACCAACTGCGTGAGCTGGGGGCAGCGAGCCCTCGGCGGGACCCCCTCCTCACTCAGCCCCCTGCCTGCACGCTGGCTTCCTCGGGTGCTCGCACCCCTGCCCAGGACCAACTGCGTGAGCTGGGGGCAGCGAGCCCTCGGCGGGACCCCCTCCTCACTCAGCCCCCTGCCTGCACGCTGGCTTCCTCGGGGGCTTGGTTTTGAGCTGGGTCCAGTCTCCTCCGAGGAGGCTGCACTGTGCCGGGGGCCGAGGGAGGGGCACGTTTCCACGGCATGCCTCCTGGAAACCACATCAAATGGTGCAGCTAGGAATTAAAAAATGAATTTGGCAGACGAGTCGGTTACCCTCCCCCTGCGCCCCTGTCCCTGGGGGCAAACAGCGGCATGTGGTTCCCAGCCTGAGCACGCCTCCCCGGGGGCAGGCCCCGCCAGAGCTGCAGCTGGCTTCTGTCAGATTAGCTGGGCGAGACGCGACAGGCCCCTGTCCTCTGGGGAAATGGCTCCCTTCCTGGGAGGTGGTGAGGACATTCCCAGGTTGCTCTGTTCCTGCTCTCTCCCTGCACCTCTGTCTCACTCCCCTCACGGGTGTCTATTTCGCCTCTCCTGCTCAGCCAGCCCAAGGCCCCAGGCCCACCAGCCCCACTGTCACGTGAAGTTGCCATGGCTGCTGAAGGTGCCTGTTAGATGCATTACTGGGGGTGGGGGGGGGGCGCTACTTGTTAGTCTCTTCCAGACACATTAGCACTATTATTATTATTATTATGTTAAAAATCAGACGAACTACTTGTTCCCTTAGAAAACATTATTTACTCAGCATATCTTTTTATTTTTATTTTACTTATTTATTTTTTGTTAATCCTCACCAGAGGATATGACCAGGACTGGGGATCGAGCCTGCAACTGAGGCACATGCCCTGGACCGAAATTGAACTCGGGACCCTTCAGTCTGAGGGCCGACGTTCTATCTGCTGAGCCGAACCAGCTAGCATGGCCAATATCTGTAAATGCCTGCTTTGCGCCAGAGTTCAGGGAGACACAGAGAAAAGAGGCCTTTCACAAGAGACACACTTTGCCCTCTAGGAGTTTATAGTTGTGGGGGGAAGTCAGACACTATGCAGACAACTACTATTACACATGGGGCACTCGGGGAGGAAAAGCGAAGGACACCAGCCTTGCGAGCTTCCCAGGGGTTCCTGAGTGGATGGTGCCTGGGCTGCATCCTGAGAGGGAGTTGTCCCTGAGGGCGGAGGATGGGTGTGCTGTTCCAGATGGAGGGAACAGCATTGCAAGATCTCAGCGACAGGGGAGGGCTAAGAGCTGGATCATAGTGTGGAGGGGGCAGGGGCGAGAGAAGAGGCTAGAGGGGCCGCAGAGGCTGGTCATGTGTGGTCTGGAGAGATTTCCCTCTGCATCTATATTTCTGTTAACAGGGTTGCATGGGAGGCATATGAAGTTCTTTCTTTAAGTCTTTTTCTTATGGATTCTTTTCAATTTTCTGTGTGTGTGGGGCAAATGGGTGTTTGTTTTTTTTTTAAGTCTTTTTATTATGGATTCTTTTCAATTTTCTGTGTGGCAAATGGGTGTTTGTTTGTTTTTTTTTCTGTTTAGAAACTAAATTCCACAACCCATCAGAATAAAAAGAAAAAGCAGCATTCTTAGAAATATCAGAGCATCAGGGAAAAATGAGTCCGCCCTTGGTATTTTCTGTCACTGAATTTTCTATGGTTGCATTATGTAGACATCAAAGATTCTCAGGTTTTAGTCTGTATGTAGATAACTCAGGAAATTTATTAAAAATGTGGGTGTTTTGGATACACCCTGCCCTGGAGATTCTGATTTAATGGGGCTCCGTGGTAAATCAGATGTGATTATGCTTTGAAAAACGTTCCTAGAGCCTATTTCTTCTTTGCAATTCAAGAAGCAGCCACCAGATGGCAGTAATGTTTTGTGATAAATCTAAGCAAAGCGTTCTAGGGACAGGCTGCTGCAGACAGTTCTTTATGGGAAAAATGTATAGAAAAATAGCGATGTTAGATAATTTCTAACAGTATTAGTCATGAGATCTAAAATGTCAGAGGTTAATTTTAAATTCAAATGTACCTTTCAAATATTAGAGCTGAACTTTCCAATACTGTGGTCACTGGCCATATGTGGCTTTTGAGCACTCAAAATGTACTTAGTCTGAATTGAGATGTGCTGGATAGGTAATAAACACACCGAATTTCAAAGTCAAAAAAAGTAAACTTTTTATTAATAATTTTTATCATGATTACATGTTGAAATTAAAACATCCTGAGTTAAAAATAAAATGTTACTATTAAAATGAACTTTACCTATTCCTTTTCACTTTCTAAAAGTGAATACTAGACAATGGCACACTTACATACATATCACGCATTCTATTTCTATTGGGCAGCACTGCATTAGAAATCACCTACATTAATTTCTTCACTTTGAAAGGGATGGATTTGAAAAAGTCTAAAGTTTGATGGAAAAGGGCCAGACTTGAAGTGGAAAGACCTTCATTGAAGTTCCAGTCCAAACACTCTCAGCATATGCCTTTGGGCAAGTTGTGTACCTTCACTTCGCCTCCATTTCATCATCTGTAAAGAAAAAAGGCATAATTACAGCAGCCCTGCTTACTTAAAAGAGTTCCTTAAAAGATCACGTGAGATAAGGTGGCTGGAGGAGCTTGTGTAAACTCCGAAGCATCACAAAGAGGTCAGGTTACTATTGTTGTGGTTACTGATAAGCTCTGGAACCCAGGTCACACCGTCTCACAATTCATTAACGCCCTCGATGTGGGAAGGTCACTGAATGGGCACTTCCAGACTCTGAGGAGGTTACAGCCCAGTGAAGGAGTTAGGACGGACACTAATGAAATGTGAAATGACAGTCGTGGCTGGAAGAGTGATTGAAGCAATGGAAACCTCGTCACAAGGCATAGATGGCTAGTAGTGAGAGCCACTTTTTTTTTTTAATAATTTTTATTTCTTAAAGTATTAGCAAGGCATAGATGGCTAGTAGTGAGAGCCACTTCTTTTTCTTTTTAAAAAATATGTATTAATGGTGCTGGGACAGTAGGATTGGAAGGTTGGACTGGGGAAAGAGAGAGTAACAAAAATAAATAACATGTTGTCTCTATTTGCAAGAGGTTTTATCCCCTGAGGGGAGAGAAGCAGACGCAATGGTACGTAAGAGTAAAGACTGAGCATGGAAGCAGGACTTCTGAGGGGAACATGGGTGGGAGGAATGAGTGACAGCGGCTGCCACTTCCCGACCAGCTCTCTCCTCCCTCTTCCTTACTACACAGAATCTTGACTTTGTTGGGGATTGACCATTGGCCCACCTAAAAAATGCTACATTTCTCAGCCTCATTTGAAGCTAAGGGTAGCTGCATAATGCAGTTCTGGCCAATGAGATATAAGCAGAAGTTGGATTGGGCTTCCATGAAAGCACCTTAAAAGCAGGGGCGAAGGGAGGGGGCATTCAGCCGGTTTGCACACAAAAGCTCTTGGCCCTCTCTCTTGCTTGGACTGTGGGTGTGATGGTGGTGATTCCAGAAGCCATTTTGTGATCATGAGTTTAAAAGTCACCCCCTACAACAGCAGAGGAGTAAGCTAGAATGAGCTTGGGACCTGGGCAGCATTGTGGAGATGCTAGGCTGCCCTGAATTTCCAACGTTGAATCTTCTCATTATGTGATAAAAAATGATACCCTGTTTTGCTTAGGCCACTGTTATTTGGGTTTCTGTTCTATGCAGCCAACCCAATTCCTGAATGACACTGATCATATTAGTGCATATGTCAAGGCTCTTGAGTTCCATGTGCCTGTGGTAGGTAGGGAGCACACTAAAAAATGTATTGGGGCCTGGGGCCAGGACACACGAGATGGACAGGATAGGGCCACTCTTAAGCTCTATGCCAGCAGGCTGGGTGGTGGTGAAGTGTTCTTCCCCTTCCTCAGACAGTCATAGCTCCAAGATTTCCAAAGAACTAGGAAACAGGAATACACAAGGAGCAACATTTAAGAGAAGAGGATATTTGGTGCTGACTGGTACCAGCCCACCCTACTTCATCTCTCTTCTGCATATAGATGTAGGTGACGTAAAAGGAAAATTCAGTGGTGAAGTAGATTGAGTTTGAATCAATTTATTTTTTTAAATTGTGGTAAAAACACACAACATAAAAATTACCACCTTAACCATTGGAACTGCTTTCTTTTTACCATCACCCTTTCTATCATGTTTTCTTGTAGTTTCCACCTTAGAGGCTGGGCCATCAACCATTGTCACAGGGAAGGGGCAGGAGGGTTGTCATCCTTGGGGCTCTAGGCTCACTTCCTTGACCTCCTGATTGAGATGATAGTATGGAAATCCAGGCTTCGTGGAAATAGAGGGATTGTTAACAGACCCTCCTTGAGCACATCCAGGGTCAGGCTTGGTGGATTAGATAACGGTTTACCACTCCCTAGTGCAGGGAGTGTGGTAACAATGACGAGGAAGGGGAGGGTCGCTCCCTCCAAGTCCTGGGTGAGAGGTGTGTGCTCTGATTTTCTCTACCCAGGCCCATGTGCTGGTTGGCTGAGGGGATGCTGAGGGATTAGAGGAAGTCGCCTGGAAGTCTGCCTCTGCGCCAACGTTGGGTGGCCACATCAGCGTCAATGAGAGGCACAGTAGGGGGTAGGGGTAGACAGAGCGGGCCTGGGGTCACCTTCTCCAGCTGCCCCGTGGACGGGCTCTAGAAATGTCCTCAAGAGCCCAAGGGAGCCTGGAAATTAGCTGAGGGTGTGACTGGGAAGTTTACCAGAAGGGCTGCGGAAAGAGGGTTAAGGTGCCCTGTAGCTGAGGGTCCCAGGGCAGGCCACCTGTGCTGGGCATCAGATGAGAGGCACAATGGGACCTGAGGGGACCACAGGAAGGTGAGGACTCCGCCCAAGACACAGAAAGCAGAGCAGAATTCTCTGGCCACGGACTTCAGGCAAGTGGACAAGAGACAAGTCTTTGGCGGATCTGGAGGAAGACAAGGCCCTGTGTCAGTCAGCTTGTGCTAGGTAAGGCCGCAGTAACAAAAGGCCCCACATCTCTACCTCTGAAAATATAGCAATCACTTCTCATTCATGTTCCATGTTGGTCGCCAAGGACAACTGGGTTCTGCCCCACAGGTCTTCTCATTCTGGACCCTGACTGAAGGTGAAGCCCAAGTGTAGGCCATGCCCTACTCAGGGGAAGGAAAACACACACACACAGAGAAAGAGAGAGAGAGAGAGAGAGAGAGCTGGCAGCAGCCAGCATTGGCTCTTTACACATCTGCTCTCACATGCCACTGGCCAAGCCAAGTCACACAGTGGCCATATCAATGGGGTAGGGAAGGATATTCCTGCCACAGATGTCATTACGAGGCACCTGCGATGAGCAGGGATGTATCACCCTCTCCCAGGATGTGGGAGGGGGGGGGGGGCAAATAAGAATAGAATCTACCACGGGACTGTGCCACTTCTCCTCTGACGTGAGTTCCTATCAGCGGTCCCCTCCCCTCTGCTCTCGTCCCCAGACATCCTGGAGCAGAGTGGTGGGAGCTGAAGGACTGAGCATTTCACCTGCAGTGGCTGAGTCCCTGCAAGGCCAGGTCGGGCCACGGATTGAGGCTTTGTCTGCGAAGCTGGACGAAGTGTGGGATGAGGTGCTGGTGAAGATGGGCTCATCCAGGAGAACAGGAGAGAAGCTGCGTGTCTGGGTCACCTGGTGTGAGTGACTGGCTCCCGGCTACAGCAGCGAAGGTGCGGCCCAGAGGACTGCCCTCGGCTCCCTGTCCCGCCACCCGCCCCAGGGGCACACACAGACCTTCGCAGAGCACTCGGTGCAGGAGGTGTTTCCCCCAAGCTAATGGGGTCAACCTGTTCTTTACCTCCAACCTGTTTTTAAAAGGACTCTCCTGGTGTGTTTTTTTCCCCCCCTTTCCTTAATTGCAGAATATTTTTATAACATACTTTGAACAGAATAAACAGAACCTGGCAAAACAGTTATTAAAGAGCTATAAAACAGTTTCCTCACATTTGCCCTCTTTTATTTCTTCCTCTTTCCGATGGGCCAGGCTTAGTTGGGGCTGGGGTGGGTGAACCTCAGTGAATGAGCTGGGAATTAGTGAGGGGACATCTGACAAGGTGCCAAGGAGTCCAGCCCACATCCCTTCAGGCAAATTCTTGCGCAGCCACATTTTGTTAATTTACAGGCTTCAGAGCACTCGGTTCTCAGGTCCCGGGGCTATGGGCTGAGCTGATGTTACAACAGGTGCAGGTGGCCTCTTTTCCCATCACTTCAGGCCCATCACACGTCATCCCCCTCCCCTCTCCCCTTTCAGATGCCTGCGCTCCACCATTAGAACCCCATGCCTTTGGGCCTAGCATTGGTGTTGGGAAGGACCAGAGCCAGAGCTGCAGGAAGGTGCTGGGGGCTTTGGAGAAGCAGGAGAGGTTCTTGGAGGTGGGACAGTGGGACCAAGAGGGGCTGGGAGAGTGACCCAGGTGGGAGACCAACTCTGACAACTGCTGCCTTGGGCTCTCGCTGGCCCTGACCATCTCCTGCAGTTGAGCAGGAAAGGGTGCAGCCAGAATGGGCACATGGATGCATCCGTCTGGCTTGTGTCCCTGGGTGGATGGAGGACAGGAATGGGAACACCTGGGGGACAAGCTGGGCCTCCTTCCTCCCACCTGGGCCCCGTGGAAGGCAGGGGTCTGAGTGGTCCCACGCTGTCCAGCCTTCACATGGTGTCTTTGTTGGGGTTGGGTGGGCTGGGAGGAGGGCCCTGGCCTGAGGCCTGGGCATCTCTATGGGGTGTACGGGGGGTGGGTGTTGAGAAGGAGCTCTTTCCCGTTCTCAGCTGGCCTCACACTCAGACCCTCAGGGTGCCGGACGGAAAGGGAAGTGCCCGGGGCCTGGACACACCACTTCGGCCACCTCCGGTGTGATGTATCATGCGGTTTCTCAAGGTAAGCACTGGACACGCGCTGCTGGAACTTCCCCCTGAGCACTGGGTGGCTGACAAACTCATTTACTCTGAGGACTCGTGACTAACAATGGTGGGAGGTGTCTCCTTGCCCAGAAGGCTCTGCCTGTAGTGAAAAGAAAAGGCCCACTAGGAGCTGGATCGCCAGTGGAAGGGAGGAGAGAGAGAGAGAGAGAGAGAGAGAGAGAGAGAGAGAGAGAGAGAGATTTGGAGGCAGGGAGCCTTTCTGCTCACTCCCATCACGAAGGTACTAGCCCAGTGATGGTGAACCTTTTGAGCTCGGCGTGTCAGCATTTTGAAAAACCCTAACTTAACTCTGGTGCCGTGTCACATATAGAGATTTTTTGATATTTGCAACCATAGTGAAACAAAGATTTATATTTTTGATGTTTATTTTATATATTTAAATGCCATTTAACAAAGAAAAATCAACCAAAAAAATGAGTTCACGTGTCACCTCTGACACGCGTGTCATAGGTTCGCCATCACTGCTAGCCGGCCCCGTATCGGTGGAAGATGCTGGAGTTGGCAAAGCTGTTTTCCAGAGGGAACCTGATTTGAGCCTCCCATCCACTGAGAGAGGCAGGCAGGGGAAGGACGATTCTCACCACTGGCAAATAAAGCAACCGAGGCCCAGAGAGGTCAAGGATGTGTCCAAGGCCACACAGCCCGATGGTGGCAGAGCCGGGACAGGGAGTTGATTCTTCTCACTCTAAGGCAGGGCTTTTCCGTGATGCTGGACACACAGGCGCAGCCTGAGCACAGGAGGGAGGACACGGCAAAGCCGCGAGGCCCCGGGGGTGGTGGAGAAGGTGGGAGACTCGGAATAAGGACCTGCTTTAGGGGCTGAACTCCATCCCTTTCTCACAAGTTAGCTGACATCTCAGAGCCTCAGTTTCCTCACCAGCAAAGTGGGGACAATACCCCTTTCCGCTCACTTAGCGGGGTTATTGTGAGGCTGAAAACTGAGATAATGTGACTGAAGAATAGCTGCAAACGGCAAAGGCTGCCCACACACTCGATTCCAGGAAGTGAGGGCTGGACTCTCTTCCCACTATTCACACCCTTCCTTTGGGGGAGGCAGCCGGCTCCGAAATAGCCTTCACTTCTGTCCGCCCCCTTTCCCCCGGGATCGGGCCGAGTGTTTTCTTCTTGAAAAACAAAACAAAAAAATCAAAGCAGTTGCAGAAAAACCAAAAGCTCATTTCTGCTTCCCCTCGGCTGCCCTCTGCTCTCCGGGGCCAAGAGGAGAGGATGTAGCCAGAGGCCTGGGCTCGGCTGGGGCCTTTGCGAGTCCTCACCGCCCGGCAAGAGCCACCAGGAGAGACCTGGACAGCCTTTGTCATCTGTCCAGAGGCCAACGCTGGTACTGCTCTGAGGTGTGGGACCCTGGGCTTCCTGGAGAGATGGGGCAGGGAGGCAAGGGGCCTCGCTCTTTCAGGCCAGGCTGCCTGGGAGCACCAGCAAGCCACCCGGATCCGCCCAGAGCAATGCATCTGCCCTCTTACCCAGAAATACTTATTCATTTCCACTGACACCTTTCTGGCCATCTGCACAGTGGAGCTGAGAGTCCCGAGAGCCTCTTTTCCCTCTAATGATCAGCAGATGAGTTTCCAGGGCGTGTTTATCTTTGTCTAGAAAGAGACAGAGACCAGTTTCGGAGGGGAAACAAAACCCGCAGCACACGTGTTGTGTGGCACAGCCGGGTCCCTGCCCCAGGGTGGTGGCTGCCGACCCATCTCCCCATGCCCCACCAGGGTCTTCCCCTGAGATGGTCAGGTGGGCCCACTGGTTCGTCCGTGTCTCCTCAAATGTGTCTGAGGCTGTCTTCACTCAGCACTTGGCCACGACAGCCCAAGGGCTTCACGGAGAAGCACGGAGCCCACAGCACAGACGAGCTCCGTGTGGTTTTTAGACGGTTAGGCACAGTGCTGTCCGCAGCAACCTCAGACAATGGAAGGTATGTGTCTGGTGTAAACGACCAGTTCCTCTTCCGCAGGGACGGAGGGAGGAACGCGCCGGTTCACGCTCCAGCCCGGGTTTCTGACAGTGTCCAGGTTCTGCCCTTTCCTCTGACCTTGCCCTTGTTCCAACCATTTGCCCACGTGGTTCCAGGCCAGCGGCTCCCTTTCATCTGAGGGCTTGCAGCCCGGGAAGGCCTGGTCTCTCTAGCTTCCCCAGGCTTAGGGTTAGGACACTGGGCTCAGCGGGCGTGTTTTCATAGCTCTGTTTCTCTGCTGTGTGCTGGACCACAGGCTCGTCTGGGGACTAGACGCACAGTGGGCGGGGCTGTTGGCCGGGACATTCTGCTAAAGGAGCCGGCTGTGCCAAGAGCCTTCCCTCTGCCACCGCTGCGGTGGGTGTCGTTCCATTGGCAGCTTCGGATGCTGATAGGAAAGGCCAACTTCTGAATATTATATCAAAGGGCTTTCCCTCTACTTTATAATAAAATCATTTTCTAAACTAACTATGGTATGTTTACCATCAGCTCTCTGTACACACGCTCACCTGTGTTACTGTAAGGTACTCACCCAAAGGCCAGGTACTCGATGGAACTGGAGGCTACAGACATCTCTCTTAGCATGTGTGATAAGGGCTGGGCAAAGGGTTACCAGGGAGCATCATGTAGGTAGGGGTTTTGTGTGAGAGGCTTGGGAATGCATTAGGGGGTGGGGAAGAGCAGCTGGCTAACACATCACCTGCCTGGCACGGGAAGGGGGCGGAGAACCCAGGATTCATTCCATTCAATTCATTTGCTAAGTATTTACCGAGCACTTGCCGCACACCAGGCACTCTTCTCGGTGCTGGGAATGCAACAGTGAACAAAGCAGGCAGAAACCACTGCCCTCGCGGGACTGGGTTCCTGGTGCTGTGCATGGGCGGCTCCATTCGTCGGCTGTGGGCTTCAGGTGCCGAGGTGCTAACCTCAGCGTTAGGGTTGTCTGGCTCAGATGGCGTCTTTTCTCCCCCATCCTCTTCTCCACACTCTGGAGTTACTGTCCTGCTCTTTAGTGATCAGACTCATGGCCCCCCCTCCCTGCCTAGTTCAGGTGGCCACCACCCTAGAGCTCCCAGGTGTATATTGACATCTCTCAGGGCTTCCTTCATCCTGTATGAAGGAGAGACCTTTAGACCTGAGGTCCCTACGCATCCCTGCCTACCCGCCTCTCAGACTTCTCCTCCCTTTCATAGAAAGTGACTGCATACTGAAGAGCCAGCAACAAAGATAAAGCCTGAGGAGCAGTCAGTGAAGGAGGAAGCGGGTTGTGGTTGCAAAGGGCCTGGAGGGGGCTTCTGAGACACTGCTCACATTTATTTATTTTGTTTATTGAGTGTTTGTCGCGTGTAAGCCACTTTATGAAATTAATTAAACTTACTTTTTTTGGGGTTGTTTTGTTAATTCTCACCTGAGGATATTTTTCCATTGAGTTTTAGAGAGAGTGGAAGGGAGGGGGAGAGACAGAGAGAGAAATATTCATGTGAGACAGATCGATTGGTTGCTTCCCGCACATGCCCCGACCAGGACCAGGATCGAGCCTGCAACCGTGTACAAGCCCTTGACCAGAATCAAACCAGGGACCCTTTAGTTCACGGGCCAACGCTCTATCCACTGAGCCAAACTAGCTAGGGCTAAATATATATATATGAGATAATGAGCCCAGCCCAGCCGGCTTGGCTCAGTTGTTGAGCATCAATCTGTGAACCAGAAGGTCACGGTTCAATTCCTGGTCAGGGTACATGCCCGGATTGCGGGCTCAATCCCTGGTGTGGGGCATGCAGGAGGCAGCCGATCAATGATTCTCTCTCATCATTGATGTTTCTATCTCTCTCTCCCATTCCCTTCCTCTCTGAAATCAATAAAAATATATTTTAAAAAAGAGAGAGAATTAACGGAAATAGCAAGTATAGATAACTCTTTCCAGAAAGTTTGCTCTAAGGAAAAAATGAGAGGGAGTGGTCTAGAGTGCTTTTTTTTTTTCCCTTTTCAATTAAAAGAAATAATTAGGACTTATTTGGATGTATGAAAATTTCTAATAAAGAGGGGAGAATTGGTGATGCTGCGGGGAGAGGCAAGAACTGCTGGAGTGGCATAAGAAGGGTGAAGGAGTGGGGTGCAGTACAGGAATGGGGGCAGGCCCCAGGGACAGTCACCAGGGGAGCAGGCGGAACACGAGGTGTGGAGGGGCCCTGATAGGCACCATTTTTCCTCTTGCTCGGGCCTCCTTTGGGGTGCCTGCACCCACACCCTCTCATTCGTATTTAGTTCATGGGTTAAATGGACTTTCTGTTTCCTGAAAGGTAGACAGGAACTCGAAGGCGGGAGCCGGTGGCCAGGCCTGTGCCCTTTGGGCGAGGCATGGAGGAGCTTATGGCTGAGCAGGAGGTGGAGGTCCCAGCCTAAAATAGGCTTTGGGGCTTTTCTGTGGATTTTTGCCATCAGACGACACTCCTGTCCTGACTGGCTGGTTCTGGGATGGTCACCCAGCACTGGCTCCCTGCTCCTCTGCCCATCCCTGACCCACTTCTGGGGGCAGTGCCCGCTGGCCACTCGCCTCTCTCATAGGACCCTGAGGCTCTCCCTGTGAGCAGGGGGAGGGAAGCTTGGCTTCAGGAAGGGTAGGAAACCAGCTTTTAAAAAACACATTCCTTGGCAGGTTAAAAAACATTTTTTTTTAAAGTGTAAAGACTTAACCTTTGCTAGGAAATGGCTGCGGTATTTTCTTTAAATGAAAAGAGACCATTGTGAGTCGAACTTTGGAAAATACGCAACATCCTGGTGCTGTTCTCCAGGGCAGTCTCAGGCCTTTCCTCCACATGGTTGCTCCTTGCACAGTTGCAGGGACTGCACCAGGGGACTGGTCCCCAAAGGGGCCATGAAAATGCTGAGCCCCTCCCAGTTGGGGACCTTGGGCAGAAGGGGCCTCCAGTCGGGACCAGCTCCATAATTTGTGGGGCCCAGTGCAAAATGAAAACACAGGCCCCCAGTTCAAAAACTATTAAGACTTTGCCCGGCCAATGTGGCTCAGTGGTTGAGCATTGACCTATGAACCCAGGTCACGGTTCGATTTCTGGTCAGGGCACATGCTCAGGTTGTGGGCTCGATCCCCAGTGTGCAGGAGGCAGCCAATCAATGATTCTCTCTCATCATTGGTGTTTCTCTCTCTCTCTCTCTCTCTCTCTCTCTCTCTCCCTCTCTCTCTCTCTCTCAGAGGTGACACGCGAACTCATTTTTTATCAATACAAAAATATTGAAATACACACACACAAAAACGATTAAGACTTTCAAGATGGTGAGAGCAGAGCATTTAACCAAGTGCGGGCCCTTCTGAGTGAGGGACCCTGTGTGACCACAGGCCTGGCCTCCACTTGACTCTGGCTGATCATTCTCATTGTGCAGGACAACTGGGGAGTTTGAAACTTCTCCCTTAGGTCAGTGATGGCGAACCTATGACACACGTGTCAGAGGTGACACGCGAACTCATTTTTTTGGTTGATTTTTCTTTGTTAAATGGCATTGAAATATATAAAATACATATCAAAAATATAAGTCTTTGTTTTACTATGGTTGCAAATATCAAAAAATCTCTATATGTGACACGGCACCAGAGTTAAGTTAGGGTTTTTCAAAATGCTGACACGCCGAGCTCAAAAGGTTCGCCATCACTGCCTTAGGTGGTACCTCCAAGGGCTGGACACGGACCCCAGATGCAGGGCAGCACTCAGGGCTTCCTTCTGGGGTCCCACCCCCAGCCCCGGCTCCCACATACCACATCTGGCAACAATTTCGCAAACTGGCTCTTCGCTCAGGTTTCTTTCCCGTCACATTTCAGAGACCGTGCTCCTCGGTCATGAAAACATTCTGGGTTTAGTATGGGCTTGTACCCTGGGTCTGGGCAACCAGGGAACACAGAGCAGCTGCGTGCGGCGGAGGCTCCTTGACGCTCCGTGAGCTGTTTACAAGCCCCCTTACAGGGCCTACTGCAAATAGGAAAGTACAAACACGTGCCACCTTCGCAGCAAATTAAAACCATCCGCCGCTTCCCCCGAATCGTAACACATAGAGGTTTCTGTTTAGGCAGCATTTATTACCTTGCAGGCTCCTTACAGACCGGCGTAGTTCTCTGCTCAGCCAGGACTATGCATGTGTGCCCCTCCAGGGTCCGGGAGGCCCACCATGTTCCCAAGGTCAGCCTGACCTCATCAGCCCAGACCCTCTCCACACCTATGCTGTCCAATATGGTGGCCACTGGCCACATGTGGCTCGTGAGCACCTGAACTGTGGGCAGCCTGAAATGAGGTGTGTTGCTTATGTAGAGCACACGCCAGGCTTAGAACAACAACAACAACAACAACAAAGAATATACGATATCTCAACCATTTTTCCATTGATTACCTGTCAAAATTATAATACAGTGGGGCCTTGACTTTGACTTACGAGTTTAATTCATTCCGAGACCGAGCTCGTTAAGGAGCTCGTTAACTCAAATTACTCTATCAACTCATTAGTTGGGACACTCGTAAGTCAAGGCCCCACTGTATAGCCATGTGGCTCCTAATGATGTTTTGGCTAAAGACGGACTGCTATGCGACAGCGGTCCTGTAAGATTATAATGGTGCTGAAAAATTCCTATCACCTAGTGATGTAGCCGGTGTAACCTTGTGACACAAAGCATGACTCACATGTTTGTGGTGATGCTGGCGAACAGTGTTTATAAAGTCTGCAGTTGTGGAATGTCCTTGGCCAGGGGTGGGCAACGCCAGTAACTTTTGCTGGCACGTGAAACCCTCTCTTATAATCTTCCATTTACAATTTTTTTCTTAATATCGACTTTTTTTATTTTTCAGATAAATTCAGTGTAGGTGCATCTTAGATAAATAAATAATTTTACATAACAAGTTATCTTAAAGACCATAGACATGGATTGACAAGAGAGGGGAAGAGCAATTTCTATGCCTCTGCCTTAACTCTCCCTGCCTTCCTAGATCCGACCAGTGTTTTGGTTTCATCCACATACGCTTGTGAATCTTTGTTCTCAGTGATGAATTTTGTTAAGTCTCGTAATAGGAGTAGCCTGACAGATGAAAGTAGTAGCTCGCGCTTATCTCTGAAGGTCACGAAATATAAACCTGATGTAAAATCTCTGTCATCAGTGATGCAGCAGCAAAAGTCCCACTGATAATATCAAACGGAGTCATAAAGTTTTCTGTTGGACTATCAGTGTACATGTATACATTAAAAAATAAATGTATTTTTCATCATCATATACTGTGTTTTTGTCGCTCGAATGAATTTTATTATTTCTTCAAGGTTCTTCACATACGTACACCTTAAGAGATATCAAGTAGGCGTAACATGTTCTCAAAAAATTAGGGTTGGCACGCAGAAGAATTTTGAGTCAGAGATTTTGCTGGTTTTGGCATGCACTCACAAAAAGGTTGCCCACCCCTGTCCTAGGCCTTCACATTCTCTTGCCACTCACTCATTGACTCACCCAGAGCAACTTCCTGCCCTGCAGGCTCCATGCATGGTAAGTACCCTATTCTAGCGTACCATTATTTATCTTTTATACAGGATATTTACTGCACCTTTTTAATGTTTAGATACACAAATACTTACCATTGTGTTGCAATTGCCTACAGTACTCAGCACAGTAACGTGCTGTACAGGCATGTAGCTTAGGAGCCATAGGCTATCCCATATAGCTTAGGCGTGTAGCAGGCTAGACCATCTAGGTTCGTGTAAGTGCACTCTGATGGTCACACAGTGATGAAGTCACCTAAAGACACATTTTTCAAAATGTATCCCTGTCATTAAGTGATGCAGGATTGTATTACTTACATAATGAATAAAATATATTGTGATGTTATTTTCACATTTCTTGTCTCTTTTAAATGTTGCTACCAGAACATTTAAAATGGAGTATATGGCTTGCACTTGTGGCTTGCCTCATACTTCTATTGGCCAGAGCT
>NW_005357115.1:3810224-3818754 GCF_000412655.1 Myotis brandtii
TAGGATGAGGCACAGAAATCCCTTAGCACAGAGTCATTCGCTCCACCGTGAGCCTGCTGTAGATAGCCCTGTGCCTGATCTGGGCCCTGGACTTTCACAGTGATCAGCAATTCTGAAGAAGGAAAAGGCAGGACTGAGGGCACCAAGTAAGTGTGGGAACCATGATCCTGGGAGGCTCCAAGGCAGAGTGGAGAGACCCTGTGCCGGCTAGGACAAAATGCCAAAGGGTAGAACCCA
Source organism: Myotis brandtii (assembly GCF_000412655.1). Classification (NCBI taxonomy): domain Eukaryota; kingdom Metazoa; phylum Chordata; class Mammalia; order Chiroptera; family Vespertilionidae; genus Myotis; species Myotis brandtii. The sequence continues at coordinate 3,810,462 of NW_005357115.1, forward strand.
GAAAGGTGTCCAGTCAGAATGCCAACCTGGAGGGCCTGGCATAGGTGGGCTGGAGTGTGGCCAGATTGATGTTGGGGAGCCAGAAGATAAGTGAGAATAGACAATTCTGTCCTCAGCTGTCTGAACTCAAAGCATCCTTCCAATTGGGGCCAAATTGATGGGCAAGGCGGAGGGGGTGAGACAGGATCACATTCCAAGTTCTAAATTGGTTCTAGGTAGACAGACCTGGGGTGTTGAACCCCTTTTTTCACCTTGCAGTCTTGTTCCTATAAGGCAACCGAATTAGGCTAATGTTTGTAAATGAAACAAATAAATTCCAAAATGTCAGTGGCTAAACACAATAAACTTTAGTTCTCACTCAAGCAGTCTAAGGTGGGTGTTCCCAGCCAGCAGGGGGCCTTCCATGTGGTGACTCAGGGACCCAAGCTTCTAGTATCTTGTATCTAGTGGCACCGCCTTCCCTTATGGGCTCAGAGTTCTCTGCCTCCAGGGGGCAGACATGGAAGAGTGGGTGGAGAAGGCACAACCACCTTGGCCTGGATGTGACAGCTATTACTCTCACACAGTCCAGCTGTGAGAATGTCATATAGCCCCTCCTAGATACAAGGATGACAGGGAAATGACAACTCTGCATGATGGAAGGGAGAGCTCTAGTTTCTGGTGGCCATCTCTGCCCGTTCCCACTCTGTAGGGAGAGCTGACCCAGCGACCTGGCCGCCTTTCTCCCTCCCAGGCTCCCGACCCTTCCCTAAGCCACCTGCCAGTCACTGTAGCCAGGCCAGATTCTGAGAGGGCTCCTGAAAAGGACTGGAGGGAAAAACCATGGACACTCCCTAGGGAATGACCCAGGCAGACACACTCAAAGACCATGGGCTTACACTTCAGGCAGCGCAGGGTGCTTCCAAAGGTCTCCTTCTCAGAGGCCTCAGACCACGCGTAGGCTCTGGCCTTTAGAGATAGAGCTCAGTGAGCCACATCAGGCTTGAAGTTTGGGTCTGAGGAGGCCATTGTCAGATGAACCAGGACCAGCAAAGGCTTTCTGGAACAGCCCCTGTCCTGGCCAAAGGCAGCTGCTGAGAGGGGTCTCAGAGGGATCTCTGGAGTCTTCTGGTCTACTCTCCCAGGGGGCCCCTGTCATTGTTCTGGTGAGTCCCCACCAGTCAGGACTGGATCAAGGAGCAGAGATGGGAGTGGGATTGAAGGCAGGGCATGATTTATTACCTAATCCCAGCCTCCTACCTCCACCCAAGGCTTCTTACACACTTGCTGGCTGCTGGGAGAACATGACATTAATAAGGCCAGCTAGGCCTCAAGTTGCTCATAGTTTTATAGACAAGATGATTAGATGTCTGTACTTGTGTTTGATGGAGAGTATGTATCAGGCCCCTCAAAGAGGGGTAAATGGTGAAGGCCAGAGAGGCTCACATGAGCAAGTCAGTCCTTCCCTTATGGGTAATCAGGGAGACTGAGGCCTGGAGAATGAGGCTTGAAGGATGGGGAGGGAGGAAACCCTTTGTGAGTCCCAACGGTGTTCCCATGTGTGTGGTGCTTTATCACTTCCAAAGCTGTTGGGCAGGCCAGCAGAGGGTGAGGGACATCACCTTCATTTGACAGGGGAAGAGGCAGAGGCGCAGAGAGGTCAGGCTCCTGGCCCAAGGTGGCACAGGAGTTTGTGAGTGGGAACAAAGATGTTGGCCTACCAGCTCTGCATTCTTTGTACTGGTATAAACTCAATAAGTATGTTTCTCCCTCAAGGCTGGTCAGGGCTAGGTCCCCAGGTGGGGCTGGGAAACTCACATCCAGGGAGCAGGGTTCCCTGGGGGCTTCTCGGGTGCTCAGCCTCCCCTACAGAACATGTGTTTCCTGTTTTCCTTCCCCCTCTGGCTTAGGGCAGAGAACAGGGTTTTCCTGAGCGGAAGAGCCTCAAAGACCTGGCTCACGACCAGCGAGTTCTGGCAAATCCGTCTGTTCATAGCTCTTATTATTCAGGATAATGAACCCCTCACCCATCCATCCAAGGATCTTGTGGCTATTATCTGCCCTCACTCTCCCCAAACTCCTTTGGCCTGGAGTTTGAACCCAGAGCCCGACTCCCACCTGTGCTTATCAGCCAAGCTCCTTGGCAAAACCTGGGGGTTTGTGCTGCCCTGGAACCTAGGAGCTAGGGCTGAGGGGTAGGTCTCTGGGCCCCAGGGCCTGGGAAGGAAGGCCAGGACTTTGGCCAGCCCTGCAGCCTTGGGAGGTTCCAAGCCCTAACACCTCCCCCTACTGTTTCCCACTTGTCCTGGGGTGAAGGCTGGGGCCAGTGGTGACATCACCCAGATCTCCAGCCTGCATCATGTGAGGTTGGCATGATTTGAGGCTCCGTGCATAACTCTGCTCTAAACCTCAGAGTCAGCATCTTGTCCCACTGTCTGGTCCAGGGCCCTCCGCTGCTTCTGGAAGGGATGTGTGGGCTGGGAGAAGAGGAAGGGCAAGAGAGCATTCCAGGTCTGCAGAGCCTTGGACCCCAGTGCTGGCCTGAGTATTGAAGGAGAAAGGCAGGATTTCAGTGAAATAGAGATTAGAATGGTGGTTGCCTTTCTATTGGGAGGCGGGGGAGATGGGTGGATGGCAGTCAGAGGGTATAAACTTACAGTTATAAGAAGAATAAGGTCAGCGGGTCTAATGTGCAGCCTGGTGACTATCATTAACAATACGGTTCTATATACTTGAAGTTGCTGAGAATAGATCTTAAGCATTCTTACTACTCACACGGAAGAGTTAACCATGTTAACTATGTGAGGTGACGGATGTGTTAATTATGTTGATGTTGGTAATAATTCCGCAATGCATATAGATATCAAGTCATCATGTCACGTAGTTTAAACATATACAATTAATATTTGTCAGTTATTCCTCAATAAAGCTTTAAAAAAGAAGAAGAAAGGTGACGGCCAGCACGCCCCCCTGTGACTCCCAACCTGTGAGTGGGGAACAGGAGGGGAGGACCTTCTTCACGTCTCCCTGCCCCACCCACCCCCACAAGGAAGGGGCCTGCCTTGCTCAGCCCCATGAGACACTGGGCCTGTGTTTGGGAAAGGTTCTTAGGGGTGTGTGCGTGCGTGTGTGTGTGTGTGTGTGTGTGTGTGTGTGTGTGTGTGTGTGTCTTCTGTCAGGCAAGGTGTGGGGTATAAAAGGACCTGGGGGAGGGGGACAGAGATGTATCTGGGTATGTGAGTCAGTGTGGGTGCTCCGGTGGGAGCCAGGGCCTGGAGCTTGTGAGAGGTAAGATTCCATTCGGGCTCTACCTTGGCCTGCAGCCCACGGACAGGCCTGAGGTTCGGAGGGGAGACAACTGCCTCTGATGACCGGCCTTGGGGCTTTGAAGTCCTCCTTCCTCGTCAGGGCTCCAGGCACAAGCAGCTCCGGGTTATTAGGTGCAGGTTTATCTGGGGCTAATTTAACTTGTTAAGATAATTGTGCCAGAGGCTGCAGGCCTGGGGCCCCCGCTTCAGTAATTACCCTCCTCTGGCCTCTTTCATCTCTCAGGGCTGTGCCCCTTCGCAGAGCCTTTCTGGGTCCTTCCAAGGCCTCGGGAGGGGCCCTGGCAATGCTTTCACATGGTCTCATGTTTTTGTAAAACTTGCAAAAGTAGCATTTCAACCACAATCATTGAAGGCGGCTGTTTCTTTTCACCCTGACTTCCCCTTCGTCACCTCCCCCCCTACCTCCCCCACCAGTGGTATTGGAATAACTGTGGGCATTTTGGGGATCCAGCTTAGGGAACTTGAGTTTGGGATGCATTTAGTCTAGGCAAATGGGATATATTTATGGGGGATGCAGCATACCTATATTTCATGAACGTGGCTCTGGGTCACTTCAGTATGTCTGTACAGTTATTGGGGAGGCACGGTTTCCAGGAATCCTCCTACTACCTATGGTGTTGACTCACCTGCTGTGAGGCGGTGTGAATGAGTCCTATGGCTCTCAGGACAGGAAGCACGTGGGAAGTGGTAGCAAATCAAGATTGGAAATGTACAGAGCCAGAAGCTCGTCTGTGGAGAGTTCTTCAAATCTTACAGTTCATACATGTTAAATCCTTACCCCCAACTGACCACAATCCTAAAAGTTCACGTGACAGAAGTGGAGAAGCTGAAATAATAAACTTATAGCTCCGAATAACCACATGCCTGTTTTGATCAGCTATGTTGTAGGAAAGACCACTCTATCCTCTCTGTAGGAAATGATGTTATGAAATCATTGGCATATGATGAGACAGTCAGAGAGAACACACAGCCAGAAATCTAAAGACTATTAGAAAGTTGTGTCGGCAAGTTAACTTACGAAAATAGTATTCTTCTGGTTTTTGTGTATTTATCAGCTTTTAAAAATGAATGAGTTGATGTGACTTCTGCCAGGCCCTTCTCTCATCTCTATGTCATGAAGCCCAGGAAGCCCCTTTGCAGACTTGTAGATGGTGTGTGTGTGTGTGTGTGTGTGTGTGTGTGTGTGTGTGTCCGTCCATGGAGGTGTCCTTAGGGACTGCTGATGCCATTGAGGTCAACTGGAAGGCTGCAGGGGTGGGGGTGAGGGGTGAGGAGTGGTGTAGGTGATAGTGATGGAGGAAGGAGGAGGGGATGAGGATGATGAGAGAACCAGGAATTCTCATAAACTCTGACCCCAAACTCTGGAAACCTGGGGAACTGTGAGGCCTTGAAGAAGATGGCATTAGCCATCTGGCTGGAGAGAATGAGCCTGGACACGCCTGACCCCTCAGAGTGCAGGGCCGGAAAGGGCCTGGTTCACCTAAAATGCTGGTGCCTCTCCACTGGGGCATCTTGGGCATCACTCCCCCCCACCCCCCACCATGTTAATGTGTGTGAGTGTGTGAATGTAAGGGACGGTGTGAGGGAGGAAGGAGGCAGGGCTCTGAGCGTCCCCCCACCCACTTGGTTCAGGGACCCCTGCTTGTGCTGGTTTTCTACATTCAGGTCCCTCCATAAAGGGTCCTGATTGTAGAAAGATCTGGAAACCACCTACTTAAAACAAGTCATTGCAAAGCCAGTTTTTATTAGTCTCTCTGTGTGTTTTGAAAGCATCACACACTTCAAGTGCTTTTTAGGGTAATACTCTTAGTTCATATTTTTAAAAACCTAAAACCAGAGTAATGTGTCTTGAAACCACCCAGACAGGTATATGCTACATTAAATTCCGACCAGAACAAAGGAACACTCATTTAGAAAGCTTTTTTTTTTTTTTGTGGGGCTTGGGGGTGGAGGTCCACTTCCATAATCCTCAAGAGGAGTCAGGAATGCTAATCAACGCAGCGAGGCTTCTGAAGATCCAGGTCTACTCAGAGACACCAGAGCATCGACACGATGCGGCCAGGCGCGGGAGTCTCACCTGTACCGAGGAGAGTCAGAAGGCTCTCATCAGACACAACCAGAAACGAGTGCTTACTGTCCATCAAAGGGTCGCAGGCTCCACTCACTTTGCCAGAAGAAGAAATTACAATGTTTTCTCAAATGTATTAAACATTTCTTCCCATGGTGATAGTAGCAAAAGAAGGTATTGGGGTTTAAAAACTCCTTCTATGCTGTTCCGCTGGATGAGTAGAGGTGGGAAGAGGTTTTATAGCAGTGGGGAAAATGTGAAGCCAAATGTGCTTGAAGATGACACCTTTGATTTTTTTTTATTGTACTAAAAAAGATCAAGTAATATTTATTTTTCACAGTTCATTACAATTTCTTATCTTTTGAATAATTCATATGAATATTTGAATAATAATCTATTTTAAAAATAGTATCCTAGTGATTTGTTCTGATATGATATTAAGCTTAATGTTTATATTTCTGTAAATGAATGTCTTAAAGTTTTGTTTGTTCCTTAATTTTTGAAATGAAAATAAATCAAATGTTAGTTTCACCGATATAAAAATGTATTAGTAGTTGTGAACACTTAAAATATATCTATTGCCCTAGCTGGTTTGGCTCAGTGGATAGAGTGTTGGCCTGCGGACTGAAGGGTCCCGGTTTCAATTCCAGCCAAGGGCACATGCTGGGGTTGCGGGCTCGATCCCCAGTAGGGGGCATGTAGGAGGTGGCCAATCAATGATTCTCTCTCATCAATGATGTTTCTATCTCTCTCTCCCTCTCCCTTCCTCTCTGAAATCAATAAAACTATATCATATATATATATATATACTGTGTGTTTTGGTGTTATACAGAAACTAAGGACAGTCTGATTCACAGTCTCTATGTGGAAAAGAACCTCTACTTAGGACAAAGCTACTACACAGAGAAGTTAAGAGGACTTAGCCCAAGGCCACACAGCTGTTTAATGAGCCACAGAGGAAGAATGGTGTACGAATCTGGCTCTTCCTAGCTAAGTCTATAGCTGTGTTCCCTCCCCACGGCCTCTGGCCCCTCTGACCAGTCCACCAGCTCAGTGTCTTCTCGTGTATCCCTGATCACACCCCTGTCTCCACCCCTAATGCAGCCCACAAGGTTGGGTCCGACTGCTCTTAGAGATGATGAAACCATAGCACTCTCTTTGACCCATCGGCACCCAGAGATCCACAGAGATGCCAGGGACCAAGAAGAGGGAAAAATGGGAGTCAAGAGCCAGTAAGTCAGAGAGGCAGGGTCGGTCTTCTGGGAGAAGGCCCGATGCAGAACTGGGCGGTTTCTGCCGCCTGCCTGCACCTCGTGTGCTGTGTGTCCTGGTGTCACACAGTTTGCTATGCGTTGAGTCGGTGCTGTAGTCTCACGATTGAGTGATGTGTTACAGGCAGTGGGGGCCACCGCTCGCTGCCCAGTCCCTTGGTGGCATCGTGTGTCACATGTGTCATGTGAAGGCCCAGTTTAGAGCACTTTCCCAGAGAGACCCCAGGGTTGCTCCCGGTGACTCTATTATATCCCATCGTTTTGCTCTGGGTCTGATTTGCTCACAAACATCTCCACTCTCAACTCTCAATTTGTAAGCAGCGGGCCCCATTCTTGGGCAGGCCCAGCTGCTGGCCTTTCTGCTAATTAATAACTACTGATTGGCCCAAGAGGCACACTCATTATGCCCTGTAGAGATCAAAGCCAGGTCCAATAATCTGCTAAACGAGATGTCAGATTAGGGCATTCTTCTGGGCTATTAGAAAGATTTTTCTCCCTGGGTAAAGGCTTGTCAGGGCATATGACCCCATCACCCATTGTGAGCCCAGCCAGAGGGCTCTGCAGCCTCGCTGCTCCTCTTGCATGTGGACATTTAATGGGTCAGCCTCACCCCAGGGGCACAGGCACTTTGGTGGGGAGCTCACAAAATGGAAAGGATCCCCCCAGGAAAGTCATGTTTGGATAGGGTCACCCCTGCCTCTTTATCCTTGGGCTTGTTGGGAGATTAAGAGAGAGAGTAGACTCCCTGGATCCCTGTGCTTTCAGCTGTACTACCGGCACACTGCCTCAGTTTGCCTCTTAGGGCTGGGGGTCAAGTTTTATGTTGATACCACGCCCTCTTCTCAGGAACTAGCCCCAGAATAACTCTCATTTCAAACTAAGTGGATCAACCCAACTTTCTCACCCTGGGGTGGGAATGGAGTCCCAGTTTTTAGTGTTCGTGCTAATAACTATTAAGGGATACCACTGATTAAATGTGTTAGGCACTGTGTTAAGTGACTAAACACTGGTTTTATTTACACTGTCTGAAAATACTGCAAGTTAGGTATTATTAGCATCCTCTATAATGCACAGGAGAGTGAGGCTCAGTAATTTAGCCAAGTCACTCAACTTAACAGCAGCTCCAAGGGGGTGATCCTGATTGGCTGCAGCCAGTCAGCATGCTGATTGGTTTAGAAATAGGCACATGACCTAATTTTGGCCAATGAGAAAGCATCAATCACTAAACTTTAAGGGAGGTCCTGGGAAAGGAACTCTTCCTCCCTAAATGGTAGGGAGTGAGGATGGGAGGTCTGGAAGTGAGGAAGCCCTCTCACCAGAGAAAAATCTGGAGCAGTCCGAGGGAGGTGTTGCATAAAACCGTGTGGGGCCAATGTGTTGTGTCTTTGGAACCACGGTTTGAACTGTTGGATTGAGCTAAGCTAAATGATTGAATACAGTGTCTTTATTGCTTAAACTATTTTGAATTGGGCTTCCTAGCACTTGTAAATGAAAGACTGATACATAGCCTTTGTCCCAGAGGAACTAGGCCTGCCTAGTGGGTCTGGCCCCCAAAAGGTAGCCCTGGGGTGAGTCCACCTGGGAAGCCAGGAGAGTATTGAAAGCATTCATGGCAGTCCTCCACTTACTGTGGTCCCCACTTGTCT
>NW_005357115.1:3818779-3825733 GCF_000412655.1 Myotis brandtii
TAGAGAGTTAGAAACATCGATGAGAGAGAAACATCGATCAGCTGCCTCCTGCACACCCCCTACTGGGGAATGTGCCCAAACCAAGGTGCATGCCCTTGACCGGAATCGAACCTGGGACCCTTCAGTCCGTAGGCTGATGCTGTATCCACTGAGCCAAACCGGTTAGGCGGTCCCCACTTGTCTTGCTGGCCCCTGTCCCAACTGCCACCTCAGCCCAGCCTGGCTATGGCCTCTGTATTGGTTAATATTAGGTCTGATTGCAAGAAACAGACACCGGAAGTGACAATAGTTTAAACATGATGGAAGGCTATTTCTTTCTTACTTGACATTTGGGAGAAGTGGGGGAGGGGTGTCCCCGGCTGGTGTGACAACTTGGCTCCACCTGAGTTCTCCTGTGTACCCACCTTCACTCTCTCTACATTGATCGGCTTTGTCAGAGATTTGTCTACTTTATCAGTCTTTCCAAATAACCCGGTTTGGTTTTATTGATGCTTGCTATGCCTGTTTTCAAGTTCGTTAATCTCTGTCATCATCTTTATTATTTCTTTATTCTACTGTATTTGGGTTTACTTTATTGTTTCTCTCTTCCCTCATTTCTTGAACTGGATACTTAACTCTTTAAGCTGTAGCCATTACTTCTTTTCTTAACCCATAAATGAAAATGCAGTTTTCTCCCTAACATCTCCGGGGGCTGCATCAAGAAATTTAGAAATGCTGTTATTTTAATTATTGTTAGGCTCTAATAATTTCCATTTTAATCTCTTTCTTAACACTTGAGTTATTTAGGAATGTGTTTATAAATTCAAAAAATAATTTCTAAATGTTATTTTTGCTATCAATTTCCAATTTGTGCATAATACATGGTCAGTTGTTATAAATCTTTCAAGGGAAAAATATGAATTTTACAATGACTGAGTGAAGGGTTGCATACTTATTCATTGCAGTGGTTCTCAACCTTCTGGCCCTTTAAATACAGTTCCTCATGTTGTGACCCAACCATAAAATTATTTTCGTTGCTACTTCATAACTGTAATGTTGCTACTGTTATGAATCGTAATGTAAATATCTGATATGCAGGATGGTCTTAGGCGACCCCTGTGAAAGGGTCGTTTGACCGCCAAAGGGGTCGCGACCCACAGGTTGAGAACCGCTGCATTAGAGTAAGCTTGTTAATTTAAATCATTACTGATAGTGTCTCCTTGATCTCTCAGTTATGGAGTCTTTTCCTCCTCCTCCTTCTTCTTCCCCTTCTTCTTTCTTCTCCTCCTCCTCCTCCTCCTCCTCCTCCTCATTCTCATTCTCATTCTCTCTCTTCTTCTTCTTCTTCTTCTTCTTCTTCTTCTTCTTCTTCTTCTTCTACTATTGTTTAAAGTATTACATATGTCTCCTTTTTCTCCTGATGGACCCCCCCCACCACCACTTCTACCCCCAGGGCAAGCCCCTACCGCCCCAGTGTCTGTGTCCATTGGTTATGCTAATATGCATGCATATAAGTGAGTCTTTTCCGTATTAAAGCCTCTTGTGGTTCTCCTGCCCCCCTTGGAACGCTGCATATTTCTGTCCTGTTGCAATTCTCTTCCCTTTGCCCTGCCATTGTTAGTATAGATGTCCCTTCTCAACTATGAGGTTCAGTTTTCCGGGAGGACATGGACCATGGCTTATTCATTAGAGCATCCTCTACAGCAGCGATTTTCAACCGCTATGCTGTAGAATTTTTAAAACATGCAATACCTCGCTATTTAGTCGGGGCACTGACCCCTTTTCCCTTAGATTGTCAAATAAAAAATGACAACACCCAACACAACAATGCCCGCCCAGTGGTATGCTGCAGAATTTTAGTAATTTTAGTAATGAGTTTATGTGTGCCAGTAGATGAAAAAGGTTGAAAATCGTTGCTCTACAGAATCAAGTCCACGGTAGTCACTGACTTGAATTATTCGTAGTCTTAATACCTGCTTTCTAGGTCTGCACAGGTCCAGTCTCACAGAGAGCCTTCAGCGGTCCCTGCTTCCCCCCGAGTATGTCACGCAGTGTTTTTGAGCACCTAAGTCCGGAGACACTCACTTTGAGATACGTTAGGGCTGGGTCAAGGTTGTTTCATGTGGAAATTTTGACTAAACTCCTTTTCCTGCTGTGAAATGCAAGCTTCCTCACGAGCTGCCAACTCAGGGCTAACATCCTCGATTGTGGGGAGGGGTCATTTGAGGTTAGGAACGATTTGGACATGGCTGGGAGGAAACTGGCCTTGCTTAGCCAACCCTTTCTTCACGGGAGTACAAAAACATAGTGAGAAATGATGCTAGGAGGGTCATTCAAACAAGACATAAAATCACATTTGAGGTTTGCCTCTTCACATATAAACAAGTGCTTTGCAGTCCAGCGCATTCTTAGGCAGGCCTTGGAGCAGCCCCCGGGGACCGCTCCCGGCCACACCTGGTTTCCATTACTGCATCTCCTGGCGAGCGTAAAACTGCCTTTTCTTCAAAAGTGGTGAAGATGATAATTCACGCTGACCTGCCCCGAGGTTGTCCAGATCAGCTCGCCTGACAGCTTCATGTGGTCACGGTTATCCACAGGCTCTCGTGAAGGCGCATTCTGTCCAGACAGAACACAAATAAATGGCCTGCCAGTTTAACATGTCAGCGGGATTCAGCGCATGCTTCCTTGGGCAGATCCATCCGCCCTGCCCACTTGGTGGACAGTTTTGTCTCATGCACCACGGTCCCCTAAGCAGACACGTTCACCTTGGGTACAAATGGAACTGCCTGCCCTTGCCTGGGTGCCTGGCTGGAAGTCCCGCCTCCTCAGTCCACATAACAGGATTGGGGAGAGCTGGGAGTTGGTGGCCTTGGTGGGGAGCTTGTAGCTCTCATATAGATGAGCTGTTCTCCTCTTCCAATGGAGAGGGGTAAGGAGCCCTTTCTCTTTCTTTCTTTAAAAAACATTTTTATTGATTTCAGAGAGGAAGGGAGAGGGACATAGAAACATCAATGATGAGAATCATTGATTGGCTGCCTCCTCCACACCCTACTAGGGATGGAACCCACAACCCAGGCATGTGCCCTGACGGGGAACAGAACTGTGACCTCCTGGTTTTCATAGGTCAATGCTCAGTCACTGAGCCACATCCACTGGGCGGCTTTCTCTTTCTTAAAACCAAAGGACAGGGACACCAAGAGACCCATTCTTAAAGGACCCATTATTCATGTTTCCTGGTTCAAAAATCATTTACCCACATTTAAATCTCTTTTCAGAAAGAAAGAAGAAAATATTTTGTGGAATTGTGCCCCTGAAACCTGTATAGTTTTTGTTAGCCAGTGTCACCCCAATAAAGGCAATAAAAAGTAAATATATATATATATTTCAAAATTTAAAAAAAATCTTTGGGTATGGGGTGGGAGGGGAATGATTAACCGGGGAACTTATACGCATATATGCTTAACCCATGGACACAGACAAGAGTGTGGTGAAGGCCTGGGAGGGATGGTACGGGGTGGAGAGTAACAATGGGAAAAAACAACAAACAAAGGGACATCTGTAATACTTTCAACAATAAAGATAATTTTTAAAAAGTCTTTTGAAGGTGCTTGCAAATGCTGTTTACATTTTGAATGGGAGAATGACATTTCTGGCCTGCCCTGGGTGACCTGGGGAGAGAGGAGGGTTAGAGAGGTGGCAGAGCGGCGAGGCCAGCGTTCCTGAGTTTCCCGTGGGTTGAGTGACTGCCAGACAAGGCAGCTGGACTCGAGTCCCCTGCCGTCACTCCCTATTCCCTTCCCCTTCCTCCCTCCCTCCCTCCTATTCCTCCTCCACCAGCAGGCTGCCTGTTGAGTGAGAAGCACCAGCAGCAAAAGCCACTGGAGTCGACTGCCTTTGGCCCCTGCAGGGCCTTCTGAAGCTCAGACAAGTATCCAGTGGGAGAGCCAGCCCGTGTGTGCCAAACAACTAGCAGGGCAACCTGGAAAGGACTTCACCCTAAGTTAAAGGCGTGTGCCCTTCTCGCCCTCTCTCTTCTTTGGGATGAGCTGGATGAACACCAGATGGACCCAGGAGAAAGTCGGGGAAAATGAGGGAAGGTCAGATCAGATCCCTTCTCATCTCAAGTAACCGGGACCACAGCTCTGGTCTCTCCTGGGAAAGGGAAAAGAAGAAACAAACAAACAAGCAGAGCCAAGTCTTAATGAACAGAACCAGATTGTCCTAGAAACTCAAGGGAATTGAAAAGTATGGATTCAATCAAGTAAAAGTTAAAGGAGAGCCACTAACCAATGAGAAAAGGAATTTGTTATAGTAAAGAGGAAAAATCGAAGAAATCAAAGCATTTTTATGCTTGTTTCCTAATAAGCCAAGACTCTTCCATAAACCTCTGATACTTGTGAATTCTTTAAGGACTAGCATGCAGTTCTATAGGTTCATAAGCCCTAGACTTAGTAAATGAAGCCCCAAAGGTGAACCCACAATGAAGAGTCAAGGACGACTTATGGCTAAGCTTTAAAGATAAACAAAGCTTCCAAAGAGAGACTTAACTGTGGAAAAGTGATTTTTTGAACCCAAACAGGATTGCCATTATTCTAGAAAAAGGCTGCCGGTGGCCACGGAGGCCATGTGCTGGCCAACGTTAGAAAGGAGCAGAAACTCAGAAGAGGGGAAAGCAAACACCACACAAAGAAGAGCAAAGATGCCGCTTTGCCTCGGTCTCACTCCCATCTCTTTCCTCATCCAGCCTCACAAATGCGATGCCTACAAAGCAGTGACTCATGTGGTCCAGTCTGGTGTTGGTTCAAAAGAACAGAGTTCAGAAGCCAAACGTTATGTCATTATAACTTCAGTTCTTTCCTCGCATTTCTCAATCATGAAAGGAGATACTTCCTAGCCCACCCTCCATGCCTCTGCCAGCCTCTGCGACTCCCCAGGGCACAATTCTTCTTTCTTCTCTCCCCATAACTCCACCTCAAAGCTACCCCAGCGCTAGCCCAGGGCCTCTCTGATCTTCCTCTCCCTTTCCCCTTCCAATTCTGCTTGTCAAAGTTCCAAAGAACCACTTAGCAGGGCAGGGATGTCTTCAAGGGTGGGAAGAAGAAGCGAAGAAGTGGGCCACAGTTCCCTTAGCAGGAAAGGGGAGGAAAGGCCTTGGAACAATCACTGTTAATGAGTTTATCCCATTAATAAGTGTGTAGGTTCTTTGCAGCCAAATGACCCCGACAAGGACGCTGTGTGACCCAGAATGAGTATTTAACCTCTCTGAGCTGCAGGTTCAATTCCTGCTCCACAGGGTGGCTGCGAGGGTTGAATGGATGACCTGTGAGAAACAGTGTCCCCTTGAACCCAGCGGCTAATCATCTCTCCGTGCACCCCCGGGAACATGGGAATGCAGCCACCTACAGCTCAGGAGACACCACTCAGAGCCCCAGGATGAGGGCTTCTCGCCAGCCCCTGAAGCCTCAGCTCCTCTGGAGCCAGATCCCTCCCCCCTGACTCTCTGCTCTTTCCTCAAGACCTGGCTCAGCTGTCCAGGGGCCTTGCTTACTTCCCCAGTGCATTGCATCTGATTTCCTGGCTCGTTTGACTTGATACTCGTGACTGTGAGCCCATGGTGGCCCAGGCCTTGCCATGGGAATCGCTGGCCTTCACTTTAGAGCAGCGGTTCTCAACTTGTGGGTCGCGACCCCTTTGGGGGTCGAACGACCCTTTCACAGGGGTTGCCTAAGACCATCGGAAAACACATATATAATTACATATTGTTTTTGTGATGAATCACTATGCTTTTATTATGTTCAATTTGTAACAATGAAATTGGGGGTCACCACAGCATGAGGAACTGTATTAAAGGGTCGTGGCATTAGGAAGGTTGAGAACCACTGCTTTAGAGGTTATGCATCTGGGGCTGGTTGGGAAACATTCCTTCTTAGACACCCAGGCAGAAGGGCTTCCCTGATCAGGCCCAGGATCTCTGCACTTGCCCTCCCCTCCTGCCCAAGTCAGGGGTCCTGAGGTCAGCAGTCCTCCCGCCCCTGGCACTGCCCTGGGACTGCCTGGAAGTGTGGCTTTTGGAAGCAAAGGTGGAAATCTGGGGGAAGGAAGGAAGGAAGTCGGTCATCACTGTTCCATCATGGGCTGTGATGTGAGGTCCCAGATTTGATCCGTAAAAGGTGAGCAGTGCCTGGCATGTAGCAAGTGCTCCACCGAAACGTGTCAATAGGTGGCTTCTGACCTCCTGGTCGGTGTGTTCATTTATGAGAGTCAAAGGGAGAAAATACCTGCCACACTTGCTTCCCGTCTCTTGGTTCATCTTAAGGCCGACACGACCAGCACGTGTGATAAACAGTCCACGCTCGGTGCCTGCAGGTGCTGGCCCAGACTGTGCGGCTGTTCCGACGGGCCGGCCTCACCTTTCCACTGTGAACAAAGCGGGACTAGTGTCAACAGGATGGGGAGGCCCAAGGAGTGGGGAGTGAGAAGCTGTTTAACCCACTTAGAGAATCTGCTGCTTAGAAACACAAACAAATAATGAGTGTGCTAATTGCTAATGATAACAAAGTTTGACAGTTTTCAACACTTATCAGTCACATCATTTGAATCTCCCGACAGCCTGTGAGATGAGATAAGTGTTCTTCCTGGATTTACGGATTTATGGATGAGGTGACTGAGAGCCAGAGAGGTTAGGGAACTTGTCCAAGTTTACACAGCTGAGCCCAGATTCAAACCCAGGGCAGAGTGTCACCGCGTCCTGGGCCAGCGGCCCTTTTGCCACCTTGTTGGCTTCTTCCAGGAGGCCCTCGGCCAGCCAGACGCTGGTGGTAGTTCAGGGTGCCACTGTGTCTTCCTGGTGGTGGAGAGATGATCACTCTCAGCATCCACAGGAGAGAGACCCACCCCTGGTCCCAGAAGGTTCCTTGTGCTGGCCCTGGACAGGCCCCTTTGTCCTGGGGATCATTCTGTTGGTGAATTGGGGCA
>NW_005357115.1:3825808-3845892 GCF_000412655.1 Myotis brandtii
GGGGGGGGGGGGGGGGTGGGGATAGGGCATGGGCAGCAGCACCAACCTTGGAGTGGAACAGTCCTGGGGATCCAAACCCAGGCACTTACAAGCCAGGACTTCAGGTGGGTCACCTTCTGTGCCTGGGGCTCATTTCCTTCAACTGGAAGGGAAGGATGCGAGAGAGGGGACATAATCCTTCCTATTTCTAACATTCACTGTGAGTTTCTTACACTTGCCCCCAAAATGTTCTTTTATCTCTGTGGCCACAGAGACTCCCCAGGAAGAGGCTGTGAGGGAGGCCTTACGGCTGATGACAAGTGAGAGAAATGGTCAGGGTAGTGGTGGCTGGAAAGGGAGTCACCTCTCAGCATCTTCCTCACCCAGAGATCTCTAGGCCTTTGCAGGTTTCTGAGTGCTTTACACACTTAACCTAGGGTAGTTGGCACCCCATCTCGCAGTTGACAAAGCTGAGGCCCAGAGGCGGGAGCACTCTCGTGAGGCCCTTCCCCATGCCCAGCTTGCTTTGGGCACTCTGGCGCCTTATTTTACTGTTATATAATCCCTATGGGGTGAGTGTTATTGTACCCACTTACTGCTGAGAAGACAGGCTCAGAGAGGAGTCACTGGTCCACGGTCACACAGCTCCCAGCTGGTGAAACTGGGATTGGTACCTAGGGAATCGATTACAAATCCTACCCTCCTTCAGCCCCTCCATGAGGACAGGACAAGGGTCCTGCTCAAGGCCAGCCTTGTGGACTCCCAGTCCAGTGCTCCTTCCTTGGCCCACATTCCACTTGTTCTCCTCTGAGCCTCCAGAGGACACTAAGTTAGGCGCCGATGGCTGTGCTCTTGTTGCTCGGGGATGTCTCATTTCAGTGGGTTCCCACGGGTTCTGACTTGGCTTCTTGGAAAGAGAGGCCAGTGAGAAGTCAGTGCCCTGAGAGCTACTCCTGGGGCAGCTGAACTCTACCACCTTCTCCTTGCCTCTTCCTGTTTGGAAGAACCGGGTTTAGTTTGCACAGCCCTGCTTCCCACGTCAGAGCCCTTCCACTCGCAGGTGCTGGAGGGCTTGGTGCTGTCCCATTATCTTACCGTGGCTTACACCTGGCAGGACAGCTCCTGACCTGTCCCACCTGCCCCGGGAGGCCAGGTGTCCCTCTGGACCTGGGGCCCAGGTGTTGCTTCCCTTGATGGTCATGTGGTTCAGTGCTCTTATTTCTGTGGCCTGGGAAGCAGGAGTGGATGAGTGGGGGGTGAAAGGGTTAACTTCATTTTGGCTGTTATTCCTCTTTGGCATCTGCAAGTCAGCTTAATAGGATCTCAGCTTTCCTGTTGCCTCACCAATGAAACAGAAACCAGACCACAAGGGGGTCTGGAGATGGTTAACGGGTGATACCTCCTGGGGGGCTGCAGAGCCTTCTCAGAGATATCACTAGGAAATGACTGCTATGAAGGCCATGCCGGGGCCCCCTGTCACCAGGGTGAGGAAAGGGCCAGGGAACGGGGGCTCCCCAGAAGGCCTGGCTCCAGGCAGAGGGGAAGGAAGGCGGGTGCAGGGTACTCGATCCACCTTCACAGATCTGGGAGTCTCAGCCGGAGTCTCAGGATACAGTGCATAGAAAAGCACCAAGCTTGGCACAGAGTATGCCTGGCTCAGTAACTGTCAGCCCTATTGAACTTTGGGTCTCTCTCTCTCACTCCCCCAACCCCAGGGCCTTTGCAATTCCTTTTCTCTCTCTCTGAAGCACCCTTCCTTCTGTTCATTTCTTGGCCAGCTCCTACTTCAGATCTCAGACTCTTCCAGGAATCCCTCTGAAATTGGGCTAGGGGCTCATGGTGTCCTGGGCTTTCCCTTTTAGTCTTGTCCCTAGTGAGCGTACACACACACACACACACACACACACACCCAGCCATGTGCCCTCATGTGGTAGGGATTGAGTGTGTGGCTCCTTCACCTTGAAGCCCTGGCAGCGGCCCAGCAGAGGGTCTACACCATTCAAAACTTTGGGAGAAAGAGAGGAGTGGGTGGGGTGGGGGGAAGGACAGGACACCAGCACTCTGACCCATCTAGATGCCCTTTGGGAGCCAGGAGAAAGGGGATTTAACTGATCCTGAGGTCGGGACTCTCCTGCCGGGATAGCTTTTCTTTCCACGGTGGTTTTCATTATTTTTCATTCCCAGACTATTTTGGAAGCTGGCTGCCATGGGAACTGAGTCTTTGGAAAGCCCCGGCCTCTTTCCCCCTCCTGCCCCACCCCCACCTTCCATCTCCATTCCCTCTTAATTGGTTTTTAGTTCCCTGGCTTTCAGGCTGGTCTGTTTATTTTGATTGCAACTCGACAGAACAAATCTTTAATGAACCAGCTTGTGGGGAGAGCCATTAGCAGCCGCCTGCCTCGAGGGAGTGGGGGAGGCGCCCAGCCAGGGCCACGGCCCGGCCGCCCCAGGAGGAGGTGGTGGCCAGGCACCAAGAGGCAGTCGTGTTACCCATGTCAGTCGGTGTTTAGGGCCCAGTTTTCCTTCAAGGATAGTCCGGAGATGAGGAAACAGAACTTGCCCTCCCCAAGCTGCCTGCAGCCTCAGCCAGGAAGACCCCAAAGCCCTTGAAACCATCTGGGGGCCTTACAGGGAGGGCTCTCTGGTCCTCCCCACGACCCTGAGTGCACTCTGCAGATGTGGGGAGGGGGCTTAGAAAGACAGAGACCCAAGTCACTGGGCCAGATCGCTTTTTTCCAGGTTCCCTGGAGTGTCACTCATCCTTGGGCCAAATTGGCAGCCTGTATCCATGCTGGGCTCTTCCAGGCTGTGGATTTCTAGAGCAAATGGCTCCTTGCTTTGTGAGTTGGTCTCCCCACCTTGAAAACAGAGCCACCTGGGCCTTAGACCACTCACTGTGCTGCTTCGTAGACAGGAAGAGATCGTGTGTGCCCGAGAGCCTGGCAAACAGAAAAGTGTTGTATAGGTGTGTGTTGCTATTAGGAGTGTAGACTGCAGAACAATCCATATCGTGTCCTTGCCTGTAGCAAGCCTGGAGGGAGCCCCTAGGCCATGTGACTGGCCCCATCCTTAGGGTAACCTCAATAGATGTGTTTCTCCTTTCATATCGACCCCATGCTGCCAGAGCCATTAATCTTAGAAGAAACTATGGGGTGTGAGAGTGGGAAGCTGCCTTAGAGATCAAGTTCAGTGGTTTTCAAACTGGTATGAAGAACTCCAGGGATCTGTGACTGAGACTCTGGGGAAAGTAGGGGTGGGCTCTGGCCTCCTCCCCATCTCTAACTTCAGTCCAAGGGGCTCTGCTTTTATCTGCTCTATACCATGGGGTCATGTGGTATTTCTTTAGGAAGGAGGGCTCCCTTGCTATACTGGTCATTGTTGGCAAGATGGTGATCTCACTTTCCTTTTTGGCGATTGGTTGCACCTCTGGACAACAAGGGGTAAAAGGAAGTCTGACAGGGGCTTGTGGGAAAAGTTTCTTGGTCCTGAAACACAAGAAAGATGGATTCTCTTCTTTCTTGGCTGGTGGTGTGCCTGCTTGTGGTGCCTGGTTACTGTGGTTGCCATCCTGTGACCCTGAAGGAAGCCAGAATGAGGACAAAGTTAATCCACGGAGAATTGCAGAGTGCTTGGTAATACTGGTGAGCAGCTGACCATATGGTCCCAGGAGTGGTCCTGTCTCGGGACTTTATTGGATGAGACATTTTCTTATTGTTTAAGCTAGTTTGAATATGCTGGTTTTGTTTTTCATTTTTGTTGTTTGTTTCTTTGCTCACTTTTGTTATTTATAGCTAAATGCAAACAAGTTGATAGACTTTGAAAACGGTTGACCTAGGCCAGGCCCCACATTTCAAAGATGGGGTGACTGTGGCCCAGGGAAGCCGGGAATGGTTGGGTCA
The DNA here is from genome assembly GCF_000412655.1 of Myotis brandtii. NCBI lineage: Eukaryota > Metazoa > Chordata > Mammalia > Chiroptera > Vespertilionidae > Myotis > Myotis brandtii. Next base: position 3,829,687 of record NW_005357115.1, read on the forward strand.
AGGTCATGCCCTGATTAGTGGCAGAGGTGGTCCAGAACTCTTGTCTGCTGGTCTAAGACTCTTTCCTTGGATTCACAGGTAGAGAACTGATATCCTGGGGTGGTCCCAGCTGCCATTGTCTCCTGGTCCCTGGAGGATCCAGGAAAGCCAGGGAGGCCCTGCAGTCTGAGAGGGTTGGGACGAAGTGGGCAGCACACACTGAGAGCCTCTTAACCTGTTCTTATAGATAGCTTCTGAAAAGCACAAAGCAGATGCATAACCCATTCCTGAACCTGAGAACTTGGAAAGAGGGATACACTGAGCCATTCAGGGTTGCCATGTACATCAGTTAGGATAACTACATTAGGATAAACCTTAAACAAGTAAGGGGTTATTTTTCTCGCATAATAGGGAATCTGGACATAGGCAGTCCAGGTTGGTACAGCTGTTCAAAGGCATCATTAAGAATCAAGACTCCTGCTCTCTTCCTGCTGTCATTTTTGACTTGTCTTCATGGTCACAAAGAGCTGCTCCAGTTCCAGGCATCACATCTGAATTCCAGGCTGGAAGAAGGGTTTAGGGGGAAAGCCTTTGCCAGCTAAGACTATGTCCTTTTATCAAGCAGGCCCCACTATAAAATTCATTATACATCTCATTGACCAGAAATGGGTTACATGGGCATCTTTGGCTAGACTTGGGGAAGGCAAGTATTTTTAACAGGGGATTTTGCGGCTCCAGACAAACGCGGGATTTTGTTAGAAAGGAGAGAAGGAAAAGTGGATATTGGGAGGCAACCGGTGGCCTTCCACAGCAGGATCTGCAGTCTTACTCAGCAGGCAACAGAGCCAGGAATACGGCTCAGAGGGTGTGACCCCCTCTCTGAAAGCTCTGAAGCTGCTCAAGCCTCAATGTGCTGGCTTCAGGGTGTCCTCCCTCTTAATCATCTCCCCCAGAGATGCCAAAGTAATCTTCCCACAAGACCCTCTCAGTCATATTACTTCCTGGCCTGAAATCTCCCTTTGCCCATAGGATGTGCCCTAAATTCCTTGGCCTGGTATTTAAAGGTCCTCCGATCAGGCCACAAACCACCTCTGTGGCCCGATTCATCTCCTATGTTCATCCTCAGCTTGGGTTCTTCCCCATTTGGGCACTGCCTCTTACCTTGTTCTCATGAGTCTTCTCCTGTCCACCTGCCTCATGGATTCCCACCACCTTCAGGGTCACCTCACTCCTAAAGCTGACTCAGATGCTCTAGACCTTCCCTGTGGTTCCCTAGGGCATGGTAACATGTGCTATTCAGATCAAACGTTTTTCCTATAGCAACCGTCCCAGAATTTAAGGGGTGAAATGGGCCCCATGTTTATATACCCAAGTCTTACACATAGAAGATGCTCAATAAATACTTGCTCTTCTTCCAAACAATCCATCTTGAGCAACCTCCAGCCAGGAGCTCTGGGAGTTCTTGATGGCTTTCAAAATACGGAGTTGAGAATATGCTCCCACTGACTTAGAAAGTTGACAGCATCTGAGTTTGCTCGAACCAAAGCGGCTGCTTGATGGGCAGGGATCCACTGTGTCACCAGCATGCAGCATAGTACCTGGGCCTTGTAGGCATTAAATAAGTACTTATTGAAAATGACATAAAAAGGCACTTGTGAATAGCTCATAATTGGATCCAATATTCCTGATTTCTTATCCTCTCCCAGGACTCACCTTGCAGCCTGGATAAAGCTATCTCATCTCTCAGTCCTAATGGGGGGAGTTGAGGAGCCAAATCCATCAAGCCCCTCAGCAGAAGCCACCATAGGTGTCTCTCTCCCTGCAGTTGTACCGGGTCAGGGCTCCAGAGTTGGCATGACAGTGTCACCAAGAACACAAGTGCCCTCTCATGCTTCTGCTCTCCCATCTTCTGCATTTCGAAGGGTCAGATGCCTAAGATCTAGCAACTAGAGAGGCTGGGGAGTCACACAGCTGCTGTGCTCTGCTGTAATGGAAAGCAAAGAGGTGGGAAGGAGTGATCGGAGGGTAGACAGTGTCCGAAGTGGCTATAGGAATTTATGACTCCCCCATTATATGAGTTGCACTTGCTCCATATTCTTACCAACACTTGGTATTATCAGTGCTTTTAATGTGAGCTACTCTGTCTGGTGGGTGTGTAGTGGTATCTCGTTATGATTGGGTTTTCACTTGTATTTCTTGATTAACTAATGAAATTGAGCATACTTTAATATGATTATTGGTCACTCACATGGCTTTATTTTTCAACTTTGAGTGAGGAGGAAGAGAAGTGGGGAGAGGCTGTCTGAGTGTGAAAGTGGGTGACTGCTGAGTGTGGGAATGTTTGAGAGGTGCCTCTTTACTGCTTGAACCAAGTAGAGGGGAGTCTGGGAATGAGGACTTCCGTGTTCGTGGAGTCACACGGCAGGAGAGGTGATGAGATGCTGAGGCAGAGAAAGAGCTGGCTTAGGCTTGGGCAAGTACGAACAGTCACATTTTGGGCAAGTGCCTCAATTTCCACCTGTGCTAAATGGAAAGAAGCATAATGCCAACTGGATAGTGTTGTTGTAAGATTTAAATGAGGTGAAATGCAGACGGTGTCTGGAGCAGAGGTACACAGAGATAAATTGTCTGCAGTGCCTGGCTTAATAAGTGACAGCCATCATCAGTACAGAATTATTGGAGAGGGAGAACCAGAACACGTGCCCCCCCCCCACCCCCCCCCGACTGGGTAGCAGCAGAAGACCTTGTGACTCGTACAGGACTTCTTTTCTTGCTTAGAACTTTGCCTCTCATAGACAGTAGCCAGTCTAAGTGCCTGTGCTCTTCTGATATCCTGCCCTAAGAACTTCTGAACCTCCCACGGAAGAGTAAAATAAAATGCACTCATTCCTCCTACCAAGATGTTATTTAAGAATTGTCAGTTTAGTGTTCTCCCTGCTGCTCTAAGTCAATAAAAGTCCATTGTACTTCTATCATAACAGCTTTCTTTAACTGAGTGGGGGCTTTCCACAATTTAGATGTTATTCAGCTAATCTCGCCTCTGTCTAATATTGTTTTGTCTCGAATTTTATTTGTCTGTAAAGGGGGAAACGGTCAAAGAATTGTCAACAGATGGCCAAAAACAGCCCCAGGGACCAACAAGCCTAAGGTCTTCCTTGGCTGGTGGACTTTAGATGATAAACTTTATCTCGGATCATCATCTGAAAATGTTACAAAAACAGCCCGGACCAACAAGCCTAAGGTCTTCCTTGGCTGGTGGACTTTAGATGATAAACTTTATCTCGGATCATCATCTGAAAATGTTGTTACAACTGTTATCAACATGCATGGGCTCATCTCAGTCCAAGCCTATCCCTCCCCCAGGCTGGAGCCCACTCTGTAGGGTGCTCACTGTAACCCAAATTCTTGTGCATATTTTACAAACGGCACAACTCCACCAAGGATAGTCTGGAGTTACAGCGACCAGGTTGGGGAACTTTCAGTATGATACAAATGGCCTATCTTAATGATGTCTTACACGGGGGATTGACAGACGTTTTCTATAAAAGGCCAGACAGTCAATGTTTTAGGCTCTGTGTACCACACGGTCTCTGTTGCAACGCCTCAACTCTGGCCTTAGGGTGCAACAGCCCGGTAGACAGTACATAAACAAATGGGCATGACTTCCAGCAAAACCTTATTTGAAAAAAAAAAATAAAACAACACAACAAAAACGTCCACGAGCAAAAATTAGCCTTTGGGTTGTAGTTTACTGAATCCTGCTCTGATGCATACCTCACCTGCCAACAACACAATCTTGGCAAAACAGTAAAGGTGTGGCATGGATGGGAATCAAGACCTCGAGGCCCATTTGAAAACCTCCAAATGAGTGTTCTACAATTATCCCCTGTGAGGGAATATGACTATGTTCTGCTGGTTTTGTTCTTGTTTGTTGTTGGCTTCTTTTGCATGTTTGTTTTGAGATTTGTTGAAGCCTTCCCTTGTGGGTGAGGATCGAAATAAGCCATTCCATTTTGTGTTTCCTACTAGCAGGGGGTCCCCATCTACTGCTCTAGTCATGAGTATCCATATTTTCCTGAGAAGATCATTAAAATTGCTCTACAAGACATTGCTGCTTACTCAAAATTTCCCCTGTCCATACCATCTCCAATCTTCAGGCAAAGTAGAAAGGATGAGTGAAATTTTCACATTAAACTTAGCTCAGCTTTCAGAAACACTTGAATTTCCCTGGTCCAAAGTCCTGCCCTTGACCTTACTGACAATAAGATCAACGCCTTTGAGAGTACATCACTCTCTCCTCATTAGTTGGTAACCAGCCTACCCAAGCACCCAGGAATATTACCTCTAATCCTAGATTCTGCCCTACCAGGAGCTGAGATAGCCAAATACTGCAAGGGATCCATACAATATGCCAGTTTTATTATTAACATCCTCCTGATTCATCCTGCACAACCTGAACCTTGGTTTTCTGGAAGAGACACCACAGAAAGGCAGCCCTTGGACCTTGATGGAAAAGACCTTAGCAGTTATTGCTAACACCTCATACAGCAGTGAAATTTCAGGGGTTTGATTTTTGAATCTATGCTTCCCAAACAAAGAAACACAGATCATCCCTGATGCCTGGGAGGCCATCCCAAACAGAAACTTTCCGATGAGGACTCTTAAGAGTCCTTCAGAAGCAGAAAATCTTCAGAAGGAGACTAACCTGAGACCTTCATATTAAGCAGATGACAGCGTGAAGGAGATAGTTTGTTCTTCCAAAACTTCAAGACTGTCCAGATGCCTGGAGCCACAGGTTCATGTACCCTGCTTTGTCTAGCACTCTTCATTTAGTTTTGCCTATTTCTTACTTTGCTGTTTTGCAGTAATGGTTTGCTGGTAACATAGCTGCTGCTCCATCACATATGTCATATTGAGAAAACATTCCTGGCCATTGTCATGTTGTTGTTGCTCTTCCCAAAGGAGACTTCAAGAGATTACCCAACTCTTACACTAGGCACCTACACCCTCAGCTCAATCTATGCCCCACTATGGTACAATTTTATTTTTTAAATGTGGAAGTCAAGTCTTAACTTGTTAGACATGTTTAGGTATTTAAGATCTTAACATCTTCTGAGAAACATGTCTCACCGAAACATGCCTCCCGGGACTGACAAAATAAAGCCGCAGAGGCTATTCTAGGAAATTACCCAGAAAAATATTGATTCACTTCTTATGTGCACCATCCAAGTGGTGATTTCTATAATGATGACCGTACCATTGGAAAAGGATGATAGAAATGTATTATTAACCTTGGCTGATGTCATAAATAATTTTCCATAACTTTTAAGGTTCACAGACAAGTATAAATTCTTTGGCCCAATTGGAAATGGACAATCAAACAGCTTTACCTTTTCTATTAGTCAGACAGGGAGTTATCTGTACAATTGCCAACATTTTGTGTTACTCTTGGGTAAATATTACTGACCAGGTATAACAATCTATTTTGAAACTAAAATCTATTTTGAAGGCCATTTTTCTCTCTAAGGTACACCTGAGTGGACTATGGGACATAATTTTAAAAATATTTTTATTGATTTCAGAGAGAGGAAGGGAGAGGAAGGGAGGGATAGAAACATCAATGATGAGAGAGAATCATTGATCAGCTGCCTCCTAGATGTTCCCCATTGATGACTGAGCCTGAAACCCAGACATGTGCCTTGATCGGGAATTGAGCCGTGACCTTTCTGGTTCATGGATCGATGCTCAACCACCACGTCACACCAGCTGGGCTGGGACATAATTTTTAACCGTGCTGGGTTCAGTAGTGTGGGATCTCATCACCTTGCTTTTCGTCTTCATGTGCATAGTGGTTGCCAAGTGTAGACTCTCCGGTGTCTTGACTGTGAATGAACAGGTATCATCACATCACAGGATTCAACAACACATCACTTGACAAATGGAATGGGGAGACCAGAGCAGTCCAGCTCCAAATTGTTGTTTCTAAGAAGACAATGTCACCTAGACTCTCTTTGGCCAGAGAATGGCCATAAAGGGGAGGAGCATCTGGAGGATCAGAACCAGTACTGCCTCCCACCCCATCAATTATGTAATTATTATCACAGAAGGTGTATGACTTCCATAACACTTTGTCTTCACTCATCACTTCACCTAAATCAACCTTTGCCTTAAGAAAACAATCAGTCATGACATTGCATAAAGGCGGCGGATTAAGTGGAAGCTACACTGACCTTCTCCCTGGACCAAACTGGAATTACAACTAAAATATAGAAAAATCATCCTGAATAACCATATGAAGACTAACTGGAGAGAACCCTTCTAAGAGGAGGTCATGTCAAGACTGAAGAGGCAAGAAAGGATTGTCCTTTGGAGATGTCTGAAAGAACATGACCAGTAGACAACTTGATCCTGGACTTCCAATTTTCAGAAATGTGGACAATAAATTTCTGTTTTAAACAAAACAAAACAAACAAAAAAGGAAGGAAGGAAGAAGTTAATCAGTCCCAATACTGGTTCCACTCCTGATATCCACCTTCTTCTAGAACAGGGGTAGGGAACGTCTGGCCTGTGGGCCACATAAGACCCTCAAAATCATTTGGTCTGGCCCTGTGAAAGCATTAGGGGTGAGTTAATTAAATGTTTGACCAAATAGAGCAGGCTAATTTTTAAGTAGATAATTTTGTATGGTCCACAAATGATGGTATAAACATCCAAATGGCTCCTGGCAGAAAAAAGGTTCCCCACTCCTGTTTTAGAACAATATAAACTATGGCCTCCTTTCTCCTAATGAGACATCATTTTAGGATTCCCTGTGCAGAGTTCTACCCCATTGCAAAAGGTCAGTACAACTCAATTTGTTCATGGCATAATACGTTACTTTTGGGTGAAGAGGTTTTTCATGGGAGTTACATTGGATCTGTTTTAATATCTTACTCAACATCTGGCCTAGTATCATCTGAAAAAAATTCTCATTAGGTGTTCTTTGCATAGAAACACAATTTAATATCCTTTGGAAAAGAGCTGTTTGAATCCGGACAGAGACCCAAGCATGCCTTAATGAATTAATTCACATATTTATTCAACACTCATTGGGGTACCTGCTGTTGCAGGACCCTGTTCTGGGAGACAGGAGTACAACAGTGTGCAAAACAGATGTGGCACTGCCCGTGTAGCTCGCAGAAGGGTTTCTTGAAAGCTTGGGCAGTATTTGGCTCCCCTCAGTAGTTCAGCCAGCTCTACCCTGTCCATGGTCCATGGTTTGGGGGGGGGGGCGGTGAGTGCTGAGGATTATCCAGGACAAAATCATTTCCTTCCTATAGAGCTGCTGCAGTAAGTTTGTGTGTCCAGAATTCCCTTGATTTCACAGAAGGAACCTTGGATATAGTTATCCAACCTTTTACTATGCAAATTATATTTATTATATAAATTAGTAAACCAAAGCCCAGGGATATTGAGAAACTTGTTCAGGGAGAGAGAGAGAAAAAGAGAGAGACAGAGAGAGAAAGAGAACATGAGATTGTGTGTAAAAGAGAAGCATAAAAATCATATGTTTTAAATAAAATGAGTCAGAATCAAGGTCATTAAAAATGGGCTTTCTGAGAGAACCCTGATTGGTTATGAGCTCCAAGGACTTATTTTTAAAAATAAGAGAGTACTCTGTTTAAGGAAGCATCAATGTTCCCCCTGTTTTGGACCATTAGGATTTTTTTTAAAAATCACATAAATTGTTCAAAACATCCACTCTTTACATAAAGCTCACATTCCCATCACTGTAATGATATAGAAATGGCACCTTATAACCCAAAGCTGATTTTGGGGTGGGGAGAGTAAGACCCTTTTAAGCGACCTCAGGACTCTTTCCCCAGGCCACAGGCAGCTCTGAGACCGAAGGTCACTCAGGGCGGAGTCCCCTCTGTCCACCTCTTCTGTGTGGAGTTAGGCTCGGTCCTCCCAAACTTGCTGACCCCTGAGGGGCCCTTCCAAATCCAGATCATCCTGTAAGAGTCAACCCACAAGCCCATCACCCCAGCTCCATCAGCACCTGAAGTGTCCTGGGCTGGGGGAAGGGAAGCCCTTGGAGGCAGCCCCCCTCCTCACCAGTAGAGATGGTCTCTTAGGTCTGGAGTGAGAGGCGGCCCAGGCTGGAAGGCAGGAGGGTTTCTTTTCTTTCCCAAGTTTGAACCCAAATTTGCTTTGTTCTTTGGGATCTATTCTGCTTTGTAGAGTGCCTCGGAAGGCCCCGCTGACAGTGGCATGAGGGTAATGGAAGGGAATGGAAACATATGAGGGAGGCGAAACCCTGGAGAATCTGAGTCTGGTTCCCAGACCGGAGAGCTGACTGGAGGGGAGATCAACTGAGACGGAACTTAATCCCTGTCCTCAGAGAGACCTGCCCACTGGCTTAGCAAAAGCCTCTGTGCTTTTTCTCTGTTCCTGGAGAATTTAGACAAAACAGCCCTGAGCCCCATGAGGCAGGGGAGCAAAAGGCCCTCCCCAAGCTGGATTAGGGCCTTTCTGCGTCTGATGAGCTCTGTGTCTGGAGTGACTGAGGGCACTGAGAATTGGGAACGGGGCTGTTGGGGAGGGAGACTTCAGGATGTCTCCTGAGCCAGGAATAACTGGGGAGGTCAGCTGGTTAAACCCTGTGCTGTGGGGACAAACACCGAGGAGCAGAGAGGGAGCAAGCCCTGCCCACGTCACACAGGACCCTTCACATTTCAGATGCAGAGCTTCTGATTCCCAGTCTCACCCTCTAGCCAATGCGGGTCATTTGATGACAGTTTAGTTCAATTCAACAGATATTTACTGAGTGTCTGCAGCCTGTGAGGCTCTGTACTAGGCTCTGGAATCAGATAAATCCCGCCTTTGCCCTCTTGGAGCGGACAGCCTGGCAGGGAAGATAGAGGCTTTTGTAAAGACAAGTACCGACGCGGTAGAGGGAGTTCATCAGAAAGGCGGACGCGGAGGAAACTCCTGACAAGGAGGCTGGCGTTTGAGTGGAGACAACGTGGGACAGGAGGTGGTCAGATAAAGAGGGGAAGGGGAAAAGGAGAATGTTCAGATTGAAGGGAGAGCATGAAGGATAATAACATTAGCCTCATTTATTGAACACCAACTATGCACCAGTCACTATTCTAAGTAGTTTACGTTCTTACAGATAAACTCACTTAATCCCCACGATGAACATAGGTGGCAGGTGCCACTATTACCCCCCAGTTATAGGAGGGAAAGTAGGCACAGACGGAATAAGTAACTTTCCCAATTAGTAAATACAGAACTGGGATTCAAACCCAGACCTCTGGCTCCAGCCGCTGCTCCGAGCTGCTGTGCGAGAGAGCTCCTGTGTGCCCAAGTGGATGGCATTGTTTGAATAAACGGAATGAGAGTTCCTCTCAGGAGTATAGGAGGGGAGACGTGTGGAAGCATAAATCAGTGCAATCTTAGGAAAGATTATGTGGCAACGTGCATGCATACTCTTTGACCCAGTGTTTTCACTTCTAGAAACATAGCCAAAAGAAATCGTCAGAAAGGTACACAAAGGTATACAATGGGAAATGACTAAAATGTCCTTCAATAGCAATTGGTTAAAATAACTATAGTATTTTTTGTACAACCCAACATTATGGAGCCTTTAAAAGTTAAAAATCCAGTTTGTTCCTCCTGGTTTGTATCTTAAGGAAGGATGAGAAAGGTCTGTGAAAAGAAAAGGGGGGTGAGTTCCTCTGTCAGGATAACTAGAGTTGTAGCTGGGACCCCTGGTGGTTCTGGGGGAGGCAAGGAGGCCACGCAGAGGTGAGGCCTGCAGAGAAGTGAGACCCGGGGAGGGGGTGTGGCCAGTCAGCGGCCAGCTTGGGCCCTGGTACTGGCTCCAGGCTCTGGGTTTAAAGAGCTTTTAAAACTTATTAAAAAGGTTTCTTAGACATCAAATGGCTCTTAAAAATCAATATTTTGATGATTTAAGTGCTAGAGAATCAGAAACATATGGATGGAATTGCCCTCGAATTATATACACTTAAAAAAAAGTGTTGGTTTTTAGCAAGACCCAAATATTTTTTAAAAAGATAGAGACACTTTCCTCATATCCAGACAGAGCTCTGCTAGGTCAACTTGAAGAAGCCAAAGAGGAGGTAAGTGGGAATGGGGCAGGGCTCAGGGGGGGACGCAAGGGAATTTCTCTAGCTGAGCCTTCTCATGTAGGCGGAGCTGCAGGGGCAACTGCGTGTACCTGTGTGCTGCATGTGTACCTGTGTGCTGCGTGTGTACCTGTGTGCTGCGTGTGTGTAACCATTCTCCTCTGAGTCTGGCCGGGCCTCCAGAGCCCACTTCCACGGCCAGCCTTGTCCCTCTGTGTTCCATGTGTACTTGTGTGTCCAGTTCTAGACTCAACCTGAGGTCTGAGGGTTGGTCCCTTCCTGAGTCATCCTCTCACCCCTCCTGCAGTGGATGTGCTGCTGCCCATCCCTGGAAGGTTCAAGCCAGATGGGCGCAGGTCTCACCCAGCCCGGAGGTCACCAAACGTTTCTTAGCTAGGGGCTCGGTCTGCACATGAATCTTAAGAATGAAGTCCAGGGTGTAGGGGATAAGACCAGAGCTGCTATGGCCCGGATTTTCCTGCTAAAATTTCCTGAGCAGAATGTTAAAACCACAGATCTCATCCCAAACCCTTCTTTTCTTTTCTTTTCTTTTCTTTTCTTTTCTTTTTTCTTTTCTTTTCTTTTCTTTTCGAATATATTTTTATTGATTTCAGAGAGGAAGGGAGAGGGAGAGAGAAATAGAAACATCAATGATGAGAGACCAGTGCCCTAGAAGGAATGGTTGTGACTAAGAAGGCCTGCAGGGGCATCCCTCCGGCACCCACCTCCCTGGCCAGACCCATGTCAGAGCCTTCCTCACTGGGTCCCCCTAACACACATTTCTTTTGTCCCAAGGATCATGCTGGGTCCCAGGCCTTTGATGCCTCTGAAAGACAAGGTGATAGTTCTCTGTTCTGGCCCTAAGAGTGGCTTGGGGAGCACCGTCCTTTCTCCAGGGCCTCACGGACCCATTAGGCATGCCATGTGTTGTCCGCCCGCTCCACCTCTCCACCCCCACCAGCCCCACCAAGGAGGCTTGTTAATTATCCCAATGATTTCCACCTCGATGGGCAGGTCTCATTGGCCAGAATCGAGGCTTGGGTCATCCCACCCCACCCCATGTACACAGAATGAGGAGGGGAAGGGGGGAAGAATACCAGAAACAGAAATGAGGGGGAGACGGGCGGGGGTGAGATAGGATGGGTATGCCCATCCTAGTCAGACCTTCTCTCAGCTCATGCCTCACCTCCCCAGCAGACCTGTGGCTCCCAGGGTGTCTCACTCTATGCTGATTCTGAGCACAATCCACCAGTATTGTTCTTTGCTTGTCTTTCTAAAAAGTCTAGGTGCATTCTGAGGGCAGGCACCACATCTAAGAACCCAGCTTAGAGCCCATCTGTCTGCGAAACAGATGAGTGAATGGCGTGTCTGAATGGAACCATGGGCCAGCCCCCTCTCGCCCTCCCTCTGGATGAGGTGGCATTGGATACAGGCCTCTGGGATGCCCTATATGCCAGGCATCTGGTCCTTGCTGAAGCAACATGAAGCCCAGCTATGGAATCTGATTTCTTTTAACTTTAGGCTGTTTTAATGCAGTCTGGGACTGTAATGGAGAGGCTCCAAGGGTCCTGCTGACCTCTGTGTGGACCGAGTTTGATGGAGAGCAGCACAAACCTGAGTGGAGGCCTGGAAGGTCAGCCGGTCCCACATACCCAAGCTTGTAGCCACTCATTTCTTTATCCAATCCACAAATATTGCATGCCTACTGTGTGCTCGGCACTATCGCAGGTGCTTGGACATACACGGTAAACAAAATAGACACAGCCCTCCCCTCCCGGAGTTGACAGTCGCATAAGGAAGGCAGGCCTCACATACACACAGACGGAATCAGCTTATGCCGGAGGGAGAGGAACAGAGAGGCGATGCGGGGCGGACGGCTGCAGACGGTTGGTCAGACAGGCCCTCTCCGAGGGCCAGGGTTTAAGCTGAGACCTCAACTATGGGAATGAGCTAGCTACCCAGAGGCCCGAGGAGAGGAGACACCTAGGGAGGAGGCGGCCTGTGCTATGGCTTGAACGAAGCCCTTAACGGCTCTCTCTGAGCTTCAGTTTCCCCATGTGTGGCGGGGAGCAACATACTCCCGCTGCCTACTCACAGGGCTTTGGTGGGGGTTGCGGGAGAAGGGCGTGGCCAGGCAGACTCAGAGCTATTGATTCTGATCCTGCGCTTAAGGCAAGACGCCTTCCCGCTGTTCTTCATAGGGAGGCACTGTCATCCCCCTCCTCCTCACAAAGTAGAGCACCCTACAATCTCATGCAAGTAAAGCAGCGATTAAGTTGAAATAATTGGTATTTCTCAATTCCTAGACAGAAATCCATTTAGTAAATGTTGTGGGTTTGTTAAATTAGAATCAATAAAGAAGTGCTTCTAATTGGGGGAGGTGGAGTCAGTCACCCCAGGTGGGCCTGCTTTCAGCCACTGTCAGTCACCCACTTCTCAGCATGAATATTATAATCAGGAGACCAGGTTTTCATAGACTCCAGGTTTTCATGAAGAAGCCAAAGAGGAGGAAAGTGGGAATGGGGCAGGGCTCAGAGAGCGCTGAGACCCGAGACAGAAATGGGTAGAAGACACCACGAGGGGTAAGTGGGGAGACCACGTCTTTCTGACAGTGAACTTCACGGATCACCCCAGTGCCTGGCACAGTGCCTGGCACAGAGCGGGGGCTGCATGCAGGTTTGCTGAGTGAATCAACAAATGTTTCCACAACCTCATCCCCAGAATGGAGGCTTCTGGGCAACGCAAGTTCTCCAAGGCCCCCATTCCTTTCCCTTCCCTCTTTCTTTCTTCAATTTTCCTTTCCACTCTCCCCACACTTTTCTTGCAGGCTGTCAGTGGCATTCATGTTCTCACTTTCCCAGTGGACATTTGGCCGGGCCAGTGGGATCGTGTGTGCGTGGGGGGACGCGGGGCTGTGAGGGGCCTGCGAGGAGACAAAGGCTCCTGAGTGAGATTCAGGGCACAGCTGAACTGCCCTGAACTTTCCTTTTTGTTTTCAAGGAAATGCATAGTCCAAGAACCACCCACGGGCCCTGGCGGTCCTGCTAAGCAGGGCTGGAATGTGCTGCCTTTCCCATTAGTAATTGTTTTTTCTGGTGAGCCTGTAACCCTTCCCCTGCCATCTCCCTGCCGCTGGAGCGAGGACCTCTCTTCAGGGCATCAGCAGAGCTGGGAGGAACCAGGCTGCCCTTTGCAAGGCTTCCCCAAACTCTGCCGCCCATCTCCCCCAGAGCGTGGCCAGTGGGGTTGAGGACCTGACCTTGGCCTGCGAAGACCATCTGTCTGCACAGTGATTCTTTCCAACTCTCCTGTCTGCCTCTGCTCTTGCAAGAGGGGCTGGGGGCTGCCAAGGACTCGAGGACCCTGGAATGCAGCCCGGTCTTGCACGGGGCCTGCCGGCCTTTGCTACAGTGTCTGTATATCCCACTGTTGCTGTGTCCGTGATTGTGAATGGGTGTTGGCATGAGCTGGTTGTTGAAATGTGAGTTTGTGGGGGTGGCTGTGATCTGGGACAGGGAGGGCCCACTTGTGGCCTCGGTGTGTGTCTGTGTGTGTGTGTGTGTGTGTGTGTGTGTGTGTGTACACGCGTGCGCGAGCTCATGAGTGTTGGGGGTGGGGGTGAGGGAGAAAGGGTTGCTCCTAAGCTGACTCAGCACTTCTCTTTCCCACCCATCCAGTTCAGTGCCTGAGCCTTTGCCCAGGAAGCAACACCCTTGGCCCCCATGTTTCCACTAGTAGCTGCCCCAACCCCATCACCAACAGGGGGAAGATGTGGCCCCTTCGACCAGGTCCCAGTTGGCTCCTTGTCTTTAATCCAGAGGGATTCAAGAGGTCAGAGGTTCGTGCTGTTTCTTGACCTTCCCAGCCAGGCCCTGCGTGCTCTGGTCCCGGGGGACTAGTCTGGAGCCCTCTGGCTGCATTGCCTGCGGCTGTAGCTCAAGGCCAGGCTTCTGCTCAGATGGGGGTGGCCCCTGCAGAGTAAGAAGGAGGTGCCCCTCACGGCAACTCAGTGCCACCCTCTGTCCAGATGGACCTCGGCTGCCTCACCCTCAGACAGGCCTGACATGCAGACTATAATTCTTAGAATGAGGACTGCCATTCTGGATAGGAGTAGGCATGGGGATGGGGGGTGGGTGGGTGGGGACTGGGCCTGCACCCCCACAAGTGGGCACTCAGGGGGGTAGGAAATAAGGAGGTGGGAGTGCCGACTCCGTCCACACCTTTGGGAACCCCTGGACCTGCTGGGGCTGGACCCCAACACGGGGCCTGCTCCACCAGTTTGTCCCACAACTTGGGCGGGTCACGGGCCTTGGGGCAGAGGCCCGCCTGTGCCCTGAGCAGCTGGCGGGGAGGCAGTGCCAGGCCCGGTCCAGTGTGGCCACTGAACATTTGGTGCAAATCAAAGGCTTTTCCCAGCCAGGACAGGAGTGCTGCCGAGCGGGGTTTGGGAACGGGCCTGGCAGGGCAAACACTGCCCTAATTGAGGCCCTTCTAGACTTTTAATTACGAGCAGTGTTTTCTCAAGCTTCCTAATTGACCATGGAGACCCACTGGTGTGATGGCCCATGCCAGGAACAGAAGAAAAATGCGTTGTTCCAGCTTTTTCGGCAAGGTTTATTTCAGCCGTGTTCTGAGGGGGAGCAGCTCGCACAGCGAAGGCCAGAACCCTTTCCTGAGAGGGCCTCCTGCCGGCGCCGAGACTACAGCCGCAGGTGTGATCACACACTGGATAGAGCATGCGAGCACGCAGAAGACACCTGTAGAGAAAGGCACGTGTACAGACAGACGCAGTCGCCCTCATGGATGTGGCTGCAGATGCTGTAAACACCAGGCTGGAAACCCAGCCCAAGCACCCAGAGCGGTTTAGAAAGGAAAACATTGTTCCTGGCTCCGCCAGCTCCCTCCTCCTCCTCCTCCTCCTTCTTCTCCTCCTCCTCCTTCTCCTCCTCCTCCTCCTCCTCTGTCCCTCGGGGCCAGCAGGGCCGGGCCTGCCTCAGACCCCTCTCCCCTCACACAGCCTGTTCACAAGGCCCAGGACAGATTTCAGCCCCCGGCTGGGTGTTCCGAATGCTTGAGAAGCCTTTGTCCTGCTCTTGTCCCAGGCCCCGGGGGAGTGACTGTCTGGGAAGGAAGGCCAGGCTCTTGTCTGTGGAAAAGAGGGCCCGACACTTGGCACCCGGCTGAATCTCTGTGGCACCTTCCCAGAGAAGCATCCACAGGCTTCTGGGAAGAGCCGGTCCGGGTTACAGATGCAGACGCCTGAGGTGCCTGGACCCAAGAGCCTAGATTCCAGGACTCCTCGGGCAACACAACCTGGATCCCACGGCTGGGCCGGGGAGTCTGTCTTTTAGAACACTGATCGCCATTGTACCTTGGGCACTGGAAGTGCTCATACATGTGTGTTGATTCAGTGAATGGTTCATGCTGGTCCCTGGGGCCCCTGATAGCTCTGAAAGATGAGCAGGTTCCCCCTCTCCACGCCCCTCCCTTTCCCCTCTTTCCCTGCCCCTCGTGCTCCATGCCTGTGGGTCTGGACACCCAGGTAGCCTCCAGATCCTCTCCTATATAGTGTCCAATGACGAGCCCAGGACTGACATATAGTAGAAATGGGCAGGGGGAGGGCTCCCAGTGGGGAGGGAGGCCAGACAACTCTGACTGCTCTGCCATTTTGTCAAGGGTCCCCCAGGGTCTGGGCAGTGCCAGAGGCCAGGAGCAGAGAGGCCCTGCCCTGCCAGCCTCGGCTTGGGTCGGCTGAGCCTCGGTGGCAGTTACAGGCCGTTGTTATCGCCCCTTATCTGGGGCTCCTGGCTCTTACACCACGTCCCCAACGGCCCTGGAGTCAGGGGCCCCTGCTGCTCGCTCCCCAAACAGACCGTTACCGGGTTTCCGTTGTTTGGGGAGGGAGTGAGGGGCTGTCTGCTTAATTAATCATTTTCAGGCCACCCTGGGAAACTCATTAAGCCACCTCTCAGGGCCGGGAGCAGGAACGCTGCTCTCAGAGTTGGAACTTTCTGGTCTGCCACATCGGGGCCCATTTTCCCTTCCACTCATGTGCCCTCGCATGCGTGAGAGCATGTCTGTGCGCAGGCGTGTG
>NW_005357115.1:3845927-3893547 GCF_000412655.1 Myotis brandtii
GCCAGCGTGCCCTTGTGTCCATGACTGTGTGTGTGTTTGTGTTTCCTAGATTCTGCAAGGAACTTCCCCTGATTCTTCTTAATTACCAGCCTAGAAGAAATTCAAGATGCTTAGAGCAAAGGTCAAACTCCACCTGTTTTCCCTGCACTTCATTTTCTGGCAGTTCCCACAATAGTACAGATAAGTAAAAGATTAAGGCAATCTTTTCTAATTAAAGTAATTTAAAAACGGCGATGATTGCACCTTTCATCTGAAAGGGAAAATATTTACTCATCCAAACTGCAGGCCCTTGAACGCATTCAGGAGGTCTATTTTGACAAACAGATCCTCCTCCCCTCCCCCAGCCCATTCTTTCTGCTCCGGGACACACACACACAAAGGCTGGTTTATTTAGCAAGAGCGGGCTTGACTAGGGCACCCTGGAAGCTGGGGGAGGATGGGAGCTGGGGCAGGTTTTGAGCAAGTGGACGCTTTAGCCCAATCCCTGCCGAGTTCTGTTGAGAGAGGGGCCGTTGAGATTTTGATTTGACCAATGGATGTTTTATTGTTGTTCCTTTCCCAAGGGCTCCCACCCAAGGATCCCCTGCCTCCCTCAGACAGCTCCACTCTGTTTAGGCCTCTTCCCTCTGAACTACCCGGCATGGAGAGTCCAAAGTGGGAAAACTTGTTGGAGGCTTGGATATAGTCTGTCCTTCTGCCCATCCTTTCTCCAACACACGTGTTAAGTTGCTATCTTGCACACGACTCTGTGCTTGCCACACAAAGTCCTTCATCCACCCTGAAGGGGTGCTGTGGGGGCCTGTGGCCCAGCCCCTACCCTCAAGAAATACAAAGTCTAACAATCTTGAGCAAACTGCCTTTGCTCACCCTGAAGAAATCACACAGGGTGCAAGCTGCCTATTTCACGTCGAGTTTCCTGGCTAATGTGGTTTGACTTCACAAATTACTCTCCCTAACCAGGGGGTGCTCCCTGTGACATGTGACTGTGGGGCCCGAGGTGCGCTGACATTGCAGGGCCAGGGCTCTCGGGGTAGGGTCTTTGGGGAGTGGGAACATGAAGGGGCAGAGGTGTGACTGTCCAGTCCCATGGCCTGAGGGTGACTGCCCTCCTCCCGGTCCCCACTGCCAGGAGAGAGGACATGCTTTGGAGCCGGTGCAGCTAGAGCTTGAAGCGGCCCTGATGAGATAATCCCACGCACAGGCTGCTCCCCTATCCTCAGAATATGGCAGAAAGGAAAATCATGGAAGCCAGCCCCAGGAATGTTGGAGCCCAGCTGCCCTGAGAAGGCCTGGCTGCCTCTGCGTGCCCAGGGCAGGCTAGACAGTGTCTTCAGCATGGCCCACAGCCCTCCGTTGTCCTCGAACAGCAAGCGTGGGCAGATGGTCTCTGCAGGGAGCCTACCGTGCAGGTAGGCCGGGCAAGGAGGAGGGGTGGCGTGTGTACGTACGTGCGCTTGTGTGTGCCGTGTGTCTGGCCTGTTTGTGGATGGGCTTACTTTGTACCCAGAACAGCCTTGGTATCAGAGACTGGGGCTAGACCTACAGGGTTCCCCCTGTTCCACAAGCTCACCCAGAGCCAATCATCAGGATTCTTGACTCTGACAAAGCCACCCCCAGACCTCGCTCTCTCCCAGCCTTGCCTCTCCAGCGGCAGCTCTCACCATGCCACTTCTCTGCCTGGTCACCGGCCACAGCTCCCACTCCTGGAAAACGAGTTACTGGCACATCTGAAGCAATGGTTCCCCACAGCCCATCTCACATCTCAGGGGGCTGATTTGAACCTGACCCCAACTGGCCTCTTTCTGCTGGTGGAAAACACGGTGGGAGGGGGTGGGAGGAGAGGTGGGCTATGAGATGCTATGAAAGCCAGAGATTCTCTCGGAGGAGTACTGTCAACCTAAGTGTGCATATGTGCCCACCACACAAAGGTGCAGACAGCTGCAGGGACCCCAAAGCCCATACCCAGAGTCCAGGTTGGGAATCCACAAGCCCAACTGCCAGGGTTTGTCTCTAGGCCACCCCCACCCTGTCCTCCTTTCAACCTCAGTCTAGCCCCTCCCCCAGGAAGCTGCAGTGCCAGTCCCTGAGGCCCAGCGCCTGAGCCTGCAGGTGGCCCTCAGCAAGGCCAGCCAGCCAGGGCTCCCTCAGTGAATTGTGTTTCACCAACCTACGCATTTGATGATTAAATTGCTCGGTGGAAACAGTCCCCAGAAGACTGGAATCCTTGTTGCAAAAATAAATTTTCCCTCTGAACCTATCTCTTGCTCTCTCTGCCTGCATTCTGGCTTTTTTTTTTTTGGTCTTTCTTATATCCCGACAGCTTTTATCTTCTTCCTTTCCTCCCACTGAGACCCAAACAAACCTGCTGAAAACAAAGTTTCAGTCCACACTCTTAAAGAGACAGCACGTGCTTGCTTATTACAGGCTGAGCTCCCATTCCTGCTCACTGTCTGCGAGAGACGAGTGGTGTGATGGCTGGGGGTGTTTAAAGCTGTTAAACAAAAAGTGCCTTTGAATTTGCCTCTCCTTCCCCACACCTCCCGGCAAGACACAGAACAGGAGGGACCAGTCTGAGGGTTCACTATAGCAGAGGTCCCCGGAATGGTACTGGTGAGGTTGGACAATGAGACCATTATTTTCTTTTGTCTATACCAGTGGTTCTCAACCTTGGCTGCACATTAGAATCACCTGGGAATCTTTTTAAAATCCTGATTTCTGGGCCTCATCCTCCGGAAATTCTGTTTCTTTGTTATGGGGTGGGGCCACAACATTAGTAACAAAGAAACAGAATTTCCGGAGGATGAGGCCCAGAAATCAGGATTTTAAAAAGATTCCCAGGTGATTCTAATGTGCAGCCAAAGTTGAGAACCACTGCCCTAGAGTCAGCCTGAAAAGGATTCTTTTCTTTTCAAGCATGATTAAAAAAAAAATTCATCTCAAACTCCCCTTCACCCTACCACCACCAAGTGAATCATCTCTGAAAAAGTAATGGAAAAGTGGGAAAATATGACCGGAGGGCCAGATCAGGTGTGCACACAGCTTCCCTGGACTTGGCTGCTTTGTGACTTGGAGAGGTTCGGGTCTTCACTTGACTCGATTGTGTACTGCTGGGTTGGTGCGCTGAAGTCACTGTGGGGCGGGGGTAAGCGTGCATGTGTGTTTGCGTGTGTGCGTGCTGCCCTGGACGGGGTCTCCACAGCCCTGGGTGTGTGAACAAGTGGAGGACACTCATCCCCTGAGTTGTCTGGATGGAAGGACTGGCAGTCCTTGGAGGGCAGGGCTGTTCTCACTTCCACCCCAAGGGGCCCAGCCCAGGGAGGGAGGTGTCCAGGCCAGGGGCTGGGGTTCTTCATTTGTAACAGTTCCCTGAGGAGGCGGAGCTGCTGCCCCCCAGCCCGTGTCTGAGGAGCAGGCCTGAGAGAGGTGGCCCTGGTCCCCTAACTCACGTAAAGGCAGGACCCCCTGTGCCCTTTCCTTGGCCCCTGCTTCCAGGGCTGCGGGCACCATCATCAAGGTACAGGTGCTGCTGTCCTACACCAGAGGCCTCTGCGGAGCAGACGCAACCAATGAGGTGGCTTTTCTCCTTTAAGAGAAGACATTCCTCAGCGGGACAGTTGCCTCCAGGCTCTCTCCCATTCCACTTGGAAGCCAGGCAGAAAATAGGCCTGATGGGCAGGCTTATGGGATTAGTCAGCTTTCCCAAAACAGGCCCAGAGGCTCTGGGTCCGAAATGAGTTTTGGTCTGAGACCTTCCCTGTGATTAGTGACAGCTGTGTCCACGGGCCAACCCTCCTCCTCTCCTGGTCCCGTCTCTTCCCCGAGTGCTGATAACTCAACTGTTACCTTAATCACAGGCCCAGGCGTTTAGGGGAAACGTGAGCCCTGTGGTTCAGTGACCCCAGGGCCCAAGGAGGGAGGAATTACTGACTGGACCAAGGATTTGGCTTTGCCAACCCCACCTCCCCCCACCAGAGAGCAGCCCCCCAGAGGCCACCCTGTGCTGGATGGGTCAAGGGGGTGGGGGCTCTTAGGTGATGGTCTGTAATCTGTCCAGCTCCTGTCTCAGGTTCCTGCCAGCCCTCTGCTCCTCCTGGGCCTCTGGGCCCAGCTCCCAGGGCTGGGACAGGCTGGGCGCCACAGCCCTCCTTGCCTGGGCCTACCCTGCATCTCAGTCAGCCTACCGCTCCAGTTCCAGAGCTTGTGTTTCCCGGGAAAGGAGCTCCTGACGACCAATCAGCTGAGGCCACCACGCAGGAGCAGTGGGACGTCCGAGGATGTCCCTGAGGACAGGTCCAGGGCTTGACTAGAAGTCAGGAGGTGCCTCATCATTCCTGCATGGGCCCAGCGGCCTTATCTGCATTTACAAGTTCCTTGCAGACAAACCATACACGCACAGCCTGTATCCTGTAGGAGATGCTCTCCTTGGACCTTTTTTTTTCTGGGTAAAGGATATAATTTTGTTTCTTTCCTAGAGCCAGCATGGTCCTCTTTTTAGCCCTTTAGCTCCTCAAAAAAAATTTGGGGGATTTGACCTGGTAGCTGTCTGGAATGAGGTGCTGCTGCCATGGGACAGCCACGGGGGGTGGAGGGGGGGGGGAATGGCTGCCTGGCCTCGGCTCCTCTGGGCTGTTCCATCCCAGGCCACACCCAGAATCCCGAGAGCAGGACATGCTCCAGAGCACGGCAGGACCAGGGGCTGAGTCAGCAGAGCCCAGAGCTCTGCTGATGCCGACCCCAGACCAGATGGGAACTGGGCGCAAGGCTGAGCCCCCAGTCCACTGGGCACCCGTGAGTGCTGGCTGGGACTTGGAAAATGTGTTTGTGCCTGTAGCACCCAGTTGGTGCTGGAAATGGAGTGGCATGTTTTGGCGTGTTCTGGCCTCCGGGCTGAAAACTGTTTATTTGAACAATTAAGAACACGACTTCAGCTGAACCACAAAATCTGACGGAAACCTTTATCTTGGGTGGCAGGCTCTTGGTTTCCTCCTCTGCCCTTGCAGGCTGGCAAGTGGGGCATGTTGGACCGGATGTTCTGGAAGTGATTCCAGTGGCTGCGGCCTTGCTCAGGAGGGACCAGCCAGCCTTCTTGGTTGTCTTTCATGCTGATGATAGGGATGGGAATGGGGTTGTTAGGAGGGGACCCAAGCTCTTGAATCAGAGAGCCTAGGGCCTCGGGGTCCCTTGAGGTGAGGGTGCGGCTTCTTCTGCAGTTGGCATGAGGCGCGGTATCTGCTGGACCATCTTCTGCTACATCAGAGATGACTGTCTCCAATGATCTCCTTGCCCTCCTCCAGCCAAGGAACATGTGAGCTCACATCACCTGTCCCGACTCCAGCACCCCAGGGGGACCTTGGCTCTGACACCCCCCCGGCCCCCCTTTCAGTCCTCAGCCCTGGAGGTTCTTGGGGCTCTAGTACAATGAGGGGTTCATGGGTAGATAAGTCAGGTATTTGCTTATAACCCTCCTTGAAGTTTAAGTTTTCCCCAAACAAACCCAAGCCTCCCCCAGTAGCTCTGGGAGGAGCTGGTGCACCTCGGCCACAGCGGATCATGGTTGGCCACTGTGTTGAGACATGTGGTCTCATGACCGGATGCCTGAGGGCTCTGTGTGGAGTGGCCACGATGGCCTCCCTCCCCAGCTGCTCTCCCTCACCCACAGCCCCCACGGCAGGTCTGCCCTGTTCTCAATATTCCAGGGCCCCACCACGTGCCCACTGGGTGTCTGCAAACATTGGTAGCCTTGCTTCTACACCTCACCTTTTTAAATTCTGTATGTTACTCTGTTTGTAAGTGACTCCCATTTGTCGATCTCACCTCCCTAGATGCGCACTGTGAAACTTCTTGGGTCAGGAATATCCTCTGTCAATCACAAGGCTCTCCTCCGCCCTCTGCCCCATGACCCACCTGGGGTCTGGGTTGAGGCTAATGAGTGATTTGGGCATTCACCACCTTGGCTAATGACCCTTGTCATAGAGTGTGTGTTGGGGTGAGGGGTACTGTGGGCGGGGGGGGGGGGCACTGCAACACTTCTGACCTGTCTTTATCTGCCTCAGCAGCTACCTTTGGATGCACCTCCTCCCTCCAGCCCCCCACCATAGGGATGGGGTACAGGGGCCAAGCACTTGAGAGGCAAGAGGGTGATGTCTCCCTTTGGGAAGTACCTTCTCACACTGCCCAGTGTGGATTCCAGCAAAGGCCGTGGAGGATGGGAATGTGGATGGAAACAGTCAAATTTCCAATCTCTTTCTCCATTCTGGCTCTAATCCCAATTTTAAAAGAAGTGCAGCAAAGAAAATAAGCCTGCCTAGGGCTGAGCCGAGGGTGGGGGAAGTCGACAGTCCAGGGAGATGAAAATTAGACAACAGAACGAAGAATTCTGCATTGTTTCAAAACTGGTCAATTGCTTCCATATTCATGCAGATTGGCAGAGAGACACGGACTCGATCTGGTGGGGAAATAGGATTATAATGACAGAGCCGAGAAGAAAATGGGGGAGGACCATGGGTTGCCTGTCAGCCCACTAGGCCCGCAGCTCAAGGCAGTGAGAGGGCATCCCTACCTCCTGCCTGTCCCCTTCAGGACTGCTCCCCCTGCACACCCCCTCCTCCCCTGCCTGGGCAGCTCGGAGGTTCTGACTGGGAGCAGGCCCTTTCGCCTCGGCTGGGCCCTCATCGTGCCCCACTTTCTGGAGACTGGGGAGCTTTTCTAAGTTGCTGGCTGAGGGCCTTGGGGAAATAAGGGAGGCCTTATTTCTGAGAGTAGAGGCTGCAGCTGGGAGTGGAGGACAGAGGGACAGGGGACTGAGGACTCTGGGCCTCTCTCTCTCTGAGAAGGAGACAAATGTAAGAGGGGAGGCGGCCCAGCAGTTCTTGTCATATGACTTCACCCTCAGTAGACGATCCCTCCTCCTGCCTCCTCCCGACTCCCGCCATGCTTCGGGGGAAGAGGCCAGACGGCAGGGGCAGTGGGTAATAACCACTCCTGTTTACCGAGTGAGTGCCATGCCCCAGGCACTGGGCTTCATGCTTCATGGTTTAGTTAATCACCAAGACACCCTCCCAAGGTGGGAATTGTTCCCCTTCCGCAGAAGAGGCACAATCTCAGGCTAAGGAGCTTGCTTAAGGTCACACAGTTCTTAACTGGCAGAGCAGGGGCCTTGCTCTTCATTCCGGTTACCAACTTGGCCATGACCCTAGCGGGGAGCGACCTGCCCCATAGAGTCCCTGTCCAGGGTAGGCTGGGACGGTGGACTGTCACAGGGCCTTGCCTGGCTCTCTCTCAGGCCGTGTGGGACGGGGTGACCCTGGCTCTGAAGGCCGCCCTGGCTTCCTTTAGGACACAATGCTGCTCCCACAGAGCCCAGCCCATGCACTAATCATCTGGGCAGGCCTGACTCCTCACCAGAGGTGTGAACGTGCCTGGGTGTTGGGACCGGAAGGAGGCATTTAATGGACAAGTTGGAATACGTTCATGAGCAGTAACTTGCCCCAGTTCCTGGGGCCATTTTCCATCATAAAACCAAACAGTTTGACTCTGCAGATCCCCAGTGCAAGAGCCACGTCCAGGCAACAAGGTTTGTGGGAGCTGGGTCTGCAAGGAGCTGAACCCCCTAATGGAGGCCATATGTCCTCACCCACCTCCTGCCTCCTACTCCCACCATGCTTGTCACCGAGGGTCCTGCCTGCCTCCTGAGCCTCATCCAGTTTTCTAGGGCAAGCACTTCCCTGATCATCCTTGGGCCACTGAGCTGGCTGCTTCCTTCTCCTTGGTAGACCATAGCCTTAAAGATTTGGCTGAAATCCATTGCCCACAGCACCCGAGAGTACATGCCACTGTCCAAATGGAAAGATGGAATCTCCGTCTTGGTCCCAGTTCAGGAGCTCTGACCAGCCTCTCTTGGGTAGGGGTAGGAGCAGGGGCAGGGGTCATGTTATACGGAATTATTGCTGGGGGTGCTATGAGAGGATATGAATTTAGTAGGGGTCTATGCTACAGACTGTATGTAAGTTGGTCCCCAATATTGTTTCCCCACCTTTCTTTCTTTTTCCCCCTGCAAAAAGCTTTATTGTTTCTATTTGGTCCAATGCATGGGAGAGGGCTCCAGGGTGGTTAAAGGAACGACTAATGGTTTCAGGGAGAGGCTCAGGCAAAAGGCAGATACCAGGGGAATGCAGAGGGACCCCTCACAGGCCTCTGGGCTCTAAAGGCTCCTAGTTGTGCTTGAGGGTGAGCCTGTTGAAGAGATACTCGCCCAGCCCAGCCTGGGGGCCGGCCAGCCTGTGGAGGTGAGTCATTTTCTTGCTGACTTTCACCTCCTCATCCAGGAAGTGGTTCTCCAGGAAGTCAAATAGATGAGAACCCAGGGCATGCAGCTCCAAAAGGACCTGGTTCAGGTTCCTCTCCAAGGTCATGGAGGCTTCCATGGTGTCCTAAGTTTTGCTCCATTCATCTTGAGAAGGTTTCAGCACATCCTAGGAGAGGATGCTGCCACCGCACTGGTTTTGCATCTTACACTGTTGAAGCAAGAGACAGATCCGGGACCATGGACGGCACTGTCTTCCCATCTTTCTTAGTTAAAGAACGCCCAGTGTTTGCTGTCTTGAATAAAGACTAATGTCCTTTCTCTTCTCCTCTTCCTCTCCCTTACTCTTTCCCAACCTCCGTTGCAGCTGGATGTGGCCATGTGACTAAATTCTTGCCAAGGTCTCATTAAAGGGTAGGGAATACCCTTTTTTGCTTTTTCCTAGTAGCTGGACTCTGGAGCCAGACTTAGTTGAAATCCTGGCCTTGCCACCTAGTTATGTGAGCTTGGGAAAATTACTTAATCCTTTTTTTGCCACAGTTTTCTTAGCAATAAAATGGGAGTAAAAGTAATATTGCTATAGTAGGGCTATTGTGAGGATACCATGGCTTCATATTCCGAGAGTCATTAGAATGGTTTTTGGTACATGGTGTGTGCTCCTTACGTATGGCTCTGGTGAAAAAGATGGTGATGATGAAGAAGAAGAGGACGTATATGTTAGAGTTTGAGTGCCATGTTGGGTGAAGAGGGAGAGCCATATGTTAAAGGTGGCCTGGACCCTTAATGGTTGAGCTAAAACCAGCCTCACGGCCTGCCTCCTGACTTTGTTTATAGAAGAGAAAAATAAACTCCCGCCTTGGTTATGTGGGGTTTTCAGTTACTTGCAGCCTAACCTAATCCTAAATGATACAAGGCCTTGTAGGCCCAGCATGCACCCCTGTCCACTGTGTCATGTTGTAGTCCCTTAAGACCATGTCTTCTGGTGCCTAATTAGGCTGTACATTCCTTCAAGACAGGGTAGCTCAGCTGGCGTGGCTCAGTGGTTGAGCGTTGACCTGTGAGTCAGGAGGTCACGGTTCCATTCCCAGTCAGGACACGTGCCCAGTTTTCGGGTGCGATCTCCAGTAGGGGGCATGCAGGAGGCAGCCGATCAATGATTCTCTCTCATCTTGATGTTTCTATCTCTTTCTCCCTCTCCCTTCCTCTCTGAAATCAATAAAAATATATTTTTTTAAAAAGACAGAATAGCGTTCCACTCTTGTCTTTCATATTTCTTAAAAAATCCTGCTCACAGTAGGGGCTCGGCAAGTAAGTATTGAATGAATGGAAGAAGGATGCTGAAAATTGTTCTTCTGGTTAGGTAGATGCTATTCATATTCTGAAACATCCAAAGGATTCTTTGTGTTGACAGGTTGCAGAAAATTGGTGATAATAATAGAACAGTGTTTATCTAGCACAATGCCTAATGCTCTAAGAAGTACTTCAAGTGCATTATATTTAACCCTCATAACAACCCTGTGAAATAAGTACTCTCATCAGCCTCTTTTTACAAATGAGGAAACTGGGCTTCAGAGAGGTGGAGGTTAAGGTCTCAGATCCAGGCAGTAGAGCCAGGACTCAAGGTCAGGCAGTCTGACTCCAGAGCCTGGGGTCTTAACAGTTTTGCTATGAAGCTTTCTCCAAGGATGTCTCCTGTGGGCCCTTTGGAAAGGAGATTGAGATCACAGAGAACCTGTTCAGGCCAGCCCAGAACACATCGCTGCAGGGACACCCTGCTTCTCTGTTCACTCTGGAGGTTTGTTTGAAGGGCTGAGCTTCAGGTAGACCGAAGGGGAATGTCAGGGTTTTCCCGAGGTCAATGGGATGAAGATTCACGTAGGCCTTGGCCCCCTGGACCAACCCAATCTCTTTCCTCAGGGCTGCCATTTTTGTGGGCATGACTAGCAGCTGATCGAACTGGCTAATCTTTGGCAAAATGGTGATAGAAGCAGAGTTTGTCTTTGTTTCACTCTTACCTGCCTTTTAAGCATCTGATGTTCTATCAGGGCCTTTACTTGTTATCTTAGCAAAGAAAGCTTCATTTTGAAAGATAAAAATAATGAAAAATTTAGTCCCGTCCCCCCAAATGAAAATTTTATGGTGAAATTTTAGGCAACAAAGATTTTGGGGTTGGAGAACGTCCTGCTGCCTCTCAAATCACTGTTGTCGACTTTTCCTTTCCCTTCCCTCCTTTTCTCCCTTACTCTTTTCCTCCTTCTCTCCTCCTCCTCCTTTTTCTTTTTAAACCATTTTGTATCCACTGCTCTTCTTCCCCACCCCAGACCCTGCGTGTCCTTCATGGCCCACTTTCAGTCCCCTGGTCCAGAAGCTTTCTCTGATTATTATCTCACACGTTGGCCATCCTGTCACCTGGTCATCCCTGGCTCAGGGCTCTCATGGCACTGCCAGCCTGGGCTGCATGCTTTAGCACCTCTTCATGTACTGGGCCAATTTCCCAAATGCTGCCTATGTCTTTGGATTTCTTAAGGTGTTTGTTCTCAGAGGACCAAGGCCACATTGAATTGCTGGGGATGTTGCTACAGGAGTTTCTACTTTGGGAAGACATTTTGGCCTCCACGACTTCTTAAGGCTCTTTCTGCCCTAAGATTTAAAGATTTTTCTCCCCTTTCTCTCATTCCCCCCAAGGTTCCTGACTCAGTGTTGGGTAATGCAGGCGCTAAGGAAGGATTTCTTGAGCTAAGCCTTCCCCTCTTTGGAAGCAAGTGTGAAGGGCCATTGAGGCAATGGTAGGAAAGCTCTCCTGTTTTTAAAGATCTCCCAACAAAGAGGCCAAGTGCTTTCAGGGTTTGGGGGGGCGGCACTTCTTTGAGGCCACTATGTTACCTGTGCTTGCTTGTGCTATAATGGACGCCCTGGCGCTTCCTTTGGCCTGGTTCACATCCATGATCCTCTGGTCCAGTCTCTGGGCTGGAAACCACAGCTGGCCCTTCCTGAAATGACTCAACATCCAACTTGGACTCAGCTCCAGCTGGCTCCAGGCGGCCAGTCTCACAGGACCAGGCCAGGACCACAGAGTTCCCAGCTTTTCTCAGAAAAATCCTGCTGCCGACTGGGGACGCCATGCCAGAAAGTCTGCAAAATGCAAGCGCAAGCACTTTCAAGCTGTGGCTTCATGTCTCCTGTCCCCACGTCCTTGTTCCACCGAACTCCATGATGACCAGATAGAACACATGTTTCTCCCTGTGACCAGGGGACTCAGGTCTACAGCCACCAGGAAACTTTTTAGGATGTGGTTGGGAGAGGGAGGTACAGCCCTTGAGTTGGGGCCATGGAGAGCATCCTGCCCCTCTGGAGCCTGGACCCCTGGCCCCAACACCCCTGGAAAACATGGCCACTCAAAGAGCCAATTCTAGACAAAGCAAGAGGAGGTGTTAGGACCTGGGTTTGGATTTGCACTATGACCTGGTGTGCAAAGGCCCTCTGGTATCCCAGGGGATGGCACCCATGTTCCCAGCATTCAACTCAGGAGCTTCCTGTCTGCCTCTCTCCTTTCCCCAACACTCTGGTCCACAGGGTAAAATGAAGACTGAAGGCACAGGAGAAAACAACGACCCCTTTCTTTACATTTCCTTGAGACCCCATGGACCTTGCATCTTGCCAAGCCTGAGTTATTCCTTCCTGAGCACATTGAATCCACTGCCTGGCATGTCCTTGATGTCCTCACCCCGTTCACATCCTCCCCATCCTTCAAGGTGTGGTTCAATCCTGCCTCCACCACCTCCCTTCCCTACCACAGAGTCCTCAGGGACCTCTTTCTCTCCTTTGAGCTCTTAACTCTTGGCATCTGCACCACTCTTGTGTGGCATTAATCCACATTCAACATTGTGATATTGTTTATTGTCTCATGTGGCTAGGAAGTGTTTTGTGTGTTCATTTTCCATCCACTTTCCACACACTTGAAACCAGCTCTGTCCAATAGAAATATACTAGTAATGTGAGCTACATAAGGATTTTTTAATTTCCCAGTAGTCACATTAAAAAAGTACAAAGAAACAGTCAAAAGTAGTTTTAATAATATATTTTATTGAACCCAATATATCACAAATACATGAAACAAAAACATTATTAATGAGATAATTTACATTTTGGGGGTACAAAGTCTTCAAAATCTGGTATGTATTTTACACTTATAGCACATGTCAATTTGGCTGCTAAAATTTCATAGAAAACTATATTTACATTTAATAATGACCTCTCCTTTTGCTCTATCTGCTAAATATTGGACCAGAGCCTCTTCTTGGCATTTCCAAGATGGAACCAAACAACCAAGGGATTTCTGGGAATTGTAGTTAGTTCCCTGCTTCTTTCAGTGCCACCGAGGAAACCTTGGAAAGGGGTGGTGTGATGTTGAGTTGACAACAGATGATCAGGTGTCCATCATTTTTTGGATGAATGCTCCTAGGAGTAAGTGGGAGGAGTTGCCATGTGGGAGGAACAGTAGAAGCAGAGCTCACACAGGGAGAGAAAGCAGTAAACAGCAGAGACTCTGATAAGCCAAGAGGAAGGGAATCTGTGGTGGTGGTAGGGGAATCAGAGAAGGAGGAAGATGGAGGGAGGAGAACAATGGGTCTTGGTGGGGCCCCTAAAGTATTCTGGGCACCCAAATGCACCAGGGTCATGAGGTGGCTAGGCCTACACCTCAGTGACACCCACAGCAGGGAAAGGTACTCACAGGTGGCCCTTACCCTGACTCTGGGTGCTAAGATTTGCTGGAACAAGGTGGTTGCTCCCAAGGTCTCAGATACTCTATGAACTCAGAGGCCATAGGAATCCTGCTTCCTCCAGGAAGGCTTCCCAGTCAACTCCCTTCAACCTGACCCCTTTATTTTGACACTTGCTCAAACATACATGGCTTGTTCACTGTTTTTTGCATGTGCTGTGTCCCCCCATGTAGCCCTTTGGAGTCTGAGGCCAAACTTGTCTTCTAAATCCCACACAACCCTGAAAGGCGCTCCCCACATCTGGGCTGGACAGAGCTGAAGAAGGGGCCAGAAGGAAAGATCTGTAGGCATCAGCAAAGCCACTAAGATGTTCCTGTCACCACAGGCAAAGCTCTGGAAGAAAAGGCAAAAGTCCATCTAGGGCCACTTCCCTTCATACCGAAGGGCAACCAACCTGAATGAGGGACCTGGAGGAGCAAACTTTGCTGAAGGAAATCAGAGATCAATTGGAATCAATCTTCAGATTATTGAAAGGAGTAAAACACAGTGTGTGTGTGTGTGTGTGTGTGTGTGTGTGTGTGTGTGTGTAAGGTCCTGGTTGCCATGGCACTAAGGGCATTGGGCCACACTCACCAAGGCTGGTCTGAAACAGCCATGAGGCTCTGAGAGGGAAACTCAGGTAAACACCAAGTCCTCTGGGAGAGGACCCCCGCAGCATGAGAACAGCTGCTAAGTAAGGAGGAGACCCCCAACTGAGGACACCAGCTTGATGTCCACAAGATGATGGATGACCACTTACCTCTCTTTCCAGGCATTAACTCCAGAAATTGGAGGTACCTATGACCTTTCTCTTCTTTCTTAAGGACTTTAGGGCTAGGCTGAATTTATGGCCTATTGCCCATCCAGTTCAATGCCATTATCTTATAGATGAGAAAACCAACGTGAATTCAGGTCAGGTTGGAGGTAGGGTCTAGTTTCCTGGCTCCTCCTCAAAGGTTATTTCTTCTTCTCCACCCTTCTCATGGTCCTTCTTACTAGTCTCACATCAAATATTTTCTCTTTTGTCCTCTCTGAGGGTGAGGGTCTTTTTTTGTGTGTGTATTTCATCTTCTGAAGAGATAGTGTTTTCCACACATTATTGATTTTAGCAGCATCAGAGCAAGCTTTGAGTGCCTGTTGCATCTGAGGATCTTATGGTTAGTCAAATTCCATCTAGTGATCTGGAGGGGAGCACCCATCGGATATAAAATTAGACCCATTGTCCCATCCAAAGTCAGACGGTGCTGTTTGAAGCAATGAAATAGTGTTGATTTGACAAGGCTTGTCCCAGAAGACTGTCTACCTCCTCTCTCCACCCCCAGGACTTTGTGCTTGCAATTCAAGTGTCTGGCACCAGATGGCAGTGTTGTGCTGTTATGAATTTTAGACAACTTGCTATTCTGAGAAAGGTTTTAAATTTCATTCATTCCTTCATTCAGTCATTCAGAAAGTATTTGCTGAGTGCTTACAACATGCCAAGTACTTTCTAGGTACTTGGGATATAGTAGTGAGCTAAACACACAAAGCTGTGCTCTCTTGTGTAGGGAGATGAATAATAAGTGAGAAAAACGTTTAGTATATCAGATGTTAATAAAGAAAAATAAAGCAGAGGAAGAGAAAAAGAAGGGCTTGGATGGGGGATGTTGTGAAGTTAAAAGGTAGGTCATCCTATTTAATAAAGAGGTAATATGCAAATTGACCATCACTCCAATACACAAGATGGCCACCCCCATGTGGACACAAGATGGCTGCCACAAGATGGCCAGCAGGGGAGGGCAGTTAGGGGTGACCAGGGCGGCAGGGAAGGGTAGTTAGGGGCAATCGGGCCATCAGGGGAGCAGTTAGGCATCGATCAGGCTGGCAGGGGAGTGGTTAGGGGGTGATCAGGCTGGTAGGCAGAAGTGGTTAGGGGCAATCAGGCAGGAAGGCAGGCGAGCAGTTGGGAGCCAGCAGTCTTGGATTGTGAGAGGGATGTTTGACTGCCCGTTTAAGCCCGATCCCACCGGGCAGTCAGACATCCCTCGAGGGGTCCCAGATTGGAGAGGGTGCAGGCTGGGCTGAGGGACACACACGCCCCCTGTGCACAAATTTTGTGCACCAGGCCTCTAGTAGATTATAAGATCATAGAAATTATACAGAGGCTTTAGGCAGTGGGTGAATCATAGAAACAGAAAATGTGCGCCTAGAAGAAGGCTTTACATGGGGTTGTTATATTCAACACATGGGGAGACCAAAGCTCAGAGAAAGAGAGACAGTGACCTGCCCAGGGTGAAACATCTGGAGGGCAGAGGCTGGCAGCCTTGAGTTCCAGTTCACTCCACCTGTCCCTGCTGCTCCCATCTTCTCCCAAAACCCACTTTGGTCCTATCAGAGACCCTCCTTCAGTTTGGCAGAGTCTATGAACTCACCAAATGCTGCTTGCTTTTCTTCTTGGGCACATTTTGCAGCTTACCGTGCAGTTACTGCATTCTGGCCAATGGATGTTGGGGGGAGTGATAGACACCAATCCCAGGCGTGGCCCCTAAAGACTCCCTGTATGATCTTCCATGCACTCCCTCTTTCCCCATCTGTGTGACTAGAAGCACAGGACTTCAGAGCCCTAGAGAATGAGAAAGTCACTAAGAGGAGGGAGGCTGGGTCCCTGGATGCAGAGCACCCCATGACCCTGCTTTGGACTGTGACAGCGAGTCTGGTGTGTTATGTCATTATGATTTGGGGGTTGTTTGTTACAGCAGCTAATCCTAATTATTACTGAACTGAACACATGTCCCACCAGCCTTAGCTCCCAGCACCATGTGTAGGGGATACCTGCTGTTTCTGACTGCCTGTGTACAACCCTCTCTTTGCTTGGTCATAGCTTCTTGGTGAAGCTGTTTCTTACAGGGCCTCCCCACCACCACCCAGAGCTGGGCATGTGATCCAAGTGGCCATTCTGAGTACATAATCTTCCTGGCCAAGTGACTGGTTCAAGGGTAGATACATAATATGATGAGAGTCTTGCTTAAGGTTCAGGCTATGGATGCTGGAAAGAGAGCTTTCCTCCTCGGACATATTGAGTGATAAGGACCAAGAGAGCCTGAAGCTGCTGGAGCCATTGCCCAGGGAGAAACTTGGACTCTACCACATCATTCCAATCATGCTGCAGCCAGGCCTACCTTCTGTTTTCCTAGTTACAAGAGCCAATTATCTGTTTAATTAGAAGAAAAATTGATCCAGTTTGGATTTCTGTCACTTAGCACAGAAAGAGTTCTGATTAATAAGTTATTATTGAACTCAGATGTATTGAGACCGACTGCTCATGTTCTGAGCTAGAGACTGGGATCAAATGGTGAGCAAATTAGCAGCCGGCTAGGACTTCCTGTCCTCATACACAAATATATGTGGCAGGTGGGCTCGAGGCCAACGTCAGGTAACAGAACAATCTGTTCAAAAGTCGGGTCTCATTTTCCACTTTTTCGGTGGCTGGCTTATCAAGACGCAAAAGGAAATATGTGCCTTTTCCTTTACCCTTCTGGAAAACCAGGCCTTTGCGTTCTTGAGGTTTGAGCTGTCCTTATCACCACGAGGGAAGTAACAGTCTTTGGTCTGTGTTTCTGGCCAAATGGAGAAGTTGCCAGGCTGGAGTGGGCTGCCCTGAGATTGGAGGGCCTGGGCCCATCTGGTGGTTAAGTGGGGTTTGTGTCAGAAGAGCCAGGAATGGGGCACAGCCTTTAGCGGTTGTGGGACCTCTGGGACCGAAAAGGAGAAATGTTGATTCTGTGGGACTAAGGGCATGGACACCCAACATCAGTCCCCATAGAATTGCTGGAGGAGGACAGGGGCTGCTCTGGGCCTAAGACCTGGACCCCAGATGTCGAGGCTCAGGAACCTTGAGAAAGCTCCCCAGGGCAAGCCTGCCTCAGACTAGAGGGATCCCCTCTGCATAGACCTTGTGGGCAGCACCAGGGACAACCTTGGGTAGATAATTAAGCCTCTTCTAGCTATTTTCATGGATCGGGCAAGGCCTAGGGTCCTTCTGCAACTTTATTCAGCAACTTTCTATAACTTTGACAAATGCAGGTTTTAGCTAGATGTCATTTAACTTGGGAAACTTTCAAACATAACCTTCCTTGAATCCTAAATTTAGTGGAGTGATTAATGTCTGTGTATGTTTAATTACAAATTGTTTCAAACTGTGGAGGGTAAATACGGAGCTCCATGCATCTACGCAATGGGGAATCCGACCAATTCCTGGCCACCTTGTCTGATCCTCAACTACTTTCTAACACATCCTGTTAACTGACCACCCAAGAGCCATTCTCAACTCCCTTCTCCCTGATCCTTTCCAACCCCAAAGGTTGAAAAAGTGACACTTTCTCAGACTCCTTTGTGATTTGAAATGGTCACATATTCTGGCTGACAAGCTCCAAATGGTCATGTAACCCAGTTCTGGCTGATGAGATGTCTGAAACGTTTGCTGGGAGTAGTTTGGGTTGTGGGGGTTTTGAGGAATGGAATGGGAAAGCTTCCAAGAAAGGTATTTTTCATTCCCGATCAAGTAAGAAAAGCACATGAAGAGAGCTCTTTCCAAGTTGACTATCACCCTTAAGAAGATGTGATCTCTGAAGCTGTGGCAGCCACATTGCAACCATAAGGGGGAAAGAGAGAGCATTTGGACACTGACCCTGGCAAAGCCTGCGTGCTAACTGCCCACCACTAGGCTTCTTAGTAAGCAACATGCCTTATGGTGTCCACCCATCTCAGTCAGGATTCCTGTTACTTGCAGAGAAACACACAGGCTCTGTGATAGGCCCTGTGAAAATGGGTGGGTGGGCCTTGTCCTTAGTATGCAGAGACCTGGAGAGGTTAGGGACTTGCCCCAGGTGTCCTGATGTGGAAGGACATGCTACCTCTGGGGGTGGCTGAGCAAAGAGTGGGCCTAGCTGTGGATAAGAAGGAATGGCTGGGGCAGAAGTGGGGCATCTGGAACGCCGGGAGAGGAGTGGGGAGCCCCTTCCAGGTCCTGAGCAGGAGGGAGAGGTCGTCAGAAGAGGCCCAGGGAAGGTCTGGCGGGCGAAACAACAAAGGGCCGCCTCCTTGCAGCAGGGACTTCCTTGTGGCGGTCTCCAGGGCACCTGCAGGAAGGAAGGAAAGGCAGTGGCTGGGAGTCAATGTAGACTGAAGGGACCTAAGTTTAGATCAGACATCCAGGGAGACGCTAGGAAATCCACTCACGATTTTCTCTCTCTCTCTCTTTGCCCTACAGAGGCACGTCCAACTACAGTGTCTTTGTGACCCCCCAGCAGTCCTTCGTGTCTGGAAGGGGTGAGAACATTCCCTTACAGGCGAGGCCACCAGGGCACAAAGCCACACAGTGGAATAAAGGCAAGAAGCCTGGTCTCATGGGCCCTGGTCTCAGCTGTCTCTCTGGGAGGGGGAAAAAGTAGCCCAGATTTGTACCATTTGTTGGTTTCCATGGTGTAAATGCTTCCACCGTGGCTGATGTTGCCAACATTTAAACAACTTTCTTGCAAAATTGCTGACATTAACAGTCGGCTCTTGGAACCCGTAGGGGCCTGCTGGCAATGGCCCCTGCCCCTGCCCCCCACCCGCTGTCTCAGTTCAGGCCCACAGGCCCCTCCTTCCTTCTGGTGGCAGGCCTGCCTGTGCCTTTCCCGCCCTGACCCGGGCTGTGGCGTTCCAGCTCTTGGCCTCACAACGCAATGCTGCTTTGTGTCCCTGACCTCATCTCTGGTTTGCTGCCTCTGCTTTCCCCTAATCCTGACCCCACATTCCTGCCTCTGACGCTCTTGGTAACTTGCTGGATGGTTTGTTGTGGGACCTCTTCCCTCCTTCCTCCGGCCACAGCTGCTCCTTGTCATTGCCAGGCCGCCTGATGGGCCCTCTGACTTGAGAGGGGCTGTCTAGATGGTTGCAGATAAAAAAGCCCTGGGAGCTCACTCTGCATGTCTTTCATGTCCCACATGTCACAGTCTTCCCTCACAGCCTGAGAGCCTTCCAAAGCCTGGATTCCTACTTGTCTTCCTAAGTGTGACCCTCTCCCTTGCCTGCATTGGCTTACTGCTCTCCCTCCTTCACCGAGCAAAAAAAATCCCAAGTGGACCCACAGCTCCTCCAGTTGGACCTATAGCTTCGTCCACCCTGTCCTTTGGATCCATCTCAAAACCCACTCCTCCGTGCTCTCTCCCTGCCTTTATGAAGGTTTGTCATTATTCCAAGACCTAATCTTAACCACAACTACCAAAGTTTAGGGCCCCTCCCAGCCCCACCCCTGAAGTCCTACTGCACTTCCAGCCGAGCTCCCCGGCATGCTCCCCGGCATGCTCGAGTATTACTTCCTCCAGAAGCCTTCCCTGACCACCTCCCCTCTTCCTTCAGGGCTGGCTGTCCTATCTTTCTGCATCCCCGGCAAACCTTGATTGCAACTCTCCTCCCACTGTGACATAGCCATTTACTTGCTGGTCTCTCCCTTTAGGCAATGTTTTGGGGAGAGAAGGAACAATGTCCCTCTGCCTTGAGGCCTAACACGGTGCCTGGCACGGGGTAGGTACCTATACACATGGGTTGCTTTGATGACTCTTGCAGTCATTTCTCTTGTGACCTGCCTTGTTCCTGAAGGCTCCTCCCATGATGTGGCTTCAAGCAGGTCCTACAGCTGGGGCACAATAGATCCTCGAGTGGGGGTGGGGGTGGGGGGGTGCAGAGTCAGGTGTTGCCTCGTGTTTCTTCAGGCACAGCCAGCTGTTGACTGAGGCATCTCAAGAGGCAGTCAAGTTTAAGAGAACAGTTTCTTTCACGCTCACAAAAAGCATGACTATGAAGACCTTTGGAGAGGCAGGGGGCCATGTGCTCTCTGTAGAAGCTGGTGGCAGAATAGGAGGGCCGAGAGCCAGGCAGGCCAGTTCCCAAATGGCCACCCCTATCCTGGAGAGGCCGTCCAGAACGCTGAACCCATTCCCGAAGGTGGGACAAGCCCTCTCCTCCCTGCCCTCCTCTTCCACCCACCGGCCTAGCTCCTGAGCAGGGAGTATAGACTCCGGCTCCCAGCTGGATCTCCATGAGCAGAAATGTTCTTTTGGTTTTCCTGTTGGAACCCCACGAGCAGGAATGTTCTCGTGGTTTTCCTGTTGGAATCCTCGGGGCAGGAATGTTCTCGTGGGTTTCCTGTTGGAATTCCATGAAAAGCGCTTTCATTCTTCCAGCCTCATGCCCCTGAAGATCCCGGGGCACGGGACCCTGGGGCAGTCCCAAGTGCAGCCCCTCCGAGGCTTTGCCCACAGGCTCGGGCCTCTAATTCGTGTGGACACATCCTGGAGAAGGCCTCTTTGGCCTCATAAGGTGCTGCTGCTGAGGTTTCTGAGCTAAGTGCGCTGTGGTCATCCTGTTCTGCTCCTCTGAACAGAGTCCACTGGAAGGCGGCCTGCCCTGCTCTGGTTGGGACAAGATAGGTTGGGATCCTGCTGAGATGGAGCCACACTGCCTGGGTCTGGATCCTCCCTGCTTAGCAACCAGCTAGAGAACTACTGAAACTCTCTGAACCTCGGTTTCCTCAGCTGGATGGCAATCAAATCTATGCCATAGAGTTGTTGTCAGGGGCATAAATGAGATTACTCTCCCCATCCTCTTTCCCCGAGCCCAGGCCCAGCTCACATGCCACATCCACACCGTGGCATGGTCCAGCCACCCCATGCCTTTGCTGAGCAGAACCTCTCCTTTTCCTCCACAACATCTCACCCATCTCACACCTCCCTGTTTCAGGGCCCCTTTCTCTCCCAACAGCTCAGGCTTGGTGTCTAAGTCACAGGCAGGTTCAGCCCCACCTCCAGCCCCACCCATCTGCAGCTGAAGGGCCTTCTTTAGACCAGGGGTGTTTGAGGAAAGAGGCCAGAGCAGATTGTGTCCAAACTGTGTCCAGTTGGTGTAACTAACCTTACTGAGGCTCAGCTCCTGGGGCTTTGGCTCCATGATTGTTGTTCCACTGGGCCCCTGTCTGTGAGCCGCCCCACCCATCCCCCTTTCCCTCCCTCCTCTTCCTCCTTCCCTCTTTTTTTTAGTATCTATTTTTATGATTGATTTCAGAGAGGAAGGCAGAGGGAGAGAGAGATAGAAACATCAATGATGATGAGAGAATCATTGATCTGCTGCATCCTGCACGCCCCACACTGCGGATTGAGCTCACACCCCGGGCATGTGCCCTGACCGGGAATCGAACCTTGACCTCCTGGTTCATAGGTTGACACTCAACCACTGAGCCATGGCGGCTGGGCTTCCTTCTCCTTCTTTATATTCTGCCTCCTCCTCATCATCATCCCGTCATCCCAGCCTTCTTCGGTGTCCCAGGCACTTCCTCCCCTCCTCTCCAGAACAGCCGTCTCATTCACTGTGCTGCCTCGAGGTTCTGGAAGGGCCAGCCTCTTGATTTTACCTATTTTGCTGAATAGCCAGGTTCTGCTGAAAGCCAGCTTTCAGTCTGCCAGCTCACACACACCCTCTTGCATTATTTCACCATCCACGAAAGGAATGGTCAGAATGTTATCTAAATGGTTACATATGGGCCATTGTCTCACTGAATCCCCAACCTGTAAAAATCCCCATTCCCATTTTCTGGATGAGGAAAATGAAGCTCTGAGAGCTTGAGAGACGTTTGGTATAAAGATCAAGTCAAGATTATGGCTCAGGCCTGGCCGGCATGGCTCAGTGGTTGAGCATCAACTTATAAACCAGGAGGTTACAGTTTGATTCCCAGTCAGAGAACATGTCGGGTTGTGGGCTTGATCCCCAGTAGGGGGTGTGCAGGAGGCAGCCAATCAATGATTCTCTCTCATTAATGTTTCTATCTCTCTCTCCCTCTCCCTTCCTCTCTCTGAAATCAATAAAAATATATTTAAAAGAAGAAAAAATGATTACGGCTCAGGTCTCTGGACTTCCTCCCAGCAGGCCATGCAGGCAGCTCCCCTTCCTCTACTTGCCTCCTGAGATGGGGGAGGTGTTGGCTGCCAGGATCTCTGCCTGGGAGGGAAATGGAGCTGGACCTGCATCCCAAGATGGCAGCTGTGGAGGCAGAGCAGGGGCTGGGTCAGCCCAGGTGGATGGGAGGTGGATGGGATTGAGGGCTGGTGGAAAGGGATGAAGTCTGTCCCTGCCTTCTAACCTGGGCCTCCTGAGACAGAAGGGCCCAAACCCCTTATGGAGATGCTGGGCATCTGAAGTGTATGCTGAAAGCTGTTCTTACAGGGAACTGGCTTGCCTGAGTCAGCTGGGATGATGGCCTCTCCTTTGTTTCTTGCTCGCCTTGTGAAGGGTTAGGGCTGGGCTAGGCCCGGAGTCCAGCCTACTTATCTGGCTGCCGTTCTGTTCCTCTGGGCTCTGGGCTTTGCAAACCACCCCCATCAAAGGAAAGGCATTGGTTGGTTTAGGCCTTAATGGGAGGCTGACCTGCCCTCACAGTGTGGGGGGCCAGGGAAGTGTAGCCACCAGCAGCAAGGACCTGCTCCCCCCACTCTCAGGTCCTTCGTGGCCATGGGGGACAGCACCATGTTGCCATGGATGGGTTGGGGAGGTCTCAAGGTCCATCCAGCTTTGGGACATATGGTTCCATTAATTACACACTGTCTTCCTCCAGCCCCTTCTCACCAGACATCTCTGCCTCTGCCTCCTCCACCCCTCTGCTGTCCTTCCCAACATCCCAACCCCACCCCTCCCCGGAATAGTAGCAACAACAGCCACCATGTATTGACCACACGCCACACATTAAAGCTGCTATTTGTCTTACACACACACACAATTAATCCTTGCCACACCCACATGAGGAAGGTATTGTTATTATCTCCATTTTACAGAGGGGAGAACTGAGCAGTGAAGAGACCCATTCAAGGTCACCCAGCCAGGGAGTGTGAGAAATGTCAGTGTGACTCAAAGCCGGGCTCTCTAGGTGTGGCCCGAGCGGGGCATCCCAGGTGCACAGAAGGATAGGGGAAAGCCGCTTCCTGGTGGGTCGCTGGGCTGGGTGACCCTCACATTCTCACCCCCAACCCCACCCCCCGGCCATGGGCCATGGGGCTGATGGAGAAAGGGAACGGCCTGCTGTGGGTGTCCCTCTATTCTGATCCTTGGGTGGTCACCCTTCCGTCCGTCTGTGCTGAGTTCTGGGCTGGGAGTCAATAAAGAACAACCTTCTCACTCTTCAACCTCAATGTCTTTCTATCTCCCTGCATCTTCATGCTTCTGTTTCTCTCATCTCTATTTCTTTGTCTCACTTGGATCTCTCTTTTCTTTCTTTCTTTCCATCCAACCATCCATCCATCCATCCATCCACCCATCCACCTTTCTGTTTCTTTGTCCCAGTAGGCGGTGGGGGAAAGCCTCTGGATCCCAGGTGGGGTTGTGCACTCACAGCAAAAGCCCTTAGAGACTTAAAGCACTGAGATGGTGCTAGTATTACAGTTGGATTCTTTCAGCCCAGAGAGTCTTCCAAGCTCTGCCCAGCCTGGTCGACCCACCTGGCAGCCTCTTTTTAGCACCTGGACGCATCCATTGCCCAAAGCTTCCAACCCATAGATTTGGGGAGCTGGATGGTTATTAGAAAGACATTTCTTCTCTGTGTGACCTCCACCCTTTCCTATGGGGGCCCCTGAGGGCAGGGCGGTGCCTCCCTCACCAGAGGAGGCCCTGCGCCTCTCTGATCCTCCTCCTCTCACCCCCTTGCTCCTTCCTCTTTCCCTGGCTCTCCTTTGGGATCCCCGAGCCTTTAGTTTATTTCCCTGGGCCCTGACCTGGGGACCTGTGCTTGCTGCTGACCAGTGCACAGCAGTGGGGATTGCTTTCCCAGACACCCCCGAGAGCGCATTCCTGCAGGGCAGAAGGGCACGCTGGGAAGAGGTCACCCTTGGAGAGTGCTGCTTTTTTGGCTTTTCTGAAAGTTGCGAAAATGTGGCTTTGTCTGAGCAAGTTAAAAAAAATCAATGCCACCTCCCACAAATGATACTGTTTCTCAGGCCGTGGAGCCGCAGTTGGTAGACAAATAAGACATTAAAAATAGCTTTGTGTTTCCCAATCTTACGGCCTCTGGGGGCTGCAGGGAGAGGTCTTGGCTGGGCTGGGTTTTCTGGCCCATTGTCCGCCTGCCCTGGGCTAGGGGTGGGCGTGGGGGCTGTTTGCAGGCGCAGTAATTCCTGGTCGGAGCAGGGAGGAGAGGGAGGAGAGGGAGGTCTTGGCGAGGATGAGCGAGATAACGCACACTTGAATGGACTAGCTGTTTGGTGTTTATTTTAACTTTTCCAGGCCAAGAAATAGAGCAAACTCCATTTTGAACTTCAGTTTCCATCAACTGTTTTCCCCCTCTGCTCGCTCTCTCTCTCTCTCTCTCCCTTTTCAAAAGTGTGCAGGAGAGACTAAGATACAAGGTCTTATTTCCATCTGGGCTCTGGCCCAAGAGCCTCGACCAAAAAGTTACTTAAGTCATATTTCCATCATCTGCAGATGGCTGTGTATTTATTTCTCACCAAAGTAAAATCCCAAATGGACTGCAGATATTTGCACGAGTCAAAACTGCTTCCTCCTGGCAGGGTTGGGATGGGGCTTTGATCCTTCTGAGAAAACAGAAATGTTGGCCCCAGCCCGGCAACAATGGAGCCTTTGGGATTCTGCAGAAGTACCCGAGACGCTGGTCCTCGGGGGGCCACAGGGGCCATGTCCTGGAGCTGGGAGCAGGGACTGGGAGTGCAAAGAGGGCAGAAATCAAAGCAGGTAGGGTCACGGGGCAGGTGACTGGCCCAGAATAACCCTCTGGAGCATGGCAGCCACCATGTGAACTCTGAGCGAGACTGTGTGCAGAGGGAAAGGCAAACTGTGGAAAATTACTCGGGGAGAAACCGCGGCTCCTGGACACAGAGCCCGGCTGTGAGGCCGGTGTCATCTGGCCCCCATTTCTCTCCCTGCTCTCTCACCCTCAGGGCGCAGGGCCTGGTATAGGGAGGCGGCCCCTGGCTTGAGCA
This sequence comes from Myotis brandtii, assembly GCF_000412655.1. Classification (NCBI taxonomy): domain Eukaryota; kingdom Metazoa; phylum Chordata; class Mammalia; order Chiroptera; family Vespertilionidae; genus Myotis; species Myotis brandtii. The sequence continues at coordinate 3,870,983 of NW_005357115.1, forward strand.
CCTGGGGGTTCAGCCCTGGGTCAGGGTGAGGCAGCCTAGGTTGCCCCCAAGAGAGGGCCCCTCTCGGCCACCAGGGGGCGCGCTCATCTCCAGGGTAGAAATCCTCTGGGTGCCCCTCTCCTCCTCCCCAGCCCCCACCTCCTGCTTCCATAGGGAGAGGGTCTGAATGAGGACAGTAGGGGGGGAGGGCGTGCTCTCCAAGCCGAGGGAGACCCACTTAAGGGCTGAAGAAGGAACCAGAAAAACAAAGAGAATGGTAAAAGACAACACCAGAAGCTCAAGTTCTGATCTTCCCTCTCCCTTCTCCTGTTTCTCGTTTTCATTGATGCCCAGTGGGTATTTACATCGTTCTGTCTGTTTCTTGATTTTTGTACCTTGCGACGGTGCTGATTTCTGTAAAGGGAATCCTATGTTGCCATTGTCATCCCTTATAAAAGCGGGAAGTGTCCCATGGCCATGGCAGGTGGGCCTGCAAGTCCCCATTGGGAGCTGAAGGCTTTGCAGAGAAACAGTTTACCCCTGAAGGAGGCAGAAAACTGTCAGTGCTGTTGTCCCTTTCCTGAACGTTTCTGGCTTCCTCGGAGCTGTCCTTCATGCCAAGCTCTTCCATACAATTCCTCTCAGCCTGGGCCCTCCTGGCCTCACACATTGCAGGGCCTGAGCGGGACCCTGCATCCCGGGTCTGACTTTCTGAGTGGACCCCCACCCCCCCATCCCCCACCCCGCCCCGCCTGGGGAGCTGGGACTCAGCTGTCTTCCAGCTCACTTTTCTGGCTCTCCCTGGCTCCTCTCAATCCCAGTCAGTCAGCAGGCCCATTCCCCCACCCCTCACCCTCCCTCTCTCCCCCACATCTTGGCTCAACACTCTGTTTTCCTTTAAGACTTTCTTTCAACAGAGCGGAGAGCTGGCCACCAGTGTCTCTGGCCTGGCCCACCTCGAAGCCTGACCCTGACTCATGGTCCTGGGTCCCGACAGGACGTGGTTCACACCGGTTTAAAAAACTCTGGACGGCAAAGTCACAAACCATCTGCACCCTCTTCTTCCGCTCGAGACGTTATTTATGTGTGCAGCTTTGTGCTCGTTGCTAAATGCGGCCTGTGTGAAGGCTGTTAATTAACCCTTTGAGAAATGAGCTTCCCATCGGGGCCGGGACAGGAACCAGGAGCATGTTTGTAATCAGGTAGTTAAATGCCGAAGATTTATCTCGCTTCAGATTAATGAAGCCAGAGGAAGGGGTAGAGGAGATGCCCTCCAAAGTGGTTTAAATAAAGCCCGTTTTGTGCACACAGATTGTCAGAAGGGCAGGAAATTCTAAATCAACTGTGCTCCCGGGCCTCAGTGCAGAGACAGGGGTGTGTATAGGAGGGAGTGCAGGGGGGCTGGGGGGAGCAGGCCGCCAAAGCCCGCCGGTGTGAGGTGTGGTGGCAGAGGTTGGCGATCAGGAGGCAGGGACGGGCGGCTCCCCCAGTGATGGATTGTGTGGTCACGTCACCTCTTTGGCCATCTGTAAAATGGGACCAAGTCTTGCCCTGCCTTCCCCACAGGGCAGTGGTGAGGGAGAGTGGAGAAAAGAGTCTGAGGCACTACCTGAATATCAAAAGGGTGGTCATACTGTGGGGGCGTCTTAGGAGGGTGGAGTGACAAAGTCAGGGGAGAGGCTTTCGTTCCCAGTAGGGCCAGGAATGAGGGTCATTCTAGGATCTCCACGGCTGGCTATCTGATTGTAGTTTCCCTGATGCTGAAAACAGTCCTTCTTCTAAAAAAAGAAGAGGGCAATTTTGGGGGTGTCCCTCATCCTTGATTTCCCAACCAAGGACCCATCGTTTCCCACTCTTCCCAGAAGCAAAGAGGGTGGTGCTGGCTGGCGGTGGGGAGCCCGGGAGGGCAGGCGTGGGGCTCAGGGACTGAGTGGGCCACCGAAGCCTGCCGATATTTACAACCTCGGCTCCTTCCACCCTGTGCCGAGGCAAGCCTAAAAAGCACCATTGAAAGCAAGGGCTCGGGCGCCTGCACTCAGCTTCCTGTCAAAGCCCAATGAGCCCAGAAAACAAAAAAATGTATTCACAGCTCTGAGCCTTCCCCTCTTCCCAGGCTTATTTCATCTGAAAATATTCAGAGTTGGAGAGAGGGGAGGAAAAGGAAGCGGAGTCCAGCCCAATTGCCTTCGTGACCCTGCGTCTGCCGGGGGGTGGCATGACCTCCTGGAGCCACAGTTACCGACTTATAAGGGCGTTGTGGGGAACAGATGAGATAATGCATAAGAACAACTTCAGTAGGGGAGGCACGAATGGCTGCTCCCCCTCCCCTCTCCTCATCTCCCCCTTCCTTCTCGCCTGGGGTCTGCCTATCACCCCTCCGATGCATCCTTTATCATGTGCCCAGATCCAAGGGACCCAGTATCTTTCAGTCACTTGATTTAGACTTTCCCAAATGATAATGAACCTGAAGGTGAACAGAACCCAGCTATCTGTTTCAACCTGACCCATAAACGAAGTAAAAGTGTATATGGCAAGAGCTGTCGCTGAGTTAGCTGTGCTTTCGCAAGCTTCCAGGTGGCTCTGCGGCAGGTAACGTTTGAGAACCACTGTTCTAGACCAGAGGTCGCCAACCTTTCGGACCTCACGGACCACCAGTGATCGTGGACCACGGGTTGGCGACCCCTGTTCTAGACCATGTATGTGCTCCCCAAGCCGAGGCGTGAGGCAGACATGCCTCAATAGAACTGTCTGTGTTGACGAAACTGTTCTGTATCTGCGCTGTCCAATATGACGGCCACAGGAGGCATGCTGCTGTGGAGCCCTTGAAATGTCGCTAGAATGGCTGAGGAACTAAAATGTTAATTTATTTTCATTGAAATGAGTTTAAATTTAAATAGCCACATGTGACAGCTACTGTACTGGATAGGGAAGTTCTAGAATCTCCTTCAATACTTTGGTCTCTGAGGCCTACCTTCCCTATACCTTTGGCATCGGCTCCAGCCCTACATAGTGGGTAAACTATAGAGGCCCGAGAGAGAAAGGGTACTCTGGGATGCGGAAGAAGCTAGGGGAGACAAATCCACCCCCTACTCTGCCTTCTAGCCCAGGCCTTTGGCCAGCAGCCCCGTCGGACCCTGGCCTCTGGCCGAGGTGTGGGAAGTTGAATGTGATGAAACCCAAGCCCCCTTGGCTGGCGCCCAGCTGTGGTTTCACACTTGAGCTGCAGAGCTGGGCGGAGGCGGCTAGAGAGGACCGTCAGAGGATGGGAATTCGGGTGGCCGGGCCAGCAGGCCCTGGGAGCAGGAGCTGTCCCCAAGGGGGTTTCCAGGCCAAGCAGGCTTCCAGATTCTGCTGGTTCCTCCTGGCAGCTGACGGCTCTGTGTGATCCAGGCCCTCCTGGATGCCCCACCATGGGAAGGGACAGAGAGGGGACAATGAGGTGATGGATGAATATGTGTGACTACGTGTAGGGAGTATGTGGAAGAGAAGGGTGTTGGTGATGGTACTAGGTTTTCCAGGGAGGAGACCAGCCAGCTCCCTCTACCTTCCCCACCATCACCACCGGCTACATAATTTGCAAGGCTCAGTGCAAAATGAAAATGCAGGCTTCTTTGTTCAAAAAGTAAGGTTTTCATGAGGGTGACACCAGCTCATTAAACCAAGTATGGGACCCTTCTGAGCATGGGCCCTGAGTGACTGCATAGGCTGCCCACTCATGAAGCTGGCCCTGCCACCAATGCCTGAGAGAGACCTGGGCAGATCTCAGAAAAACAGAGGACCTATGTTCTGGGCCAGGCTTAGGGAAAAGCTCCGTCCCCAGCCCCATGGGGACTCTGGAGGCAGAGGACTTGAGCCTTTTGTGTATCACATCTCCCCAAGTCTTCTCCTAGGCAGGCTGGTGTCATCAGGCTAGGAGAGGAGGCTTCAGAGAGACCGTCTCAGCACCTGCCCTGATCCCCGTCCCAGCCTCAAGGGGCGGGACAGGGAGGCAAGATACCGCATGAGGTCATACAAGCAATCCATGTTGACTGAGTGCTTACTTCATATCAGGGCCTTGTAATATCTTGCCTATATTATCTCATTCGACCTCCCTAACACACCCAGAGGCAGTATTCTGGTGTGCCCCTTTTGCAGATGGGAAAGCCCAGCAGAATAGGGGCCTTTCTGAGAGAGGGAAATGTTCTATATCTTGGTTGTGTGGTTGTCATATGAATACATTTTTCAAAATTCATCCAGCTGAGCATTTAATCTGTATATTTATTGCATGTAAGTTATCCCTCAATAAAGTTTATTTATTACGAAATATACTTTAGTCTTGCTGGAGTGGCTCAGTGGTTGAGCATTGACCCCATGAACCAGGAGGCCACGGTTCAACTCTCAGTTGGGGCACATGCCTGGGTTGCCAGCTCGAACCCCAGTAGGGGGCATGCAGGAGGCAGCCGATCGATGATTCCCTCTCATCGTTGATGTTTCTATCCTTCTCTCCCTCTCCCTTCTTCTCTCTGAAATCAATAAAAACATATATATTTTTAAAAGTATACTTTACAAACTGAGGAACAGAGACTGTGAGAACTTGCCCAAGTTCTGTTCCTAGTAAGTGACAGCAATAGGATTTTAATATAGGTATTCAAGAGTAGTGCCACACTGGTGCAAAGGTTGAGATCATGGGGTCGGAAAGACCAGGTTTCAGATCTGCTGACTCTTTGTTCTTGACCAAGTTATAGAGCCTCAATAAGCCTCAAGTTCTCATCTGTAAAATGGGCCTCCATTGTGTTTAGTGCTGTTGGGGACATGGTAGTGGGGTGAAGACCCTACAACGTCCCCAGAAGCTGCACGCGGTGCTCTTGTCCTGCTGTTCATGCCTGTGGACTGGGGACAAAGCTGAAGGGCAGTCTCTCATACCCAGCACCCTCCTCTCTCCTCCGCCAGCCCCCTGTGGATTTCAGCTCAGGCCCTGACCAATCACTGGGTGCAGGGCCCAAGTGCCAGGGTGGCACCTGAAGTGTGGCTATCCCCCTGTGGAGAGAAGCTCCCAAAGGGGGAAACTGATTTAAGATTTAGAAACACGGAGGATGGGAGAAGGTGTCTGGAGGGCACATGCTAAGGCCCTCCTCTTGGTTGAAAGGAGGAGGGCGTTGGCTGTAGACTTTGTTAGAAAAAACATCAAGTTAAGAATGTCTTAAAAAGTAAGGGTCTCCACTAAAAGACTAGAAATAGAATGTGTTACTTCCAGCCTCTGGCCTCTCTCTGTCCACATCCCCCTCCCCTCTGCTGGCTGGACTGTAATTATTTATTTACTTGTGCCATCCTCACCCCCACCCCAACCCCAATTCACAAGGAACTTAAGTTGTATTTATCACTTTGGTCTCCCGACCCGTGTCACATACTGCATGTTTAATAAATGCTGGTAATGGAGAACTGGAAACTGGGGTTAAACCCATCAGTATAAGAACTTGGGCCCAAACTCTACCAAACTACTAAGGGGAAGGCCTGACCCATTGCTCAAGGAGGAAAGGACAATTTGGGTTCCAGGTCCCCAGCGTCTTCCTGACATAGACCAATTCCAGTGGCCACACCCTTCTTGGTTCTAATTTTTGGGGAAATTCTGTTGTTTTTATACTCAAAGAGCCACCTTGGTCCCCAAATCCTATTAATACCTCCTCCATCAGTAGAGTACCACATTTCATGTGTTCCTCATGAGAAAGCTGAGGCTCTGAGAGGTTAGGGACGCCCCCCCAGAGACACACAGCGATGTCTTGACAGAGCCTGCCCAAGAGTTCTGGCCTCCTGGCCGCCATCCAGCTCCACAGCACACCTCATTGCCTCTGAAGCTCTCTCAGTCCCCACCCCCACCCAGTAATGGAACCCAGCTGGGTGGGGTTGGCCACTGAGAGGCTCCAGGCTTGGCTTGGGCCAGCGGCTCATGGAAATTGGGCCATTTTCCTGGGGCGGAAATGAGAAGCAGATGTGGCTCCGGAGCTGGGGTGCAGACTCATGCCGTGTCAGGGGGCTCAGGTTACATGAAGTAACACGTGATCGTGGTTACAAAAACAGCCTGAAACCTCCAAGGCCCACATTGTTGGGGGTGGGGGTGTCTAGCCCAGTTGGGGAGCCAAGCCCCACTTCCACCCTTTACCCCTCACCTCCTTGGTAGCCCCTGAGATTCTGAAAGGAGCCGGGTTAGATGGGAGGGGCTGGGGGACAGCAGGTCCCTGGCTGCGACGCCTTCTGGCTCCCACTCTGTGTGTGGAGTTTAATTTCTGCTCCTCTGCTCAGAGCTGAGCCCCTGAACCAAGACCCTGTCCTTAGGAGGGTGCCCAGGAAGGGCAAGGCACCCTCTACAGGGGCCATAGCAGCCTCCACTCAGGGCGGGCTACAGCTTGTGGCCCAGGCAGGGCCCCAGACACCTCTTCCAGCCTCATGCCACCCCGGATGTCCCACCACTCTGCTTCAATCCTTAGGACTAAGGGATTGGCTCTAGTTGCAATGCACACCTTTTCTTGGAAAGCATCAGGTCTGATACAGTATTCAGGCAGCCTTACCTGAGTGGAGATTGATTTATCAACTCCTTCCAAACAAACAACTAGCAGGGCCTGAACTCAAGGAGAAAGGCTGAGGCAGGACTCTGGAGGAAGTAAGGTCCTGGCCCAGGGGGAGCCCAGGAACAATTTGGCAATGAGAGCATTCATGTGGAGGGTTTTCTGATCTGTTTAGGCCAAAAGAGCAGGGCCTCATTCATTCATTCAATAAATGGTTCTTGTACACCAAGTAGCCAGGACAGTGGGCTAAGCCCTGAGGATCCAGTCTTTGGGACATCACTGAGCACTGAAGGAGCGCATCAATAGCTCTGATTCATTCATTCATTCATTCATTCATTCATTCATTCTTGAGTATGTAGCATGTGCCAGCACTATTCTAGTCTCAAAGGATCTATCAGTGTACTAAACAGATATTTTTAGAAGGGGAGACAAACTATAAAAATAAAATAGTAAGTTAAATGAGATGTTTAGAAGGTGGTAAGTTCTATGGAAAGAAAGTAAAATGGAGCCAGTGAGGGGGATCAGGAAGTGGGGGCCGGTTGCAGTGGTCCCAGGGCGGGGAGGGTGGGCTTCTCTGAGAAGATGAGACTAGAGTGAAGACTTGCAGCTGGTGAGGGAGATGAGAATGAGTATCTGGGGACCTGCAAAGGCCCAGAGGCAGGAGGGGCCTGGATTTCGAGAGCCGCAAGGAGGTCAGTGTGGCCGGGGTAGAGAGGGAGAGGGAGTAGGAGTGGAGGTCCAAAGTCAAGAGGTGCCAGACCAGGAGGATCTCAGAGACCACTGTAGGGTGTTAATTTTTATGGCAAGTGAGATGGGAGGTGCTGGAGGGCTTTGAACAGAGAGACGTGTATTGACAGGCTTTTCAGAGGGCTGTTGTGTCCACTATAGCCTGGAAGGGGGCAAAGGCAAGGGCAGGGGGGCCCACCCAGAGACATCTACAACAGTCCGGGCAGGGGCGATGGTGCTGCAGCAGGTGGAGGAAGGGAGAAGCGCCTGGGAGAAACCTGAATAAGATGCCATGGAAACTCGGAGAAGGGAATGATGAACTCTGACTAACAACGCTTTCCCAGGGGAGGTGACTCAAGCAGGATCTTAAAAAATGAGCAGTTCAGCGGGCACTCCAGAGAGTTAGAACATTCCAACACCACGTGTGACAGGGCCGAAGTGGGAGAGAGCCAGGCTGCTTGGGGAGCAGTGAAGTAGCCGTCACCGCTGGAGTGTAAGGGCCAGGAAAGGCAAGGCGGGCCAGGCCACATCAGGAGGAGCGGCTGTCTTCCAAAGGGTGTGATCCTGAGGGCACTGGGGAGGTGGCAACGGATTTTAAACTGGGGGCTGGGGATTCTTAAGGCCCAGTTTCCATTTAAGGAAAGTCCTGTGGTCTTTCCTTAAAAAAGGGGTGGGAGGGAGGTGAAGAGAAGAGACCCAGATGGGAAGGAGAAAAGGAGGACCTGACCCAGTGCAGTGGGAGAGAGAGGGGAAGGATGGGAAAGATTTAGGGAGCACAGGGAACCAATGCCCGTGGGGAAAGGGAAGCAGGCCCTTTGAGGCGGAGGAGGAGTCAGTTCGGACAGGCTGAATTGGAGGTGCCTGTGGGAAATCGTGTAGAGAAGACCTGGAGCCGCTGACGGGTGGATTTAAAGGGCCTGTGTCCAGGTGCTCATCTCTCAAGGAGCAAGAGGCAGTTTAAGCTGTGGAAGTCCATCAGCTGGGAGCATCTCCAGACTTTTGTCTTTAGGAAGATCTGAAAAGAGGTATAGCTTCCTCCTCCCTCCCAAGGTCTTTGAGAGACAGAGATAGAAAAATAATCTGAGTCCATCCAGTGTGGCTCAACAGTTGAGTGTCGACCCAGGAACCAAGAGGTTGCCAGTTCAGGTTTGATTCCCGGCCGGGGCATATGCCCAGGTTGTGGGCTCGATCCCCGGTGGGGGCCAGTGCAGGAGGCAGCCTATCAATGATGCTCCTCTTTTATCCATGTTTCTCTCTCTATATCTCTCTTACATCCTCTCTCTCTCTCTCTCAAAAAAAAAAAAATCAATAAATGTGCAGGAGGCAGCCTATCGATGATGTTCCTTTCTTATCCATGTTTCTCTCTATATATCTCTCTTACATCCTCTCTCTCTCTCTCTAAAAAAAAATCAATAAAAACATATTTAAAAAAAGAAAAGAAAAATAACCTGAGAGTGAAGAGGAAGGATCCAGGCGGGGATGGTCTCCTGGGATAATGTTGAGAAATCATAGATGCATGCGTGCCCCCTGAACGGGTCCCAGCTCACCCCTAGGGCGTTTTTGGTGAGTGCCCAGCTACGCAGGGGTCTTGGTACTGGCCTGGACGTGGGTCTCTGCAAGCAGATGCGTGCTTCATGCATGCGCATGGAAAGTGATGTATTTGCTCCTCCTCATGGTTCTTATTCCTGGGCAGCCCTTCCCGGTGAAGGCGCATTGCCCGTGAAGTGGAGGGCAGATTCAAAACAAGGCATCAAGTAGGGAATGACGTGGACGAGATGTAGAAAAGCCGCTGCCCGATGGCTGTGGGACCATAGAGAACGCGAGAGGCAAAAAGGCAGCATTATCCTTCACCCCCGGGGAGCCGCAGAGGGTGGGCGGTGTGGGGAGACCTCGGTCAGATTTGAGGGTGAATCTCACTGCAGGGGGGTGAGTGGGGCTTGACTCTCAGATTGCAGCTGTGGGACATGTTAGTAAACCAGCGATTCAGAATGGTGCCAATGCAATACGGTGCTGACTAGGAGGAAATTTGAAATAACTGAGGAGTCGGGGGGTCTGGGAAGCGGCTTCATGGAACCCTGCGTGTTCCCGTGTGGCTGAGGGCAGTCTGGGGACTTGGAAAGTGGGGAAGAAGAAACACTCTGGCCGCCCAGCACAGTGGCCACCTGAGAGGCACCGGGGGTGACGGGAGATGACCCCATTCAGAAGCCTGTTTCCTATAGCCCCAAACAGAGCCTACCCCTGAGAAAGGGATCACCCCAAATTCTCAAGCCCATCAATGGAGTCAGCTGTGTTGCTCCCTCCCCACAGCAGGTGGCGCCATCGTGCTGGGATTGGCGATTGAGCCGGACAGGATGGCTCCTGGGAGGAGACAGGCGCTTGAGGCCACCCCAGTCCTGCCTCCCTCGTGCCTACCGGCTCTGTTCACTCCTCCTCACCTGCAGGCCTGCCTCAGTCCCTGCTAAGTGCCCCTCGCTAGAAAAGGGGGTTACCAAGAACATTCGTTAGTGGCAGGAGGGGCAGGGGGCAGAGTGTGTCTGAACGAATAAATGACAAAATAAATTGCAACAGCTCTCAGCATGGTGAGAAACATTCTGCTGGTGAAACTTGCCTTGTTTAGTCAAGAGGGAAAACCTGAGGAGGCCCTTGCCTCCCACCTTCTTCCTTTCCTGTCCTTGGGGTGGGCCGGCCCACTCTTGGCAAAGGGCAGTGTCAGCTGGTGCAGGTGGAGCTGGCCCAGGCCATGCCCGAAGCTGGGGGTGGGCCCTGGAGGGCGGTGGGGCGTGGAAGCAGGGATGCCTGTGACGGAAGACCAAGGGGAGTCCTCCAGGCAGACTTCCTAGGCTGGGGTCTTAGGGGCAGGAGGGCCTCCGAGGAGAAGAACAGCGGGAAGAGGTGTGTGTCAGGACCCACAGCCTCCCCTTCACCCCACTGCCATTCCCCCCATCATGGATTCCTCAAGGGTAGCTGTCCGGCCTTGAACTTGGGGCTGCCACAGGGAGGAAGGGGCCAGGAGGTGGTGGGGACTGCAGTTAGGGCTGGATCAGGTAGGCAGCCATAAAGGTCAGCCAGAAATGTCCTGTCTGCTCCAAAACCCGCGAACATACTGACTGGGCTGGAAGTGGGGGAGGAGGGGATGATGATAAAGGGTTCTCAGACATCTTGCACAGCTGGCTGGAGGGAGGTATCTGGAATTTTCTGTCTGATAAAGAAGTTGTCTCGAGTTGTTGTTCTGCAAGAGAGTAACTTCTTGCCTGATTTGTGGCTGAGGGTGGCATTGCCAATAAACCTACTACCATTGCTCCTTGCCCGTGGTGGGGAAGTGGGGCAAGCCATGGCTCCCAACCTCCAAGGTGATCACCAGGCAGCTGAGGCAGCACAAGTACAGAATGAGATGAGAAGCACAGAGGAGCATCAGTGTAGGAGGAACCGGGGGGATGGGATCAGGGTGGTCTCCAGGAGGACTTCTTGGAGGAAGCAGGAGATTCAGGAAGGGTTTCCAAGACTGTGTAAACAGTACAAGCAAAGGTATCAAGAAGGGGCGGGAGTTTGGGGGGCCGGGGAGGGCTGGGGGACACTAAGGAAGGGCCTGGCACACAGAAGACACTCAGTGGATTTTCTAAAGGGGAAGGTGAGACTAGGTAGAGAGAAAGAAGGGAGAAAGGAGTGGGCTGAGAGCTTCTCTCAGAGGCAGGTCACCCACCCCCATTAGCCTGTGGTGCGCAGCTGCAGAGTCCCACAGCCCCATCCCTGCTTGCTCACAAACGCGAAGCTGAGGCTTGAAAACAGGCATGTGGCCAAACCCTACCCACTGGCCTCCTCCTCCAGGCTTCTCTCCACCCAATTCCTTGCTGAGCCCGCAGCCACTCCAGAGCCCTGCTGCAGGGGGGGGGGGGGGGGGGGGGGGGGGAGGGTGGGGGGGGGGAGCGGGGGGTGTTTGCCATTCTGGGGTGACTGAACGGCCAGTAACACCCCCTCTCCCACCAACATGGCAGCTTAGTGAGACAGTAAGGCCTTTGTCTGGTCCAAATGCTGCCGGGAGGCCCTCCCAACCTGAGTGTTGGCCTCCCATAGCATCAGGTGGGGCTCACCTGGGCAGGGGGCGGAGAGGGCCCTGGCCTTGGGTGAGACTCAAGGAAGCCTGAACCCCTCCTCACTGCTCCCTGAGCCCAAGATTAGACAAGGCACAGGAAGCCCCCAGCCCAGAGTGGCTGAACATTCTCTGGAGAACGCCCTCATTCTGACCCTCCAGAAAGACGGGGAGAGGCAGGAGAGACACCTCTGCCCCCACAAGGAAGGAGATGGAGGACGGCGAGAAGACCCTGGGATGAAGGTGTGAGGATACCTGAGGGGACACAGCTGAGTCTTCGATTCAGTGGCCTCACCCTGAGCAGCAAGTGACCACAGACCCCCCTTCCAGCCAGAGAGACTGTTTGGGGGTGGACTCATTCTGGGCCAGAGGGAAGAGGGATAAAGACCCCCATGTATGGCCCCAGGACCTCTGGTTTCTGGCTCTGGGCGAGTCACTCAGGGTCATTGCTTGTGCTGTTCCCTCAGTCTTGAAACCTTTCCTGAAAGTGATGTGCATATCAAGAGATGGGAGGTGAAGGAGGAAAGGAGAGAAAGAGCAAGGGAGAAAGAGAGGGAGAGGTGGGGGAGGGGGGAGACTGCTACACTATTTATGGGAACACCAGCTCCTAGTGATTCTTATAAAGTGTCTAAGTGATCTTGGCTGATCATCCTGTGCAGCCCTGTGAGCCAGGTGCTATTCCTACTCCCATCTGACAAATGCGAAAACGGAGGCTCAAGTCGGTCACCTGTTCAAGTCCCAGAGCTGGGAAACAGCGGAGCAGAGGCAGTCCGATTCCAGACAGACCTATGACCTGTACAACTCCCTTATCTGTGGGGCCCGGGTGGAGGGGAGGGGTGCAGGAAGGGGGAAGGGCCCCCACGAGGCAGTGGAGAACAGAGAATAGAATAGTCCTGGTCCTGGGCCCCTGGCCCCTGGGTGCCTCTGGGGTGGAGGCAGTGGGAACCCAGCTTTTTCAGATACTGGAGCCAGTGTTCTGCCCAGGAAAGGAGACCGGGTGGACTTGGGTGTTTCAGGCCTTTGCAGGGGGTGTGGGGGTGGGGAAGGCAAGCCTCTCAACTCTCCCTCCCCCACCCCTTCCCCTTTGGCTTCACCTGTGAGAAGTCAATATTGATGTTGTATGACTCAGGCTAAGCACACACTTTTTTCCTCCCGTGGAGGGGTTATCTAGTCTGGAGGGTTAATCAGTGACCACTTGGGGGTAAGGAAGCCTCTGAGAAGAAAGCAGCTATTCAATGCAACCCCCTCCGCCCAGCCCCTCCCCTCCCCCATCTCCCCTGCCACAAGGGTGCCCTGCCAGTGGGTGGGGAGGCTTTGGGAATCGGAGGCTGCAGTCCCGGGGGTGGTGTTTGGGGGACTGTTAAGATGCATTCAGGGAGAGCATTCTTGAAGCAGTTTGCCCTGCACGTGGTGGTTTTCACCACAACGACCGTTTCAGTCAGTTGGCAGGACAGGTGGGTCTTGCGTGGTGCCACCGGTGGCCCCGCCTGGTTAGGCAGTGGGGAGAAGGAGCCAGCTCTGTCCCTGGGAAGCCGTACCCAGGGGAAATGAGACTCTCACAGTGATGACTCAAAACAATGCGCTAGTCCCTAGGCAGGGGCTTTGGAGCCCAACCTGTGGGCCAGCCCTGTCTCTCACCTGCTGGCTGGCCTCTCCTCTCCTTCCATGCAGGGTTTTGAGGATCAAATTAGATTTTGTACTTGGGATGGGGAGAAAATAAAGTGACTTTAAAATTCAGATGGTGGTGCCTCTTTCACCGTGGGGTTGATGGCCCTTTTGCTCATTGAGACATAGTGATGGGCCTTTGGGGATTAGACAGCTCCTGTCCAACTGCAGCGGTCCAGCTGGGCTGAAGCAAGAGCGGAACTGGCTGCAGGATAAGAGAGAGAGAAATTGTGAGGCTGTGAGGGCAGCTCATGTGAGTGTTCGAGGGGCTCAGGAATAGGTGAGAACAGAGAGATGTTGGGCGTCTGGAGACAAGGCTTGAAAAATACCATGTGGGGTGGAGTAGGGACCAACAGAAACACCAGAGAGGAGAAATCCCCTGTGGTGGGGAATGACCAACACATGTTAAAGATGTGATATGTGACCTTGAAGTTGAAGTCGGTTTCCCACCTATAATCACCCTCCATTATGCCTGAACTTGATTAAACATCTGCATGTGAGCCTTGTGTTCTTGGTGCTTTGGGAGGGAGGAAGGAGGAGGCTGGCATTCGCTTAGCAAGAGCCAGTTCTGAGAGGGGACGGCAGCCACGGGGCTGAGGGTCATGAATATTGGGCATGGGAGGTCATCCCACAAGGCTGGAGAACCTGAAGACATGCAGGCTAGAAACACCCGGGTTACATCCGTGCAGGTGCCTTTTAAGCACAAACCATGCTACAAATGTCCACTAGGATGGGACTGGCTATGGTCTGGGGGAATTGAAGTTGGACATGTATAGTCACCGACCCGGTGCTGGACACGTGGCTGCACCTGCTGATGCTGAAGATGGTAAGACGGAGTTCCTGCTCCTCAAAGAGTTCTCTCAAGTAGAGACAGGCAGTGGCAGAGGTGACTAATGACCTCCCTCCATCGCTTTCTCCCTTTCTCTCACTTTGCAATAGAACAGCCTGAGATAAAGACTGTATTTCATGGTCTCCCTGTTATACATACACAAGGTGTGCCGGTTACTAATGCAGGTTTTTTCAATAGATGGAGTTACACATATATATGCGATTTGATATGTATGCTATTTTGTTGTATTGACAAGAAGCTTCAAAACTTCATATGCCAAAGTTTCTGAAGGTGTTGACATCATAGATATTTTTATGCTTAAAAATGTTGAATTTCGTGCCAAAAAAAGAGCATTTGTGGGAAGTTTTAATTCATTGCTTTATTTTGAAGAAAAGTGCTGCTGAAAGTTATCGTATACTTCGGGAAGCCTATGGTGAACATGCTCCATCTCAAGATACTTGTGAACGCTGGTTTAAACGCTTTAAAAGTGATGATTTCGATGTGAAAGACAAAGAACGTCCAGGCCAACCGAAAAAGTTTAAAGACCAACAGTTACAAGCATTATTGGGTGAAGATGCGTGTCAAACTCAAAAACAATTTGGAGAAAGATTAAACATTGCTCAGCAAACAATTTCCGATCATTTACAAGCAATGGGAAAGATTTTAAAGGAAGGAAAATGGGTGCCACATCAACTGAAAGAAAGACAAATGGAAAACGGAAAAGTCATCAATAAAATGTTGCTTCAACGGCATGAAAGAGAGTCTTTTTTGCATGGAATTGTGACTGGTGATGAAAAGTGGATTTATTTTGAGAATCCCAAAAGCACAAAATCATGGGTTGATCCAGGTCAACCATCAACATGATCCAGGTCAACCATCAAATCGCTTCGGAAAGAAGACAATGCTCTGCGTTTGGTGGGATCAGGAAGGTGTGGTATTATGACCGGTAAAGGGTCAATCCACATTTTTAACCAGTATCCGCATTATTAACCAGTACTGGTTAAAAATGCAGATTGACCTTTACTGGTTAATAATGCGGATACCAGTTAAAAAATGTGGATTGACCATTTACTGGTTAAAAATGCGGATTTTGTAATAAAAGAAAACAAGATAATTTCAAGAGAAACATCAAAAGTGGTTTATTCAAAGTAATGTCCATTGCTAGCTACACATTTCCCCCATCTTTCAGGTAATTTGTGGATACCATCCCAATAGAACTTTTCTTATTTTGAGGCAGACCATTCGGAGACCCAATTTTCCACTTCTTCGTACGTTTTGAAGTGCTGCTCAGAAAGTGCATGTGCCATCGATCGGAACAAGTGGTAATCTGAAGGAGCAATACAACAAAATAGCATACATTTCAAATTGCATATATATCAACATATGTGTTCATCTATTGAAAAAAATCTGCATTATTAACTGGTACACCTAGTGTGTGTGTACCAGTGTGTGTGTGTACCAATGTGTGTGTGTGTGTGTGTGTGTGTATACATATATATAATTTTTTAAAATTAATTTCAGAGAGGAAGGGAGAGGGAGAGAGACATAGAAACATCAATGATGAGAGAAAATCATTGGTCGGTTGCTTCCTGCATGTCCTCCACTGGGGATCAGAACCGCAACCCGGGCATGTGCCCTGACCCGGAATTGAACCCAGACCTCTTGGTTCATAGGTAGACACTCAACCACTGAGCTACAACGGCTGGGCTGTGGCCTCCCTTTCAACTAAGTATAGCCATCTGACCCAAGAGAAGTGGATAGGATGTGTACAACTTCTAGATTGCACACTCCCCGCCCCTCCCCCTTCCTGTTCACTGAAATGAGAGCTTGCGGGGAGCCATGCTGGACCATGTGGAGGGTGACACCTTCCTGGAATGATAGAACAAGAAGCCCAGAGCCCTGGTGACTTTGCAGAGTAGAACCACCATACCAGCCTGGACTCTCTCATGAGAGAAAAAGAAGCTTCCATCTTGTTTAAGCTGCTGTTACGTGTGGTCTCTCAGTCACAGCTGCCAAAATCGATTCCATAATTAATTTAGACTATGGAGGTAGAGTGCTGCCATAAAAATACATATGTGGCATTGGCTTCGCAGCCGGGTGGAGCAGCCGGGATATGCAGGCTGGGAAGCTGGTGACTCTCCTTACGCTCTGGCAGAAGATCTGTGATGGACATCTGGACCAGAAGATCACATGTTCCCCGAGCCTATAACTCTAGGAGAACTTGGGACCTGGTGCGTACTGGCTGCTTCTTGCTGCGTTCAGCAGGTTCCTAGAGAGGTGAACCCAGGTTAGACCTAGCCCGTGTGCAAACAGAGAAAGAAGGGAAAGCAGTTCTGCTAAGGGGCACCCCTAGCTGCTGCCTGCAGTCTAGATTGACCGAGAGTCTGGAAATTTGGAGACTTGAAGAGTTAAAAGCTAACTGCTTCTGTACCCAAATGGAAGCAGTGAGCTAAGTTGGCTCTGAGAAGACAGCCTTAGGAGGAGTTACGACTGTGGCCCTGAGCCTTTCTCAAGCTCCCCTACTTCAGAATTCTCTGCCAGACAATGGGAGGCAGCCCAGCAGCCAAGACCAGATTAAGGGTGTTCCCTTTACACGCAAGCCCATAGTCTCCGATGGCCTGAAGATAACAGCCATTAAGCGTAGAGAGGGGTTTGGGCAGAGCACAGAAGCCAGTGAAAAATACAGCCAGCTTCCAGCCTTTGTCAGGACAAGACCTTTGGCTGGAGTTACTGACTGGAAGCGCATAGTGTGGAAGCCCGAGAGAGGCATCTTCCTCCATGCCCACTTCAGATGTGGTTGTGGAGAATAGTGACCTCATCATGGCCTCCCATTGGGCAAAGCCAGGGGCCATCGAGGACAGTGGACAAGGGAGTTACTTTTACTTCTAGAAAACAGAAGGGCGAGGAGTCTTTATAACTTCTAACTGGCCAGCTTCGGTAATTGCTATGGACTGGGGCCATCTGGGTAGTTCCCATTGTTTGATGTTCTGAATAAGAGCTGCTGTATTTTAATTGTGGAATGTGGTTCTTAGTCCATCAATGTGTGTTGGAGGATGGTAGACAGATGACTTGTATTTTAGTGTGTTGGTTTCCAGTCCTGATTGAGGGGCTGGGTGCAGGATGGCATGGTACTTGAAGTTATGGGCCTTGGAAGGCAGTGCTTGTGTTTTATGTGTGAAAAGAAGGGTGATCACAGATAGTTGGGTGGTGAAAGGGGTGGACTGGCAGTTGATGGGCCAGCTGTGAGGGACCTTGAATGTCATGCTCTGGAGTTTAGACTTTACCATTTGGAATCACTGAGAGGTTTACCAGGGAAGCAACGTGATCTAATTTGAGGTGGTTGTTGTTGTTTTTTAAAAAAGGTAAGTCTGGCAACAGTTTGTAAGATGGATTTGAGAAGAAGGAGCCTGGGGGCAGAGGGAAGAAACCATGTCAGTGTAATGTAAGCCAATTCTGATTTTCCCACAGAAACAGTATTATAATACAGGATTATGTTCCTGGCCAAGAGCCTGATTTAAAAATTTTTAGAGAACTGACCACAAAACCAAACTCAAGCAGTTATCATGGTAGACCCATAATCTGTACATTACGAAGTTTGTAAATAGTATATGAATAATTAAATAGGGCCACACAATAACTAACCACAAAAATATGTATGTAAAATATACAATGTCTTTAGTCTCATATTTCTGCCTTTTAAGAAATTTATTGTGTTACAAAAGTAATCTATTTTAATAGCTTTATTGAGGTATAATTAACCTATAACAAACTGCACATATTTAAAATATACAATGTGATAAGTTTTGACATATTTATACACACTTGAAACCATCACCACAATCAAGAAAATATACATTTTCATCACCCTAAAAGCTTCCTCCTGTATAATTCCTTCCTTCCATCCCTTCCCCATCTTCCCTATCCCTAGGCAATCACTGTTCTGCTTTCCATTCCTAGAAAATTGAATTTTCTAGAATTTTGTATAAATGAAATCATACTATATGTGCTCTTTTTTAAAAATCTGAGTTACTTCTTTCAGCATAATGGTTTTTGAAACTCATCCATGTTGCAGCATGTATCAATAGTTAATTCTTTTTTAATGTTGAATAATATTTTTTTGTATAGATATACCACAGCTTATCCATTCACTTCATGGACATTTGCTTTGTTTCCACTACTTGGCTATTACAAATAAAGCTGCTGTGTGCATTCATGAATAAATCTCTGTGCTGACATATGCTTTCATTTTTCTGGGTAAATATCTAGGAGTGGAATGGCTGGATCACATGATAGGTGGATGTTTAACTTTATAAGAAACTGCCCAAAAGTCCTACAAAATGGTTGGTTTTGTACCATTTTACATTCTCACCAGCTATGTGTGCAAGTTCCAGTGCCTCCACATCCTTGCCCAAACTTGGTATGGTCAGTCTTTTTCATGTAAGACATTTTAATAGGCATGAGTGGTATCTCAACATGTTTATTCATTATTTATCAGATTTATCAGATAATTTCTTTGAGTATTCTTTACATATTCTGGGTATGAGTCCTTTGTTAGATATATGATTTGCAAATATCTGTGGCTCCTCTTTTCATCCTTGTAACAGGGCTAAGAGAAGAAGTTTTTAATTTTGATGAAATTCAGTTTATCAATCTGTTATTTTATGGGTCATGCTTTGGTGCTATATTTAAAAATTTTGCCTACCCCATGGTCATTAAGAAGCTTTTTTGCTTTTTTTTTTTTTTCAGATGAGGAAACTAAGGCCCAGAAGGTTAAAGAGCCCAAGTTTGCTCCGCTAGAGAGCGGCCAGCCAAGATTGGGCCCAGATAGCCGTCTCCAGAGCTACCTGTTATCTGCCTCTGGGCGTGCGTGGTTTTTTGTTTGTTTGTTTGTTTCTTAACAATGGTTCACAAGGTGCATTCACATCGGAGAGGAAGCACTTGGAAGTCCTCTTTTGGGGAGATTGTCATGGGACCTTTTGAACGTCTCCAGAGCTACCTGTTATCTGCCTCTTGGTGTGCGTGGTTTTTTGTTTGTTTGTTTGTTTCTGCTGTGATCTTAACAATGGTTCACAAGGTGCATTCACATTGGAGAGGAAGCACTTGGGAGTCCTCTTTTGGGGAGATTGTCATGGGACCTTTTGAAAAGACTTTGGAGCAGTCATTGACTTGCTTTTTGATGGTCCTTGAGAAGTATAATAGGAGTATTTTCTCTTCAAGCCAAATTCCAAGGTTGGGACTCATGTCCGCAAATATGGGTGGATGGGTTATTATGGTTGTCACTGCCAGATGGAATGAATTTTATGGGCTGTCATGAGTAAAGCTCAATAAACAGAAATTCCTCTAAGCAGGGAATCACCGTGAGTTAGAAGGAGTCTCTCTTTCAAGCAAGAACACAGGGATCAGGGCCTATGTGGTGAGAACCCTAGACTAAGACAGCCTGGGTCCAAATACCAGCTCTGAGGGTTGCAAGCTCTATGACTTTGGACAAATTTGCTCCCCATAGAAACAGGGATAACAATAGCATTACCTCATCGGATTGTTAGGAAGCTGAAATGAAATGATGCGTGCAAAGCATTTAAAACAGAGCCTATCATACAGTAAATGCTCAATAAATATTAGCTATTTTATGTTATTATAGTCATTATTATTGGTCCACAGGCTAGAGCAGTCTTAGAAGATTTCCGTTTGCTCACAGATCTGGTAAGGAGGGTGACTCCAAACTGCCTGGCTGCTGCTAACATGATCCCCCAATCTCACCAACTGCCCGTGGGTTCTCCTCTGGGGCCCGACCCCAGGACCCAATCACAGTGAATTTCAGCTGCAAGTGATAGACAGTCTGGCTCAAGTTGGCTTAGAGAATAAAGTAGAAAGAATCCCTCTTTCATCAGGCATTCGAGAATAAGGACATTTATTATCTCATGTAACAGGGGGTCCGGGAGTCGGACAGACTCTAACCAGGTTGATCCATAGGCTCAGGGATGCCGTCAAGTTTCTTTCTATTAAATGCTCACTATTCTGTCTGTGGTTGCATGCATTACATTAAAAAAATTAAAAATACTTTGTGATGCAGCAACCTGAACATCTAATTCAATTTATTTTGACTCTTGGCATTCATAATGGCCACAGCTATAATACACTATGCCCATTAAATCTCGACCTTAATATTTCACTTCCATCCTTCCATTGTGCCATTTAATTGAGTTTTTGCTAGTAAATTTCCACTTTTCCTGATTTCAGTCATTCTTACAAAATACTTGGAAGGTTTTAACAATCAGATTCAAAATTCTCTTAAACTCTTTATTTAAAAAACTTTCTGAGCTGATTGTTTAGACCACGTAGAGTTTGCCATAGGCGACATGCTGACGTAGTTTTCAGTAATTAGAACACCTTGCAATGAAAAGATTTCCAAATAACCATTTTCAAAATGCTCTCTCTTCAGCATACATTTTTTATTGGAAAAGCTGTTCCTCTCTCGCTTATTGTTAAATGTCCCCCACACTTTTCTAGAACCGACTATTTTTGTCTGAAATGTCCCCGGGGAGTTCACTACTAGTAGCCACTTGCAGCAAAGGTCAATGAGTCTAGAACCCGTTCATCTTTCTATAAGAGAAAAACGCACAAATCGTCTTTAAATTTGATTCCCAGGGGACCTGTGGGCTGAGGAAGAGTTTCCTGTGACACCCCTCTCATTTACAAACTATGAAAATATTCTTCTGTTTAGGCATCGTTTGTTATAAAACCAACCACACTGGTGACACACTGGAGCACTTAGTAAGTAGTAAACGAAGCCATTTGCTGAATGTGAGCCAAAGTGGGAAGGCAACTCCCCCCCAACATTCCACACAGAGGGGTTCACGCTCATCCCCAAGATCCCCAAGATTCCCCAGAGTCCTACAGGACCATCCCGGACTCTGGGCTGCCTGAAACTGGGCCTGGGGAAAGGCACGGTGCCAATTCATTTATTAACTATTTGGTAAGTCCTTCTTCAATTTCTAGATTAAAACAACAAAAACCCGACTCAATATTTTTATGCCTCATCCAAAGGGTCATATTGCACGTTTCTCTGCAGGGAGGGAGCTTCCGGGATAAGTGGAGAGAGGCTGCCTGTGTGTTGGACTGTGAAGGCAGAGTGGCCCCCTTTGGAAGAATCATAGCTTTTCCTTCTAATCAGAAGGCAAGCCCAGGCTCCCAAACTCCTAATACCATCCCCTAAAGGGGCAGGGGTCCTCTGCCCTCTCCTTCAGCCGCCCCGCAGAGGGGTCTTCTGAGCCCTGGAGGGTGAGGAGAGAACCCCAGAGGTGGTAAGGGGCCACCAGGGCAGGGGGGCACCCTCTCTGGCAGCCTCCGTTTATGGCCTGTGGAGGGGAGATGGGGGCCGGGATGGAGGCAGCAGCCGTGGGTGTTGGTGGGGAGCAAAACCCTAAAGTGGGGGCCTCATCTCCCGGAACCTGAAGTTCTCCGGGAGGCAGGACCTGGCAAAGGGCCTCTCCCCACTGCTCCTGGCGTTACAGAGCCTCATGCTTGGAAGATCCTTTGTAAATATTTGCTGGATTTAATTGAAGGGAGTTGAAATCTCATTTCCTGATTCCAGCAAGGTTGGAAGGGCAAGCTGGGTGGGCTGAGCTCTGCTTCGTGGGGGTTGGGTGGGAGGGATATAAGGCCAAATGGGGCAGCTCAGCCCTTGGAGGAACATCCTGAACCTGGAAGAGCTTCAGCCATGCCTGTCCTTCCACCTGCCCCTACTTGTCTGAGGGTCTCCAACCAGATGAGGGTCTCTGAACATCCAGGATACAGGGAGCCGCAGGAGGGTGCAGGAAACAAGAAAAGTTGGCAGCCACACCAGAGCCCCAGTCTGTGTGCGCCTGCGCAGAGCCCGAGTGTCCATGGGATAGAGCCTTGGTCCGATCCTCCGGTACTTTTCTCCAAAGGCAGCCTCAGCGCCAGCTGCGTGTTCCCTGGCCCGGTGCTTGGGGGAAGACTCCCTGTTTTGGTAAAGGAGAAGACCTAGGCACGTGTGTCCCCACGTGCTCAGCTGCATGACCTGCTTCCAACACACACACACAGGCCTGCGTGTATGTACTTGCAGTCTCGCCCAACCAGCCCCAGGCACGCATGTGTCTCCACATGAAGACACAGAAGCACACACACTTGCCTGCGCTGGGTCAGACCTGCTGGCATGAACACATGCATACACACCGCAAGAAATCGGCAGCACCCCCAGACACATGCCAGCCCTCAGGCACAGAGAGCCAGCCCACAGGTCCCACCAGGAGGGACACGAAACAGAGGAGGTCCCCAGGCTGTGTGCTTCTCCAAGGCTGGTGTCCACCACAGCCAGAGCCACATACAGCTGCTGGCATGACACAGGCTCCCATTGTGCTACCAGGCCCCGGGTACAATGGGGGCCTATTTCCTCCCTCTCCCCACCACACTGCCTGGCAGCCTGGGGCTGGGAGCCCAGCTGCCTGTTTCAGAGGGTTAGAGAAACTGCCCAGAGGCTCTGCGTAAGGAGTCCTGGGGGGACCCTATTCTGAGGGGGACCCCAGGGAAGTTGGGGGCTCTCTCTACTCTTAGTAGTATATTGTTTATCTGGGTTTGCACTTGTCCTGCCCCTTGGGCATCAAACCAGGCTGAGGCCTGTGGGGAAAGTCCTGCTCTGAGGGGTGAGTGGGCCTACTGGCCCATGAAGGCCTCCTTGGCTGGTGTTCCAACCCTGCCTGAGGCCCCTAAATGCATGGGG
>NW_005357115.1:3893573-3937278 GCF_000412655.1 Myotis brandtii
CCCTAAAGGGGGGGGGGGGGGGGGGGGGGGGGGGGAGTTTAAATTCCTCATCAAATCAGGATGTGGCCTCTCCGTGAGACTCAATTGTGAGACTCAATTTTGAGAGTGTGAAGGCTGCAGCTTGCTGGCCACTTGACCCTCTCGACTACCCCATGACCAAAGCCAATGTCATCACTGCACCCTCCATTTCTGATTTGACATCTTCACTACCATTTCTGGCATTTCACACCACCTCCCTCCCCCATGTGTTCATTCATTCAGTCTCTCGGCCACTGTTGTGACTTACTAGCTACAAGGACCTGCTCTGAGCACCAGAGTAAGGGGCATTTTCCCCTTTTACTCTCCGTGACAGATTTGCACGGGTCTGTGTTCCAGGCAAACTGATTTTTCTTTTTTCTTCCAAATACAATGCCTCTTCCCTTCTCTGTGCTTTTTGCTCATTCTATATTAATGAATGCAATAAATATTTATTGAGCATAAGGTTACCAGATAGATGATGCAATATTTTCTTCATTATTAGTAGTACATTGCTTATCTGAAATAAAGGCCAGCATGCAAGATTGGGCAGATCGAGACAAAGGAAACTCAAACTATGTATGCAGCCTCTGCTTTCTATAAAAGGCTGAGGCAAAGGAGGACTCGTGATTACAGAATGAGTGCTCGGTACTCAGAAGGGGGAAAGGCAGGTGTCACCTTGACCTTGTGCCGGGGGTCATCTTGACATTCTCCCTTCCACTACCGCAGCTGGGACCAAAGTGGTCAATAGTAGCTGGACATGAGGGAGGGGGCTGTGGCCAGGCACAGACCTGAGTGTACATGAGTATGCATACATATGACTGGGTGAAGTGGCCCCATGCTTGTATGTGTGACATCTGTTATGTTGCATTGGTTTGGGAGTGCAAGACTTGGGCAGCAAAGAGTGTAACAGTCGTGGGTATCTGAGTTCGAATCCTGACTCTATCACTTACTAGCTGGATCACCTCCGCTGAGTTACTTAACCTCTCTGAGTTTCAGTTTCCAGCTTTGTAAAATGGGGAAAAAACCACCACCTACACTTCCCTTAGAACAAACAAATCAACAAATAGATGGGACTCGTGCTAATTTTTCAGGGTTGTTAGGAAGATAAATGAGATGAAGTATGTAAAATAACAGGCACATAGTAGGCTCCATTAAGGTTTATTTTTCTTCCCTTGCAAGTACCACACCTGCTGTTCACATGGCAATCACCACGTGAAACGCAGCAGCAACATTTATATAATGTGAACCAACCAGTTAGACGTTCTAAGGTATTCATAATTAAGAGACAGAACATGGGACTCTTTTCTATCCTAGTGAGCCTGCCTCGTAATTACAATTTTTTTAAAACTAAAAGCATCAAGACTTGCTACTCACCAATGGTTAAGGTTTAAAGAAATATGAAGAACTGGGCATAGGCAGGTATATCCATCATTAAGTTTCTACTGATAATAAATGATTGCAGAAGCTAACTGTTTTTCTTATTCTGATTCAAGAATTTCTCTGGGAACTGTTCTCGGAGTTCCCAGGGAGCAATGGGCCATCTGTAGCTCTTCCTAGGCTGTCGGCATTATTTGCCCCAACGGGAGGATTAAATCCATGAGTCTGTCCTACTATTCCCAGGAAAGCCTTATTTCCTTGCATATTAAAGAAGGCCTCTGTTATAGGCTGAATGTTTGTGTGTCCCCCCATGCCCTCCCCTTTTTCCCAAATCATATATTAAAGCCCTAACCACCCAGTGTGGCTGTATTTAGAAATGGGGCCTTTAAGGAAGTTAGTAAAGTTAAATGAGGTCATATGGGTGGGCCCTAATCCAATAGGACTGATGTCCTTATAAGAAGAGGAGGAGTCAGGAGAGATTTCTCTCTCTCCACACCTGCACAGAGGGAAGGCCATGTGAGGACACAGCAAAAAGACGGTTGTCTATAAGCCATGAAGAGAGCCCTCATCAGGAACTCAATGAGCCGGCACCTTGATCTTGGACTTCTACCCTCCAGAACTGTGAGAAATAACAGTCGATTGTTTAAGCCACCCAGCCTGTGGCATTTGTTATGGCAGCCCGAGTGGACTAATGGACCTCCCTGTTGCTCTGTGCCTTCTCTGCCTGTGGCAGCTTTGTTTCCGCCCCGCACGGGCACATGACGAGCATGCACAGCACATGAGTTCACACCATGGTCCCTTTCTAATCAGTGGTTTCCGAGCAACCAGCCTTGCACCCAGTCCACCGCCTTTCCCTTAATAAATGTCCAGTCCGTGTTGAATGGGCTTCTTTGCTCACTGCTTTGGGAGCAGGAGATTCTCTAAACTGACACATTCTTGGGACTTTTTATCCTTAAAGTGCTCTTTTCCCCCCAAATCTATACTTTAAGGCATATCAAAACAGCACAGCAGAGTTTTTAAATGGTGATCACAGTTACTGCCTTCAGATTGTTCACTCTGTGTTCTGGATGGGATGGGGGGCAGGAGAGAGGAGGAGCATGTGAATGACCCCCCTCCCATCCCTACCCCCACCACCAGCTGGGTTCCATGGGGCTGCCATTCCTTTGTTCACACTCCTCCTCTCCTCAGAGCTGCCTTCCCCACTCCTCACCAATTTGACCACCATCCACTTGGGTCGATCTCGCCTTTCCCAAGTTTTACCCCCCACGTTTGGCAGTCAGCCACCTGCAGTTGATGGTTACATCTCGCTCACCTTGGTGAGACTGATTTCCCAAAGGCCTACTATGTGCCTGTGAGCTGGGCACTGTGCTCAGTGCTTCCATGTGTTCTCTTTCCACCCTCAGTGTTAGCCCCCATGTTACGGATGAGGACACTGGGGCTCATGTGATAACATTTCTTGCTTAGAATCAGCCAGACAGAGGAGCTGGGATTCACTCTGGTCTCCCAGGAATAATCGGCCCTGCTCCCTCAGCCCCCAGCCTCGGTGCCTTTCCTGACCGGCCATCCCAGAGCCACCACCATGTGCTAGTCTTTGGGACTCTGTTCAGATACATTCCACTGGAATCTCAGCCCCGGGAGCCCCCAACACCTACAAACAAAGCCTGCGTGTGGTGGGCTCTTGACTATATTGGGTGAAGAAATGAACCATGTTTTTCTAACTAGACTTCAAGTCCTAGGAAACAGAGTGTACAAGCCTAGCTTCTGCCCCATAATAGCATGCGGTCCAGGACTGGGCACACTGTAGGGGGCGGGGGGGGGGTCTCCTTCCCCATCTTCTCACCCCTGTACTCTCCTGTCTGTCCTACCCTGCCTCCAGCTGTGCATTATAAAAACCCCAGCTGGATAGACTAGTGCCTTTGACTCCCACCCCAGCTGCCGGAACTGACTTTTGCCATGATCCCTAATATTCCTTTTCTTTTTTCTCTGAATCAACATTAGCTTTGCTAGCTAGCTCCCTTCCCTCCACCTGATAAGGATGGGGTAATGGCATCTGTACGAACTTGGGGTGTACTTTTCTTGCCTTGTCAGAACAGCAGCTCCTATCAATAGCATGCGGTCCAGGACCGGGCACACTGTAGGGGGCAGGGGGAGGGGGTGGTCTCCTTCCCCATCTTCTCACCCCTGTATTCTCCTGTCTGTCCTACCCTGCCTCCAGCTGTGCATTATAAAAACCCCAGCTGGATAGACTAGTGCCTTTGACTCCCACCCCAGCTGCCGGAACTGACTTTTGCCATGATCCCTAATATTCCTTTTCTTTTTTCTCTGAATCAACATTAGCTTTGCTAGCTAGCTCCCTTCCCTCCACCTGATAAGGATGGGGTAATGGCATCTGTACGAACTTGGGGTGTACTTTTCTTGCCTTGTCAGAACAGCAGCTCCTATCTGGCTGGAGATGGGCTGGAAGCCAGACCCCAACAATGGAGGCCTTGTGAGCCGGCCCTGAGGGTGTGCTGAGAGCCCGCAATTTAGCACACACACAGCCCTTCCTGGTGCCACCTTCTTATCTCCTGCCACTGAGCCCTGGCCAGTGCTGGGGCTGTAACCCAACCCCTGTAATTGCATGTCCGGATAGAGCATTCCTGGGCTTGGGCCACTGTTAAACATTGACTTTGGGTGCTGGGGGCAGTCACCACAGACTGTGGGGCTGCTGATTGGGGGAGCCTCTGGCTGGGTGTTCCCCACTCTCTTCCCAGTGGTCTTGGGCTGACCGAGAAAGCCACAGCACAAAGTAGATGGTCTCAGTTTCCCACACCTCTGAGTCAGTGTGTGAGGGATGCCCCCAGCAAGTTAAAAAAAAAAATGGTTTCTCTTCCCGCCCCCTACCCTGAGCTCACCTCCTGCTGTCCTTA
Source organism: Myotis brandtii (assembly GCF_000412655.1). Taxonomy (NCBI): domain Eukaryota; kingdom Metazoa; phylum Chordata; class Mammalia; order Chiroptera; family Vespertilionidae; genus Myotis; species Myotis brandtii. The sequence continues at coordinate 3,897,878 of NW_005357115.1, forward strand.
GCCCCCTCTTTCTCTGGATTTCTCCACTCCTCCTATTCTACTTACTCTTCTGATCTTCTGTGTTTCCCTACCTTCTTTCTCAGCCTTTCCTTAGGCCCCGCCTTTCCTCCCATCTTCCTCGTTCTCCCTGGTTTTGTCCCATGTGGGGAGCTCAGGTGAAGAAGGGCTCTGCTGTCTCCTCCCCACCAGGCCTCTGAGCTCACTGGGAAATCGGAGGTGCACTGAGGAAACAGCTGGCTCCAACGTCCTTCCCAAGGACACCATCCTGGCTTCCCCAAGCCCGCTTACTCTTCTGATCTTCTGTTTCCCTACCTTCTTTCTCAGCCTTTCCTTAGACCCCGCCTTTCCTCCCATCTTCCTCATTCTCCCTGGTTTTATCCCATGTGGGGAGCTCAGGTGAAGAAGGGCTCTGTTGTCTCCTCCCCACCAGGCCTCTGAGCTCGCTGGGAAATCGGAGGTGCACTGAGTAAACAGCTGGCTCCAAGGTCCTTCCCAAGGACACCATCCTGGCTTCCCCAAGCCCCCGGGCTGTGTGCTCCAAATAGTGTCTGGGATGCCTTGGGATATGTAACTGGCAAGACCCTGCCCTCCCAGAGCTTCCAGGTTAGGGGCGAACACGGGTGCCGAACAAGTCTTCAGGTGGTGAGTGCTGTGATAAGTGACAGGTGAATTCTAGTTTGGGACTCACCCAATGGGAAATCAGAATTGGATACTTTGCACCGAGGTCCATGCGTTCCAGGTACACCCCTCGTCATCACTTACATGCAGTCTCATGTGTTTGTTTCAAGAGAATGCCTCTGGCTGCCATGTGAAAAACAGCAGTAAGAGTGAGAGGGAGCATGCTACCTCCAAGAGGGTCTGTCCCAGGAGCACTCCCCAATGACACACCCGTCTGCAAACCTCTGTCTCACTGTCTGTTTCCTGAGTAACCCAACCTCTGACAGAGCTATCTTAGACTGCATGATGAAAGCAGCGTGTTGAAAACAGTGAAGTAAAGACACAAGAAGCCTGAACCCTTTAAACCACTAAACCACGATATAAGTCCCGAACCATCAACTTGCAAGACAGAAACACACACTTTTATTTTGTCTAAGCCGATGCAGTTTGAGGTCTCGTTGTTACAGCAGTCAAAGCCATATTCTGATTAACATAGAATTTGACATCAAGAAGTGGAATGTTGATGTGGCAGAATTTTAAACACGAGGCATGGTGCTATTGTCAGACGATGGGTGGAGATTTTAGGTTGGAAAGAGGGTGACCTATGGTATGCAAAATATTTGGTAACACCGTCTCCTGTGATATCTTGGAATACAGTTCACATGCCTATGGGAGCCTCTAGTGCTGGAGGAGGTGGTTAGAAAAGGTGCAAATGTTGATAGGTATAGTCTTCTTCCCACATGTGGCAAGGTCCTGAAAGAGAAAAAAACTCAGACTAGAGATAGCAGTTTGTAAGCAGAGATGAAAGTGAATGGAGCTCGGCTAATGGAGACCCGTCCTGCCTGTGGCCAGTCATCTAAGTTGCTGAGAAAGCCAACTGCTTGTGTACCTCAAACTGAAGCAGTTATGCGAAGGGGCCCTTTTCCAGGAGGTAAGATTGTCCCAAAGCTTTTCCCAATCAGCTCCAGTTAAGAATGCCCTGCTAAGACCAGAATTATTGGAGAGGAAGATGAAGGAAGCAAGAGGTTGGCATATGGATACAGGTCATTCTGTTTGTCTAGGATAGGGGCAGGAGGTGGGGGAGAGAAAAAGATGAAGCTGGAGCTGAGGTCTTTAGAGGGTGAGGTTGCAGGCCTGGGGGGCCGGAAGATGACAGGGGCACAGAGAGAGGATGATTTAGTGGAGCAGGAGCGTCAATGCGCAGAGGATGGGAAGAATGGGTTGGAGATGACAATGAGGAATACTAAGGGCACACACTTCGCCTTTTAGTCCTGAGGTGCAGGGAATGTGAGACCCAATAGCCTCCGCTTGAGAAGGTGCTTGGTCCTCGCCGTGGCACGTCTATGGAAGAGTCACGCTCAGCATCTTGCCCCCATGCCACTACATCACCAGCCCTATGTGTCCCTCAGGCTTGATGTACATTATGGGGCGGGAGAAGGGGGAGTGGGGGTGGGCGGGTCAGGCAGAAAGTCAATACTCTTCCTTGGGGTCCAATGCTGGAGTCAGAGGAAATGAGTGTGGAGAATTGCCTTGCTCGGAGGTGGGGCCAGAGGTCTCTGAGGCATCCAGGGATACAACTTAATGTCTGGTCTTTCAGTCCATTCAGGTGGAGCCTGCAGCTCCCATGGCCCTGGGCTAGTCCGACTTGTCCTGTTTGAAGTTTTCTGACCCCAATCTGAGGGTAGAGACACCATCTTGGCTCTTAGGGACGTTCTAAGGGAGGAGGTTTAGAGGTAAAGAAGAAAAGGTGAAGCCAGCTACTTGGCAGCCAAGGATGGCTCTAAGAAAGGCGTGGGCTGTCCCGCCATTGTTCTTAGATACAGTCAGCACAAAAGGAAAGGAGGAGCCCGGCCCTGTCCCAGCCTGTGCTGCTGTGGTCCGAGGCGATGTTTCCCAATTGGGCACAACTCAGTGATCATGCTTCAGTTATGAAAGCTTGGAATGAGGGTGGAGGATCGTCAGACACAAAGTCCTTCCATTATTTTCAGTGTCTCATCTTCTACGTTGACTTCAAACCTGACCCAGTCACTGCCTCTTCCCCAACCCAGAAACCCGAGACCTGCCTGGCCAGTGCTTTCTTTTCCCTCCCTCAGGACCAGGGACCTTGGAAGATCTGAGTAGGGGCCTAGGGACAGAAGACTCCCAGGTGACAGGGCAAGAGGCAGCTATCATCGGTCTCTCCTGAGTCCTCCACCACTCAGCTCCCAGTAACGCTGTGCCCCCAGTTCCTGCCCCAAGGGGAGATGGGCTGTCTGCTGGGCTTTATATATTTCTTCAGGAGATATATGCTCAGAAATAATCCCAGGACTCCCCAGGTTGATGAGGGAGCCATGGCCTCCACTCTTTAGGAACCCCTGAGCCAGCACAGAGTTTGGTCTAAGCCAGTGATGGCGAACCTATGACACTCATTTTTTTGGTTGATTTTTCTTTGTTAAATGGAATTTAAATATGTAAAATAAATATCAAAAATATAAGTCGTTGTTTTACTATGGTTACAAATATCAAAAAATTTCTATATGTGACATGGCACCAGAGTTAAGTTAGGGTTTTTCAAAATGCTGATATGCCGAGCTCAAAAGGTTCGCCATCACTGGTCTAAGCCATGTGCAAAACACTTTGCAACATGCCCAGTAAGATGGAATCAGTATGTACGGAGAAATGATAATAACTTTGCAGGTTAGGGAGAGCAGATACTGCCCTGTGATGTTTCTTGTCACACTCTCAGCAAAGGGTGGGCTGGCCACAGGCAGGATTTTTCTGGGTTTGGTTGGAGGTATATATGGCCCGGGAATAAATTCAGTCCTGGATACAAGAGATAGTCTTCAACCCAAGAAAAGGTTCCAGGATGTATTATTTAGGGTATAGACTTGGTGAATGTAACAGAGACCCAAAATAGCAGTGGCTCAAACAAGAGAGATGTTTCTTTCCTCTTGTGTAATCATCCAGGCATCAACAGTTTGGGGCCAAAATGGCATCAGGGACTCAGGCTCCTTCTAACTAATTAACTTGCTGTGGTGCCATCCCTATGATCATGTTCTCACCCATCAGATCCCAGGTGGTTCACCACGACATGGGCTTCCAGGAGGCACAAAGCAGGGAAAAGAGGGTCAAGAAAGGTTGCTTCCCTCCTTGTAAGGACACCATCTGGAAGTTACACACCTTCCTTTTGCTCATATCCCATTGGTCAGAACTACTACACCTATGTCTATCATTAGCTGCAAGGGAGCTTGGGAAATATAGTTTTTATTCCAGGCAGCCATGTATCCAGTAAACATTGTTTTTCTATTTGATAAAAGTGAAAATTACTATTGAGGGCCAACTAGCAGTTTTGCCACATGAAACCCCAAGTGCACAGCAAGGTTTGTATATTTGTCTGCCTTGTACCTCATTCCCCTTAGTCACAGGGTTGGACAAGTGGCTCGGCCTTGGAAAATCACTATAACACAAACCTCAGCCCCCTACCTGGCCACAGCAATTGGTCCAGAACTGGGCACATGACTCAAGTAGAGCCAATCAGAGTTCTTCCTCAGGATTTTTTCCTAACCAAATCTGGTAGCAGACAATGTAGTTTCTTCTCTGATCATGAAACTATGAGAATGCAACCCTGAACTAACCATGGTCATCTTCCCTGACAGAGTGGGCAAGGAGTGCAGAAGAGCGGGTGCCACCAGCCTCTGAGAGACGCAAAGAGAAGAGCATCCCAGTAGGGTGAATAGGTGTCATTCCAAGGCCCCCCTGGGGCCTGTTCCGTCCTTGCCCTGATCAAGTCAGTTAGTCAATACCCCCTTTTTGGTAAGCTGATTCAAGTTGGGTTTTGGCCATCTGCAACCCAGACTTACACAGTAGTGAAAGTGATGTGTGTTTTTTCTCCCTGAAGGAATCAGTGCGATGGTGGTGGGGGAGACACAGCTGAGATTGAAAACCTGGAAGAAAAGAATGTGGGTTCCAGCCAAGCTGTATCTTTCTCCTAAACATTTGCCCCGAGGCTTCTTAAGTTCCCACACAGCATCTCATAGTAGAGGCTTCTGGGTATCTTTGCATTTTTCCAGTCAGTCCTGTTTCATGCAAGGCAGCCATCCTCTTAGGCCTGCTCTAGCCGGCCCAGCTGTGAGGAGGGGGCCTGAGGATGGGCAACCCTGACAAAGGGCCCATTCTCAGCTGGTCCAGGCTGTTATCAGCCAAACCTAAACTCTGAATCACCCGCATCCGTGGGCAGCCCTGTAGGTGGGACTGCTTGATTGCCCCTGGGCCTCCCTGTGTCAGGACCTGTGAGTGGGGGCGGACTTTCAATAAAGGTTCATTGTTTTCTGTTCCTTCATGCTATCAAGGTTCTGTCCATGGCCTTCCTGAGGCTCCTCTTCCTATTCTCTTCACTGGCCCCCTCTCCTGGGCCCCCATCCCTCTGGGCACCATCCCAACCTCCTGGGCACCACCCCACCCCCACCACGCCTTATATACCAGCATAAACCCCTCAGGGGAGAAGGGTGGTGGCTGGGAAAGAAAAGGCATGTGCATGAGCATACCCTCTCCAACTCAGTCAGAATGAGGATCAAATCTGAAAATGTCCTGAACTTCGGAACCAATGACTCCCCCACTTCCCCGGGGTCTTCTGGGTCCCCTCAACCTGTCACAGACAGCAACCAAGCTGTTCCGGGCCTGCAATGGCACCTGGTGGCCAGCCTTGAAACAGTCTGGCCCCCCAACCTCTTTTCTCCTCCACCTCCTTTCATGGGTGGGGGATAGGGTTACAAATGTACCATAAGCTCCCTTTGCTCTCTGTTTTTGTCCTTTGTTTTTTACCATGATCGGTTCAGATCAGCTCATTCTTCCTCCGGACATCTTTAAGACCCAAATCACACACCCTTCCTTCATCTCCTTTTTAACGACTTTACCCTAATTACCTCAGGAGGTCCTTGCCCCACAGTTTACTCTATCTAGGCAAACAATCCTGGCTGACTGAGTGTCGGGATGCAGCCAGGCCCACCCTGTGTCAAGAAAAAGGCAGACTGGATGTCAGAAAGATTAATTAGAATGATGGAGAACAAAGGCTCTCAGCTTCTAAAGCCCTTGAACAGCACCTCGAAGTTTCCTTCAGAACGTCCCATCCATCTCCTCATACTCCTGTTAAGAAACCTGCTTTCCCTCAAGCACCAGCTTTCAAGAGAAAATAAACAGCCTTGTCTAGATTGGCATTATTATTTTTCCATTTCTACCTACAGGCCTTGCAACAGTAGGGTTTTCTTTTCCCCCATGTAGGTGTGTGGCAGCCCAGCTTTGTGGTGGGTTAAATGGGCATTTGTGGCTCAACCTGGAATACTGAGCCCCATTCATAACACCAAGTCCTCGGTGTTCTATTGGCTCATTGTCTGGAATGCCAATTCACTTCACAGAAACAAAGTTTGAAATACAACTCATTGATAAACTGGGACTGCCTGATTGTAGGTATTTACGATAATGAGATACTTTCCAGGGCAAGATGGTGGCTGTTTACTGTTGTTTTAAACAGGCTAATCTATGAGAATTATCTGATTTCCCAAGAAATGGAAACCATGAGCCTATTAGAAGCCTGAGGCTTCCAGAATGGGCTGGGCCAGTGGGCTAAGGTTGGGGGTATGTGTTTGGAGTGAAGAACTAAATGAAGCCATGGACACAAAGACCAGGTAGAGAGGATATGAGAAGTGCTGAGCTGAGTGGAGGGGAGCTGGAGAGAAGTCGTAGGGCCAAAGACTGGAGAGACAGATCCAGCTAACATTTATTAAGCACCCTGCTCATGTCAGAAAGGGCCCATTGGAAACATGTGGGTACCCCAGGCAGGCTAATAATTTCATGTCCCATCAAGCTGACGTTCTTTTACTCAATTTTAATGTAGTGGCAACTGATTTCTGCTTGGAGGACAGGGCAGTAGATAGAGAAGAGGATCCCTGTGGGCAATACTCCTTCTCTGAGCTGTTTAGCTCTGGCCCCAAACTTGCATCCCTGAATCAGATAAACAAAAACTCTGTAGAGACCCTGCCCACCCTCCTTAGTAAACAGTAAGAGACCAACTGTATTATTCTAGCCTGCTCTTCTGCGGGCCCCTGCCACCCCAGTGCAAGTAGCTCATTCACGTAGAGCATCCAACTATCCCTTCGAGGACTTCCAAACATGGTTTTCTTCATCTCCTTACATGTCCAGTGACGTGTGAGTGCCTTGTAAAGATAGCATCTTGGGCAGCGAGCTGCCTGGCTAGCTCACCCCTTAGACCAGCTCTGATGCTGGGCACTGAGACTGTTCTCATGTAATCACCTTGCCCTGTGAGTCTCATGATCCCCATCCCACCTCGAGAAACTGAGACTGAGGACAGTTAGGTTCATGCCCAAGAGGCCCATGATGTGAGTAAATACCATTTTTGAGCTGAGCTCTGAATTCAGGTATATCCATCTTATTCTAAAGCCCAGATCTTCATTTCCTCCCCCTCTGCTGGGAGAAAATGGAAAGAAAAGCCATAAATAAATAAATAAATAAATAAATAAATAAATAAATAAAATGTGGGGCGGAGGGAAAGAAAGCCATTGAGAGCAGGAGGGTAAACCTATGGGATACAGTGGAGGTTTGAACAGGGAGCTACAACAAGCCGAGTCAGAGACCCAGTGGGTGGCAAGGAGGCTGGGCGCCCAGCTGCAAGAGAGTCCAGGTGGGGAGGGTGAGTAGGGTGAGCCGGTTGAGCTCCTGGAGTAAAGGAGAGTGAAGAAGTCCTGTCCTGGAGGAGGGGGGGCGGGTATGTGATGCAGCCAGGTTAGGACCCCTTCCTTTGCATGCAGGCTAAGACATTGTGGGCCTGGGGTCTGGCAAAAAGAGGGGGAGCCCAATGGGGATCTTTGCAAGAGAAATCTCTCCTTCAGCCTAGGTTGGAGGCTGCAGAAAGTCATTTGGACCCAGATGAGGCAGGATGCCTGGGAGCTGGCCCTGGTCCGTTTTGCTTTTCTCTTCATCTTCCCTCCAAACCCCCAGTCCAGCCTGCTCAGCTCCAGGGCCAAGGAGGGCCCAGCAGCCTGTTCCTGGCCTCCCCAGCAGAGGGCTCCAGAGCAGAGCTCAGGAGGGTTGGGGTGGGTTTGAAATCTAGGCCTCCCTCCCTGCAGGGAGGTGCAGGAAGCACTGGGCATGGGCTCTGCTCCCAGGTGTCCCAGGGTCCATATGAATGGGTGGTCTTTAGTTGTGCATGGTATGTCAGTATTTGTGTGCACCGTGTAGGTGTGTGCAAGTGTGTAATTGTGTAAGTGGGTATATCTGCATTTGTGGAGTATGGTTGTCTGCAGTGCGCATGCATGACTGCTTGTTTGTGTGTTGGCTGGAGCCTGCATATGTGTTTGCCCATTTCCTCTGTGTGCATGATGGTATTGCTAGTGGACCTGTGTGTATTTGGGAACATATGGATACCTGGATGATTTGTGCATAGGTGTCTATACTTGGCTTGTATGCAGAGAGGAGAAAAATAAGTGAGGGGTGTGCTGTGGAATCTCAACATTTCTCAGGACAGGGATGTGGGGCCCTGTGTTGTCCCACATCCACACACACTGACCCAGCCTGGCTGCTTCCTACCCTCACTCAACACGGCCCCTGAGTTTGTTGTTAAAACCCCATTTACCACAGATGTTGCTGATGTTTATTCCCCAGGAAGCAAGGCCTTCTCGAGTTCTGTGAGTGTCTCTCACTCCTTGTTCTGATTCCCTCATTTGCAGCTTGAGAATGTTGTTCTCCTTGTTGGGAGGAGGGAGTGGAATCCCAGAGTGTGTGTGTGAGGGCGGGGGGGGGGCGGGAATTAGAGGGCCGAGGTGGAGGAACATAGGCCCATGGCTGGTTTATCCATGAGTGAAGGAAGGCAGTGGGCATGGGGGCAAGGTCATGGCCCAGAAGTCTGGCAACATGGACAGGGTCCAGCTCCGTCACCAGCTGGAGGCCTTGGTTGGTAGGAAGCAGCCCCTCCTGCCCTCCTTGCTGTGGTCTGGGCTGGTGCTCAGCCAAGGTGGTCAGGGACGCCAGACGGGAAACCCCCCTCACCCTGTGCGTGTGGAAAAGATACTTGCAGCAGGGAATGGGGCAGAATCTGGCATCCACCACATGCTGGGAGGGTGTATTAGTTTCTTGTTGCTGCTATAACAAATCATCATATATTTATTCTTTTACTTGTCTGGGCTCAAGTCAAGGCATTGGCAGGGCTGTGTTCCTTCTGGAGGCTCCAGGGCAGAATCTGTTTCCTCATCTTTTCCAGATTCTAGAGGCCTCTGACATTCCTTGAGGTGGGCCCTTGCCTCCATTTTGCTGTCATATCGACTTTTCTATTGCCTTTGACCTTCCTGGCAGCCCTCTTATTAAGACCCTTTGGATAGGGATTGACCCTGGTTCAGACTGACCCGTTGGTGCTCTGAGTCTCCCTACCCTCAGCCTGCTCCAGATTTAGCCTCTGGCCTTAGTTTCTGGCCTCATCCACACTCCCAGAATGCTCTTCATCAACTTGATTTTTTTTCTGTCCCAGCCCCCCCTCCCCATCCCAGAGGCAGTCAGGCAGACCCCTCTCAGCCCTCTCCACACGTGTGAAAACCACACACATGGGCTCCCTCCAGCTCCCTCCAGAAAGCCCAACCGCAAGACCCAAAGTCAGGGAGGGGGGTCACACACGACCGTGCAGGCCGGCGCTGGGGAGTCTGGCGGGACGACTGGCCTCCCAGATGCTTGACAAGGCCAAACTCTCCAGCACAGTCAGGCCCATATCTGGAATTAAGCTGGAAATTCCAATTGCTCTCCTCTGCTAAGAAATGTGTCAAATCTTCCCAGAGATTCAGTGAAAGCAAGAAGCGATGAGGGGGTGGGGAACTTATTCTACAGGACCTGAATGCTTTGGGGAAATCCAGTCATCACGATGTGTCCACAGTCCTCTGGCTGATGGTTCCTTCGACCCGCTCAGCTCTGCACCCTGACCCGTGAAAATTAAAGAGGCCTGGAGTAGACAGGGTAGTTTATTTCTTGCTAGGACCCACAAGTGCGTCCACATGTGTGCGTGTGAAACTATGATTTTTTTTTTTATAGGGATTGAGTTATTTTTTCCTGGAGAGAAAAATGTTGACAAGCCTTTGGAGGATTGCCTTCCCAGAAAAATCCTCTGTTGCATGAAGAAGGCACGCTGTTCCCATCTCTCTAACACGCACACACGTGCACACACATCTCAGAGGCCTGGGACGTCCCCAACCATGTTGTCTGGGCCCTTCAGGGCCTCACCTGCATTTCTACCCCAGCCCCATCCAGTTTGATGCGGATTCCATGAAGAGGGCCTGAAGGATCAGAGAACAGGCTCAGCTACTTACTAGCTCTGTGTCTCTAGGTAAGTGTATGAGTTTCCTATTGCTGCTATAATAAATCACCACAAAGTGAATGGCTTAAAATGGCACAAATTTATTCTCTTATAATTCTGGACATCAGAAATCCAAAGTCAGTCTCTCTGGGCTAAACTCAAGTGTTGGTAGGGCCCGTTCCTCCTGGAGAGAATCCATTTCCTTGCCTTTTTTAGTTTCTAGTGGCCACCTGTATTCCTTGGCTTCTGGCCCCTTCCTCCATCTTCAGAGAACGTCACTCCAATTTCTGCTTCTGTCATCACGTTGACTTCTCTGACCCTCCTGCATCCTTCTTCTAAGGGTGTTTTGTGATTAATACATTGGGCCACCTGGCTATTCCCTACCTCAAGATTCTTGATTTAATGACATCTGTGAAGTTCCTTTTGCCACATTTATAGATTCTGGGAATTGCCTGAATGTATCTGAGTGCCATCTATTCAGTCTTCCACAGCAAGTGTCCCTCTCTGGGCCTCACCTGTAGCTTCAGATGTCGGTCTCCAATGGCCTCTTCCAGCTCTGTCCCTAAACATGCTGAGTCTCTGCCTTTCTGGATCTCCGGTGAAATGGGCCTGGCCCCCCACCTGCCCTCTGCTCATTGCTGGGTCTCTGGGACTCATACTGTCTCCTCTCCTTTGTCAGAGGGAGGCCTTGTTTGTGCTGCATCCAGCACCAGGAGTCTGATGCTCCAATCTGGGGCCCTCACCCCTCAGTCTATACCTGAGGAGCATCTTCAACCTGAGGAGAACTCACTCCAGGAACAATTTAGTTTAGGATCTGAATTATACTTTTCTCCAAGGCAGGTTCTCAACTCTCAATTTGGGGATAAGAATCCTGGGCCTTGCCCTAACCGGTTTGGCTCAGTGGATAGAGCATCAGCCTGCGGACTGAAGGGTCCCAGGTTCGATTTCAGTCAAGTGCATGTACCTTGGTTGCGGGCACATCCCCAGTAGGAGATGTGTGGGAGGCAGCTGATCGATGTTTCTCTCTCATCAATGTTTCTAACTCTCTATCCCTCTCCCTTCCTCTCTGTAAAAAATCAATAAAATATATTTTAAAAAATATCCTGGGCCTTATTCAAGGATGTTGGGTAGGTATCCAAGATGTTTGAACAGGAGAGGCAGAGATGTGGGGACTCATTTCCTGCAGTAGTCCTCATTGGCTCAACCTCTCAGAGCTCAGCTATCCCGGTCACACATGGTGTGACCTTAAACATCTCTCACCAGGGAGAGTCAGAGAGGGACGATTCCAACCCAGCCTGGGCAGTCCCATGGAACCCAATTGGACAGGCGGGCACCCTCGGAGGCCTCCCAAGTGAAGTGCCCCTTAGAACCAGACCTTCCTTCCCTCCTTCCTCCCTTTCTTCCTTTCCCTGCCTTTCCTTCCTTCCCTTTCTTCCTGTATGACCCAGTGCCTGGTCCTATGTCAGGCACAGTCCCCTGGCCTGTGAGAAGCCAGTGGGGACACAGGCATGCAAACATCTTCTCCCCAGCAGTGTGCGGGTCCCAGGTCCCTGGAGTTCCCCAAAGCCCTGTAGAAGCCAAATGAGGCTGCCAAAGAGGTGAGGAGGGCTTTCTAGGGCAGGTGGTACTGCATTTTACACCTAAAAATACACTGAAACCCTAAGTCTGATGTGTATACCATGTGAGGAGAGGCAGCCATGCTTTGGCTCATGCTCTTCCCACTGCTTGATGTTTGAACTCTCCTGGATAGCTCTGACTCAGGTACCACCTCTTCCAGGAAGTCTTCTCTGAAGCCTGAGGAGGCTCTATTTCCTCCTTGATGCTCCCATCACCTCCACAGAGAGGCTCATCATGTCCAGATGAGGAACTGATTTTAGAGAAAGCCACTGCTTTGGAAGAGCCTAGAGTGGAAGAGGGAGTATCTGGTGAGATGAGGCTGGGCTCTGCTTTTGAAGAGCTGATTGACCCCTACAGATTGCCCTGTCCATCTCCCTCTGCACAGAAAGGGCACCGAGGCTCCTTTCACAGCTCCTGGTGGTGGTGCTGGGACCAGAGTTTCCCCTCCTGACTTCAGCCCAGTGCCTTTTCCATGAACCATCCTGTCTTGATGGTGGCCATGTCCTTATCGCCTCTGTGTCCACGAGTGCTCGATGGCCTGATGTGAGAGGAGTGAGCTCACCCGCCACCGGATTTCACCGGAGATCCAGAAAGGGGAACTGAACCCACCAGAGATAAGTGTACAGAAAGCACATTTTTCCCTGGCTGTGTGACTCTGTTGGTTGGGTGTTGTCCCATGCACTGAAAGGTTACTGGTTGGATTCTTGGTCAGGGCACATCCCCAGGTTGTAGGCTCGATCCCCGGTATGGAGAGTGCAGGAGGCAGCAAATCAATGTTTCCCTCTCACATCCATGTTTCTCTCTCTCTCTCTCAAAAAAAATTTACCTATATATTTTTTTCAAGCACATTTTTTTTAATTGTCACAATTTGGTCACATACTCTGGAGGTGGTGGCCTGGTTTCACATTATCGCTTCCATGGCAGAGATGTGAAGAGAAGGCTCTGGACCTGAGTTCTGGCTCTGCCTCTTCCTAGCTGTGTGACCTCTGTGAGCTCCCATTTCCTCATCAGCAAAATGTGGGTAATAATTGGACATACCTCACAGGTTTGTTTTGATGACTAAATAAGATAATGTCTGAGAAGTCTGCGATTTTCTGGCTGCGATTCACATGGCTATGCCTCTGTGAATGGTGACTCTAATGATTATTCTCTGTCATCTGAGCCTCCACCATAGCCTCTTCATGCTCTCATTCTATGGACTCAAATTTCAGGAATCAGGAAAGCAGTCTGATTAAATGGACTCACACATTCCAGCCTTAGTCCTACCAAAGAGATTCTGATTCATTAGGTCTGGGGATGGGTTCACAAAATCATTATTTTTATTAATCTTCATTTTAAAAATAAACATCCCGAGTGATCCTGATGTTTATCCAGGTTGGGGAGCTACTGGAATAAGTGATGTTGGGATTTTACTCTAATGAAGGCCAGCTCGTGCCCTCAAAATGAGGGTTTAGCGTAGAGGTCCCTTCCCATGGAACCACAGCAAGTAGGACCCTCTCGCTTCCCATGGGGAGGGTGGCATTCCTCCAGAGCAGCTCTGCAAGGGGTGGGGCAGCGCCAGCTGTGTGCCCTCCTGCAGCTGTCTCGGTGCCATGGCCCAGTGGAAATCACTGTGAAATTCAATCTCCACATCTCCCAAAGCTGGGCCAGGTGGCTACTGCTGGAGCGGCTGATCCCATCAGACAAGAGGCTCTGGAAGCCAAGGAAATATCCCCACCCACCTCCACTCAGCACAGGGCTCCCCAAATACTGCCTTCCTGTCTTTTCACTGGGAGACTTTCTTTACTCTATGTCAGGATGTGCCCAGCTCTTGCCTTTCTGCAGGTTCACGGTGACTGTTGGCTTTGGAAGGTGGTTGTGGCTGGATTCCACTTCAGCCCAGGGACAGCCCTGAGGCCTGGGACAGAGGTAGCTGCTCTGGGGAAATGGGAATGGAGGAGGCAAGGAGAGCTGTGGATTAGGACAAGTGTGGCCTCATCAGCTTTCACTCATCCCTGTGAGTGACAGCGGGCGGGGCTTTCCCGGCATCGGGAGCTTGACTAGCTGCAGGGAGGTGCAGAAGCAGGGGTTTGGCCGAGGAACAAGGGAAAGGCCCAGAATGAGAGCACTGTCCTCCGCCAAGGACACAGGACTGTTGACGTGGGAGAGATGGGCGCAGCCTCTGGATCGAGTTAACCGTGAGGAGGAAATAGTTTTCACTGAAAAACAAAGTTGAAAAACAGTTTACTGAAGGGAAGAGAAAGAGGAAAGAGGGGGGAAAAAAACACCTCAAACTGTCTGATCATCAAAATCACCTGGGTAGCTGGTTAAAAATACAGATTCCAAAACTCATTCCAAGTCAATAAAATATTATTCTTGACAGCTCCGGGTTTCTTTTCCTGGTGGTTTAAAAAAATGTCAATCCCTTGTCAATTATATCTCAATACCGCCGGGGAGAAATTAAGTTACAGGTAAAAGCAGTAGAAGAATTAGAATTAGTCGTCCAACAAGGCAAATTTTCAAAAGGGACTGAGTGGAAGTGGAGGTAAGGAATGTGAATTCAGTCTTTACCTTTCTCAACTGGACATCAATATCTGAACTTGAAAAATTAATAATATAATTAATAAGTTTTGTGTTGTCATTAGAGCAGAAATTGCCTTTGCGAATAAAATGAGAACCAGTCTTTCTAAAAATGTAGATTTTAACTCACATAGCTTGGCAGACCCCTGGGTGGGTGGGTGTCAGGGGTGAGGGGAATCAATACCTTATGGAATCAACAACATGGATTATGTTTCTAATTTTCCAACTGGGCTGGGGGAGGGAGGGAGAAAAGGGGACACACAGAATCAGAAAAAAAAATCATAATTCTAAAAGCCACTTCTCCGCAGCCAGGCTGGGTCTTCCTCTACATCAGCGGTTCTCAACCTGTGGGTCGCGACCCCTTTGGCGGTCGAACGAACCTTTCACAGGGGTCGCCTAAGACCATCCCGCATATCAGATATTTACATTATGATTCATAACAGTAGCAACATTGCAGTTATGAAGTAGCAACGAAAATAATTTTATGGTTGGGTCACAATATGAGGAACTGTATTAAAAGGGCCAGAAGGTTGAGAACCACTGCTCTACATGAATCTGTCCCATCCCCCTTTCCTTTCTCACTCAAGTTTCCTGAGTAAATTGTCTCTCCTCACCTTTTCCATTTCCTCCTCTTCTCTCTTCTATAATTAGCCCCTTGCTACCTGAGTAGTGGAAAGCTGAATAATGACACCCCCCACACACACACACACACACAAGATAGGCATGTCCCAATCTTTTATAGGACTTTGCATGTGTGATTAAATTAAAAATCTTTCAATGGGAAGATTATCTTGGGTTATTCCAGTGGAGCCTAATGTAATCACAGGGGTCCTTTAAGGGGGAGGCCGGAGATTAAAGCAGAGGAGGCGATGTGATGACAGAAGCAGAGATTGGAGTGAGGCTCTTTGAAGGTGGAGGAAGGGGCCACAAGCCAAGGAATACAGGCGGGCACAAGAAGCTGAAAAAGGCAAGGGGACGAATTCTTCCCCGGAGCCTCCAGGAGGAACGGGCCCTGCCAACACCTTGACGTTAGCCCAGTGAGACTGATTTTGGACTGTGGACCTCCAGCACTGTAAGAGAATGAAGTCATATTGTTTAGGGCACTCACTTTGTGGTGATTTGTTACACAGCAAGAGGAAGTCATATACTCCTGACCTTGGCCCTGTCCACCCCTCCTGAACCTCACCAAGGTCTCCAGGGACCAAACTCTTGTCAGCTATGGGCCCTTCTCAATGCTTTTCTCTCTTGACCTCTTGACAATGTTTGATGTTCTCCTCGCTGCTCATTCTTAAATCTTGTGACAGCTCATTGCCCTGGTGATCCTCCCGCCTCTCAGATCCTCCTCCTCAGCCTCCTTCCAGCACAGCCTCTGCCCCAAGGTTCTCTTCTGAACCGACTTCTGTCCTCATTCTCTTCCCTCTAGGAGTGGTTGCATGCCAGTGATAATCCCAAATCAAGGCCATGTGCTCCACACCCTAGTATCCAACTGCTGAATTGTCCACCTGCCCCCTCCTCAGCAAACCAGTATTTCCGTCTGCAGTACATTTCCCTCCTTCCCTGCCTGTTGAAATCTAGTTTACCTGTTCACTCCTCAAGGTCCAGCGTGAATGTCACTTCTTCCAGGAAGTCTTCCCTCTCTGTCATGCCATATGCTTGTTTTTTAATTTTTAAAATTTTTTATAAACTTTATTTTTAGAGCAGTTTTATGTTCACAGCAAAATTGAGTAGAAAGTACAGAGTTTCTTATTTATTCTACTCAACAACTCTGTGAAATAGGATGGATTTTCTTTTTTGTACAGCTTTATTGAGGTATAATTGACCAATAAAAGGCACACATATTTAAGGTGTACAACATGATGATTTGATGTATGTATACATTATGAAATGATTAGGACACTCAAGCTAATTAACATATTCTTCACATAATTCCTTTTTTTGGTGAAAAACAAGATCTACTCTTAGCAATTTTAAGCATATATGATTAATTATAGTCACTGTGCTATATAGTAGACCTCCAGAACTCATTCAAATATGTCTGAAACGTTATACCATTTGACTAACATTCCTCCACTTTTCCCACCCCCTAGCCCCTTGTAACCCCCACTCTAGGCTCTGCTTCTGAGTTGAATTTTTTAGATTCCATATTAAGTGAGATCATGCAATATCTGTCTTTCTATGTCTGGCTTATTTCACTTAGCATAATGTCCTCCGGGTTGTCACAAATGACAGGATTTCTTTGCCATGTACTTGTCAACGATGCCCATCTGTGGCCCCACAGGACTGTGCGCCCCTGAGAAGCAGAGTCCTGGTCTGGTGAACCCTGGACGCTCAGCACCCAGCACATTGTCCCTCCCACCTGGACATCCCCCCTCCTAAGCTAAATCTCAGAAGCTCTGGTTTGTAAAATAATAACAACAATAACAACTTTTATTATTTTTGTCCTTCGTGTATAAATAAGTGCATGACTATTGCAGAAAAAGTTTAAAATCCCGGAAAGCAAAACCAAAATAAAAGCAAAGAAAAAGGAAGGAATCTAAAATTATCCTTTATCTTATGACCAATCAATGTTTTGGTGTATATCCTTCTAGTATTTTTAATAAATTGACATATTTTCATGCTATAAGTTCATTTCTATGTGGTTATCTGTTCTTCAACAGTATCATTTTTTTTTATAACAGTATCATTTTTTAAAGGCTGCATTGAGTTTTATTTTTCTGGCTGAGTCATAATTTATTTAACCAATCCCCTCTTGTTGGACATTTAGGTTGCTTCCAGTTTTTCAGACTTATAAATAACACAGTGAAGAACAACTCTGTAGCTAAATCTTTACACATCCTATGAGTATTGCCCTCGAAGAAGTCTCAGAAATAAACTCCCTGAATTAAAGGATGCTAGGCTTTGTTTCCATCCCTGAGCAGGCCCCGGGGAAAGCAGGATGTTTCTGGAGGTCTTGGCACTGAGCCCTGCACGCCAAGCTCGAGGGCCTACACAGCCCCCAAGTTTGCGTGTTCTGCACACTCCAAACCTCTCCCCTCCCCTCCGCATCCCCAGGCTGAGGCTCACCGGGGAGAATGAATTACACCACCCTGCCGGACATGAGGCCATTTGTCTTCTGCTCTGGAATCCTGATGAGATAAAATCTGGGCAGAGCACAGTTATTTATTTAATGTATTTCTGGGCGGGTGAGCCCTAGCCCTTGGGGAGCACCTTCTCCAGATCGGGGTTAAGAGTTTACAGGGAGGAGGAGTAGGTCACAGGGTGCCGAGCAACCAGCTCCAAGTCTCACCCCAGTCAGGCCGGTGGCGGGGCGGGGGGGGGGGGGACTTCCCCCGCTCAGGCCCCTGCCAGTTCCATTTCCAACCTCCCACGTCCTACCTCCCAACCTCAGGAGCAAAAAACTTGAAGGCTCGTTCCTTCCTCATCTTACACTTGAGGCTACAGAGAGGACCCTGCTCCTCAGAGAAGGAACTGGGTGCCAAGAGATGAGTTCTGATCTCTCCTCCTGTGAGATGGGGAATCTCCCGGATCCCGAGTTTGGGGCTTTGGACACCTCCACAAGGCATCTCTGTTTCTGGCTCCTGGAGTCCTGCTCAGGCCTCCACAGCGAGCCCCTCTCTGAGGCTTTATCCTGGTTTAGGCTCAACCTTAGCAAATGCCCCCTGGGACCTCCTCAAAGACCCAGGGTTCTGAACAGCCAGGACACACCCCCTGACGCCTGTCCTGTGAGTCATGTCTTTGACTCAAGTGTGATGTTTCTCCAGAGAGTGTGAGGAGCATGTGTCCTCCAGGCCAGGGTCCAACCCTGCTCAGGTCACCAGGGAACTGTGTGCCTATGCAGGCCCCAGGCCTCTCTCCCCCAAGACCCCAGAGGCTGCAGGTCTGAGAGATACCCAGGAACCTGTCTTTTCACACAGGGCTCCTGGCTCTTCCCACGGAGCTGTGGTGCCTTCCTCCTCCTCCTCTTCTTCTTCTTTTCTATTCAACTTATTTAAACTAAAAACAAAAATGCAATTCACCCGTTTCTCCCCGCCCCCACATTTTACAACCGCCAATCTGTTCTTTATATCAGAAGCTTGGATTTTTTTTTTGATTTTTTTTTTTTTTTTTTTTTTGGATTGTCTTGTTCAGATTCCGAAGCTGGATTCCAGCTTACTCCAGAATCAGAGCAGCCTTCCTGTCCCTCATCTGTGCTGGTGTGGGGGCAGGGCATCTGGCCTCTGGGTCAAACAGGCCCAAGGCTTGTGAAGTAATGAGAAACAGGCGGCCTGTTTGCTCAGGTAACCTAAGTTCAGGAGTTTGGGCAGCCAGACTGGCCGCTCCTGGCAGGAGGACTTGGCCAGGGGCAACCTGAGCTGCCACACAAAGCCACCCTCACAGCCTCTCTGGCTGTGAGTCCCCGGGTGCTGGCTGGCCCGGGTACAGGCACACCTCTGGCCAGCCTGGCCTGCCGGAGTCTGTGGCCAGGAGAATCAAAGCGGCCGTCCTCGGCACCGGTAGGCACTTCCTCTAGAAAGTTCTGGAAACAGCACGCACGGTCTGAGGAGAAAGGGCTTCTCTGGGCCAGAGGTGGGTCGGTGCAGACAGAGTACCAGACACCACCCCTCCTGTTCTAACACCATCCACTGCCCGGGCCCCTGTCTGCTGTGTTAGCCCAGGGGACTCAGTGGGTCAAACCACTTCCTGCTGCGCCCCCTGCCCCACACCAGAGGCAGGAAGGTAAGTCTCCTTCCTCCTCCTGTCTCCTTCCTCTCTTGGGAACCCTTAGGGACTATGGTGGATGCTAGAATGGGCAAGGACCCCACAGATGCCCTGCTTGGTTCCAGCCATTCCTGATTTCTGGACTTGTGGCAACAAAAGCAATTTATGAAATGTGCAATGAAACTCATTCTCGATCTCAGTTAAGGGCAACTTCATCCCTTCTGTTGCTCAGGCCAAAAGTTGGGAGTCGCCCTTGAGTCTCTTCTGTTAGGACACACGTCCAATCCATCAGAGAACCCTGTCAGCTGATCCCCAGTTATTCCAGATCCCAACCACTTCCGACCACTTCTGTTCCGTCACCTCTTGCCTGGAGAATTTCAACAGCCTTCTCCCTGGTCTTCCTGCTCCGTGGCGCAGCCAGGGCCTGCCAGGGGGTGCTGATGGTGGGTGAGGTACTGGTCCAGGGTCAAGCTATGCCACTGACCCCAGAGGTCCCTCCTGTCCAGATTAGATTTCATCTTGGCTGTTTTTAACAAGAAAAGCAGTTCGTTAGTCATCTAGAAAATGATTCCTTTCATAGAACTACACAAGGCATCGCAAATCCCCAAACTGCTTCTGTAGAGCTCGCGTACTAATTTGGGGTTTATGAAATCTATCATCCTCACTTTTCTCCGACTTTTGGGGCATTGAGCCGTGAGCCACAGTGAGATATTCAGCAACCTGGGGGCCCCTCTAAGATGCTGAGACCAGGGTCAGTGGAGCCCCGTCACTGCAACACCCCGCTGGAATATGCCATGGGGCGATTCTACAACAAATGAGATCGTGCAACAGGTGTACATGAATGACATGGGAAAGCTGGGTCCGGTGCCCCGGGTGACACCTCCACCACCTCTGTCAGCAGGAGAGGGCTCCTCCTAGGAGCTTAGATCGGGACGCATCTTTCTGGGGAACGTCAGGCTCAGTGCTGGGTGATTTGGGCAGAAACGGGTTTTTCCTGGGACTCTGGTGTGTGGGTGCATTTGTGTGTGAGAGATTACACACCCTGCCCCCCCTTCCCCAGAGTTCCTCCAACCTGGAGGGCGCAGTAACCAGCTCACCCTGCTACCCCAGCCCCGCCTGCATTCAAGGCCAAGGCCTCAGAGGACAGCTCTCAGACAGCCCTCCCAGGCTTGCTTCGGCTTCGTCTTGGTTCCAAGCCATCGCCCTTGGACCAGGCTCCCCAGCTGAGCAGCCGCACATCAGGGTTCGGGGGATCCAGGCTGTCTTTTCCAACTGAGGACGTGAGGCTCAGAAAGGAGGAGGCACCCGGTCTGTGATGCCTGCAGGTCCATAGCAGGAGGGGCATCAGAAGCCAGATCCGATTTTCAGTGCCACTCAGGCCTGATGAGAAAGGGGTAGGGGAAGGAAGGAAGGGAGGGAGGAAGGGAGGGAAGAAGGGAGGGAGGAAACACAAGGTGGGGTGTTGTGGAACTGGCTACAGCTTCTCAAGAAAATGTGTAGCTGGTTGGCTGACCATGTAAGCCATCCAGTGAGGCCATATGGAACCACCACATCTTGAAAGAGTTGCTGGAGGGCGGGAGGCGAACTATTTATCTGCCAGTTTCTTCCTATCACCTGTCTTACATGAATTAACATTGGCCCTTTAGCATTTTCTGGTTATGTCACTGGCCCCCCTGGACAGCAGTGGGGAAGTTGGAGGCTGCAGGAGCCCAGAGGGGCTGGACCTGGGCTCCGGAGTCACTGAGCCCCCTGGCACGGCAGGTGTCATGGAAATCTTGATGAAGCCTGACTCTTATCCCTGGAGGGTTGGTCAGCAGTGTCAGGAGATGAAGCAACAGCAGTGGCCGTGAAGCTTTGTGACTGTGGGAGGGAGGCAGGGAGGGAGGGAGAGAAGGAGGGAGGGAGGGGGTGTGCTTCCAGTCTGGGTGCTGGGACCAGCAGCTTTTCTCACCCAGCTTAGTCCTGAGGCCTGCTTCCGTCTATGCCTGCCAGCTGGTCCCCCTCCACCTTCATGAACCCCCAGGGCCCTCCAGAGGCTTCTCCCATCTGCAATCTTGTGTCCATCCCCCTTCCGTTCTGCCCTCTCCTGGCTGCTGCTTTTACAGGCTCCAGACAAGGGAGCAGAGGCTGGTGGGCGTGGGGTAGTGGGTGAGGGGATACCCTCCCCTTGACAGACTGCCTAAAAGGCACCCCCACCTCCCCCATTCTCATCCCCACTATCCCCAGCTCTGACTCAGCCCATAAATTACCTGGAGATGGTCGCTGACTCAGCCAGGAAGCCCAGAGCCCCCCTCGCCACCCCAAGCCTCAGCCCCACAGCTGGCTCTCATTCTGGAATACTTGGTCCCCTACCCTCAGGAAATTCCTGGAAAATATCAGGCTTCTTGGAGGGGAGATTTCCTAACCACAGCCTCAGCAGGGAAGGGAGCCACTGCAGCCTCATCCATCATCCTGCTCCCTGGCCTCCTCCCCCAGCGTGTGCGTTTGTGAGGGGCTGAGCATGGAGGTGTCAGTCCCCATAAAGTGATAGGCACATGGCCGGGGAGGGGCCACTGGGGAGGGAAGAGAGGCCAGTGTGGGGTGGGGCAGTGGGGAAGGCTGCTGGGAGGTGGGATTCTTCTGGGCCGGGAAGGTGGTGAAACTGGTAAGTGGAGAGATGGAAAGTGCTCCAGGCCTAGGGAATGGCCTGAGCAAAGGCAAGGAGGCAGGAAGGAGTCCCGTGTGTCTGTGGGATGGGGTGGGGAGGGAGCTGGGGAGTCACCAGGCTGAAGGGGTTGCCAGGCATGGGAGCAGGGGCTGATGAGGCAGGAAGTCAGGCCCAGGGCCGGGCTGTGGCATTTGCAAAGACCCGAGAGACTTGGGGGCTTGGGAGAATAGGGAAGGGTGGGGGCAGCCCAGTGATGGTTGAGGAGATGAGTCCGGAAAGAGATGAATCTTGACCAGTGAGCACCAAGGAGCACTGCCGGCAGCATCCTGGGCCTCAAGGAACATGGCATCAGGGAGCCCCCAGTCTAAGGGGGGACGGATGTCCCAGGTCCCACTCTCTCCCCTGGACCCCGGGCCCCCTTGAATCCCTTCCTTGAAAACCCCATAAGTCTGTGAAGGAAAGTCAAGAGCAGTTTGCAGGTAAAAAATACCTCTTTTGAGGGGGGGGCGGGGGCTACTTCCCCTCAGATAATAACAACTTTTTAAAGTACAAAAATTCCTTCCCGACTTCCTCCCAGGAAGTAGGGCTGGGCAATGGGACTGTAGCTGTAGTAACAGAGTCGCTTAGCTAACCCAAGGGGTGGGTTGGATAGGGGAGCTGCCCTGAGGCCCCCAGGCCCTGGGGATGGGAAGCCAAGCCAGGGAGCTGGGGGTGACGCAGGGGGGGTGGGGTGCTGCTGAGTTTCTAGCATTTATTCCTCTTTTCCCGGAATAGCAGTTCTACAGCGCATGGGAGGAAGGCAGGGGTTGGTGGGGTTGGAGACAGAATAAGACAGGGACGGAGCCAGCAGGACAAACAGAAAGAGAAAGAGGGAATGACAGAGTGACACAGAGAGGAAATTCCTTGAAAGCGAGGATTGGGTCTCAGCTCCTCGGCTGCTTAATAAATAAGTGTCCCTGGGGAAGGCCGTCCTTACTCCCCGTCTGGACTGTGTGGCCCCAGCGTGCGCGTCTGTCAAAGCCCTGAAACAGGATGCTGGCATGCTTTCTTGTTTGTTTGATTGTTAGATTGTTTAATTTTATTGTTTATAAAAGCACTTGATTAATGGGTGGGAGGGTATTTTATTTATTTTTTAAAAAATATATTTTTATTGATTTCAGAGAGGAAGGGAGAGGGAGAGAGAGATAGAAACATCCATGATGAGAGAGAATATGGACCGGCTGCCTCACACACGCCCCCTACTGGGAATTGAGCCCGCAACCCGGGCATGGGCCCTGACCAGGAATGAACCAGGACATCCTTGTCCCTAGGTCAGTGCTCAACCACTGAGCCACTCCAGCTGGGCAGTGAGAAGGTTTTTTTAACTAAATAAAAAAAAAATTTATTTTCAATTACAGTTGACATTTATATCTTGACATTCTTTTTTTCTGTCATGAAAACATTTTATTCTATGTACAATAATGTACACAAGTTTAAATAGGTCACCAAAGAGACCAGAAGTAATTAAAGAGGTATGTTTACAGTGGGACATCACAGTAAATGGAAACCCATTCACAGATTCAACATTTGTGCTTGGTTACACACTGAAGTGAAGCATATTAACTCCATTTTGGATGAACTGAATTTGGAACAAATAACCTCAATGATTCGTAAATGCTGTTTCACCAGTCAGTGTCCTCATTAAATTCTTCAGCTGCTGTCCCTGTATCCTGAGTCACTCCATTTCTTTCTGTTTGAACATCCTCCTCACAATCTGTACTGTCATCTTCATTCAATTCCCTGTCAGAGTCGGCGGCAGCAGCCTCTCTTACAGCTTCCTCTGGATTTTCATTCGGTGCAATAAGTCCGTTGTTGTTAGGTTATATATTGACATTCTTTTTTTTTTTTTAAATATATTTTATTGATTTTTCACAGAGAGGAAGGGAGAGGAATAGAGAGTTAGAAACATCGATGAGAGAGAAACATCGATCAGCTGCCTCCTGCACATCTCCCACTGGGGATGTGCCCGCAACCCAGGTACATGCCCTTGACCGGAATTGAACCCGGGACCCTTCAGTCCGCAGGCTGACGCTCTATCCACTGAGCCAAACCGGTTTCGGCATATATTGACATTCTTGAGTTGCATATTGTTCCACTCCACCCAGCCTGGACCCCAGCCTTGTCCACGGGTCCATCAGAGCACCGAAGGGGGTGCCCTCTCCTCACTCTTTGTTCAAAGTATGACTGAGTGAGGCAAAAACAGTGGGCAAGAAGAGACCAGACCAACCCAGCATGGGCTTTGGCCTGCGGGGAGAGAGCCCAGGGCGCTTGCCCTTCCTTCGGGCCCCGCTGCAGGGGCCTGTCCGGGTCCTGGAGCCTGAGGTGGGGAAGGGCAGCCAGGGAAGGGCTGGGCTGGGCTGGGCTGCTGGGCTGGCCCTTCCTGCCCCTGTGGAGGCACCCCAGAGAGGGTTACCTCTGTGGGCCCAGCCTGAGAGGCAGTGGGTCTGCAGCAGGGCTGGGCTCCTGAAGGGGGAGGGCATCTGCCTCATTGTCGCTGGCCCAGCTGCATTTCCAGAAATTCTTACCGCCCTCCCTGGGGCTGTGGGAAGGGGGTGGCCAAGGGGAACAGGTTTCCCAGAGCTCTCACGGGCCAGGCTTGAGCTCTGGGGCCTCCCGCCTGGGCCAAAGGGTGGGCCCCAGACAGAGGTGTCAAAAGAACTGAGCAAGAAGAACTGGGGCTCACCATGCTCTGGCCCTGCCAGGCCATGTCTGTGGCTGCAGAACAGAGTCAGGAAGAAAGGAGACCTGGAAACCGCAGGGCTTTCCACATTGAGTTCTGGGGTCAGGGAAGACTAACACTTACATTCAGTCAAGAGTAGTTATTGCCCTCCTCCCCCCATTTCAGTGTCTAGCCCTATATTAGATCCTGACAGAGAGACATAGGAAAATGATGATTATTATTCCTATTACTATTATTATTATTATAATTTTCCAGTATAGCATTTCCCTAGTGTGCTCTTCTGCATAGCACTCACTGGCCTACAGGCTAATCCCAAAACAGGTAGATTTGCAGAACTCAGCACATCAGCTACCCTCTTAAAGACTCCCAGTGTGCAATGTAAATATTAAATATTAAAGTCACAAAGAAATCTTGGAGACTGAATTCACTTTGGTTAACCCAGTGTTTCTCAAACTTACTTGATCATGGAACCCCATTTTCATGGGACACCATGAAGTAGAGTTCCCAGAAACACACTTTGGGGAAAGCTGACTTCAAGGTCTTAATGGGTGGTTTTTTAACTTGCTTCCAGCCAAGGTGCCCCAGGGGGAAGGGGGAAATGAATCAGTTGGATTCTGGGTCTTCGTCCCATCCCAATTCAACCAGCCAATTCTGTATTCTGCTTGAATTGGGTTGCCAATAGCACATTTTTATTTGATGAGAGGGCTCTGTTGCTAAAACTAAGCTTGAGAACCATTGCTTTATGGTTCTTCATGAATATATGAAGGGGAAAAAAAGAATAGGCAGAATCAGGGGTGAGGATCTAAAAATAAAAACCGTCAGTGAAATTTCAAATGCAATGGATTAAACAGTACAGGAACATAGTTTCTGAGGAAATCAGCCAATGTGTGGGTCTCACAGTGCTCTGATCAGTATCTTGCCATCCTTCCCTGGTATCTGGGGTTACCGGAAGGGCTCCTACCCCCCCCCCCCGAAGCTGTCAATTTCGTGGAGGAGGCAAAACTTGCTCACCAGAGAATGGTGAATGGAAGCAGTCTAAGACCCAGTGCAGAAGCAAAGGTGTGACGGTGAGGGCTGTAGGAGGGCAGAGGAGAGGTTTAGGAGCAAGCAGACCAGGAAGGCTTCTCTTCGAGATCTGGAATGACACCAGGATCTAGCCCAGAGCCTGGCATGATTCTGCTACATGAAAACCGACATCTGTCTTCAATTCTAGAGATTTCTTAGCCATTGTGTCTCTGAATATTGCCTCTCATTCTTTCCTATCTCTCTTCCTGGAATTCTCCTTGGCACAGAGACACTCTCATTCTCGTCTCCATACCTCTCACTCTTCCCTATTCTCTACTTACTTACCTCTGTGCTGCCTTGTGGGTGAAGTCTCAGGTCTCCTTTTCCATCTGTTTATCCCCCTGAGTTTTAAATTTCACTGATCACTTTTTATTTTAGATTTTCTAGTGTCTGGCTTTTGAAATTCAAAATCCAAAAATTCTAGCCTGTTCTCTGAGGCAACAAATGCTGGAGTGGTCCAGCTTAGGCTTCCCAACTAGCATCCTGGCCAGCTGCATCCAGCCCCTTGCACCTCCCCCCCACCCCCACCGTGGTCCCCTCCTGTAACCCCAGGGCCACCCAAGCATTCACATCTTCTGCGTGTGCCTCAAAGCAGACTGGCTACAGGAAGTGTGTGGAGCTACGGAGTGCAAGAAAACATTGGGGGAAAAGACTAATTAATATTTTTAAAAATATTATCCCATATCCCAATAATATCGTAGATACTAGTATTACCATAATTTCCATAATCATTATTATTCTACCACTTTTCCATGTCACCTCTCTCTCTCTAAACCTTGGTTTCCTCACCTGAGGCTGCAATAATCAGCTGCATTTGATTCTTTCCTCATCAGTCCCTGAAACCTCCCCTCCCTACAATCTGAGTGCTCCTTCCCCTTTTCTTGGTCCAATGAAGGCTCTAGGCTGGCGGAGGCCTGGGCCTTGATAACAGCTGAACAATGACAGCAGAAGCCCCTGCGCGAGGGTGTGAGGGCGTGAGGGCGTGGGAACTAGCCGAGGTGATGGGGAGAGGGACCGGAAAAGAGAGGAGGAAACCCGACAGCTGGCAGGCAGACGCGTCCGCCCCCAGCCCTGCCCTGGAAGCCCTGCTTGGCGGTGGGTGGAAATCATGCTGTTTCTCTTGGATGGTCCCTCCTGGTCCACTCATTCATTCACCAGCTATTTACTGGACACCTACTAGGTAGCAGGCCCTGTGCCAGGAACAACTTTGCCCCTCGGGACTGTCCCTTCAACTCTGCAAAAACACTCATGACCATTACTTCTGGGCTCACACCACAGTCCTGTGTAGCTGGAAGGGTTCGAATGGACAACCTTCCTTAAGAAAGCAGAGGCTGCTCAAGAAGGTGCATTGAATTCTGCAGAGCAGTCTTCACCCCCGTCCTGCCCCCTGGCCTGGGGAACGAAACCCTCCGGACACCTTCCCTGAAGGCAGCCAGAAGAGACGGATTTGCCATATTTTGTGCCCTCCTCACTGTGTGGGGAAACAACCCTTCCTGTGAACAGTTGTACAAAAAACTCTAGCTGTCTGTCAATCTCCTTTCCTTACAATAGACAAACTTTTTTGTAAAGGGTCAGGGTGGGAGAGTGGGCAGTGCCCCAAATCCATCATGGAAATTGCTCGACTGCCCAGTAAAAGACCAGTGGGAACATTTTCCATCTTTGCTGAAGTAGAGGAAAGGTCTGAAAAGTCTGATGAGCAATTTTTTCTTGGACACTGCAAGTCGCGAGGCTTTTAATCAGCCTTCATGAGCTGGCCGCGGGGTTTCCATTGGACTCCAGTCTCTTCCCTGCTTGTGTGGACTTCATGTGTAAAGCAGACCCAGGAATTTCTGATTTTTTTTCTTGGAAGAGCAAGCCCCCAAAGGACTCGGGGCTCTTCTTCCCCAAATGCTGATGCTACTTCACGTCATTGCCAGGCTGTGCTCAAGGTCAGTGCGTCAGGGGCCAAGGATGCCACATGGTTACCCAGAATGCACACGTCACAGGCCAGGCATGCAAACACAGACACACCATACCTACGCATTGTATACTATATACAATATGCACGCTGCATGTACCCCACACACCTCTGACAGAACACATATACCTCTGTGCTCTACAGACACCCCACCCCTACTGTGTACCTCTCTCTCATACACACACGTTAAACACACACACATGTTTATGCCACATTGATACGACACAAACATACACACATCCTATGGATCAGCATGCTCTACATACATATACCACATTAACACACACACCACACACAAATACAAACATATCGTAAACATACACTGTCTTCTGATCAAACTTCTCATGATTTTAGTTTCTATTTAAACCCAATTATATAAGTCATCAACTTCCCTTAGTGCAGCGGTTCTCAACCTGTGGGTCGCGGCCCCTTTGGCGGTCGAACGACCCTTTCACAGGGGTCGCCCAAGACCATCCTGCATATCAGATATTTACATTATGATTCATAACAGTAGCAACATTACAGTTATGAAGTAGCAACGAAAATAATTTTATGGTTGGGTCACAACATGAGGAACTGTATCTAAAGGGCCAGAAGGTTGAGAACCACGGCCTTAGTGTGTTCTTTTCTTTCTTGACACTGCTTATGCATTTTCCTCTTTCAGCAAAAACAAAGCCGTAACAACAAAGCCTTCCTTGTTGTCACCTGTGAATGAATGCAGCTGGGCACAAATGTCTCAGCATGCCAGAAAGACGAATGGACCGAGAACTCAGGTTTGGGGGTGCTTACCCTCCATTCTCTTCATGAAGCAGTGGCTCTGCCTTTGTCTGTACAAGGCTTGGGGACACCTGTCTTCCCTCTAGATCAGTGGTTCTCAACCTTCCTAATGCTGCGACCCTTTAATACAGTTCCTCATGTTGTGACCCAACCATAAAATTATTTTCGTTGCTACTTCATAACTGTAATGTTGCTACTGTTATGAATCATAATGTAAATATCTGATATGCAGGATGGTCTTGGGCGACCCCTGTGAAAGGGTCGTTCGACCGCCAAAGGGGCCGCGACCCACAGGTTGAGAACCGCTGCTCTAGATGCTTTGCCTTGGGGGAATACAGGTAAGATTTGTCACAAGTACTGGGTCTCCCTAGATGTAGAGCCCCTATTTCCCTGGCCTCAGCCCTCCCCAGCCTCGCTGGGACAAGCTAGGGGTGCCTGCTCTCTCAGATACAGCGGCCCTGGCCCTCTATCCCTGGGCCTTTGGCCTTCAGGATCAAGGTGGGGAGTGGAGCGCCTTCAGAGTTCCTGGACATCATCCCTGCAGTGCCCTTTCCTTCTCTCCCCTGTCTCAGACCTCCCACTCGAAGCCTTCCGGGCCCTCCGCTCCTCACCGACAGATGTTTATCCACGTGCTGGCACCTACCAGCCTCTCAACTGGACACTGTGACTAAGCCAGACTGTCCCCATCTGACCACCAAGCCCTTGCCATTGCAGCGCCTCTGCCAGGCAACCCTTTCACCTTGCCCACTGCCTCCTACCCCCACATCCTCACCCTGCCTTCCCAAAGCACACGTGTGCCTCGCTCTGCATCACCAGAACTATGTCTCTGGGCTTTGCTCACACCCTGGTGACATGCTGCTTACTGTTGTCATGAGAGCGAATGCTGTCTGGGTTTTATCCCTTCAATGCAGCGATGTTGGGACTTCTGGTGACCACAGGAGAAGCCGCTCCCACCCCGGGAACCCCCAGACAAGTCGGGTCTGGTGTGGGAACTCCCGCTCGCCTGTAATGAGCGCTCTCTGGCTAGGCCCCAGCTCCTGGCACACTAGGTGCTGAGAACATATCTGTTGATGGGGCACCAAAAGATGCATAGCTGACAAGCCCTGCCTTCCAGGGGTTCCTGGCCAATCCCACTCCTTTGGACTGGGCTCCAGGCAGGATCCAGGAGGGCCCATGGACTGGTTGCCTGGTTTCCAGGCTCTTCCTCTCAGAAAAGTCCTGTTCCTCAGGGCGACAGCTGCAGCAGGCAGCACTAATGGGGGACACTGGGCGGGGCTCCTCCTGGGCGGCCCTGTCACAGAGCCAGTTGGACACACTGCCCCCACCTGTGCTGTTGCATCCACCCTGGGGTGGGCACTGTGGCTGCCAGGGACATTCTTTTCCTGGGGGTGGGATACAGCTGCTGTGAGGTGGGAGGGAAGGGAGCCCTAGGGAACATGAACCTCAGCATTTGAGTCACATCACACCCAGACAGACAGATGCGCACACAGACAGGCAGATGTGCCGTCACGGGTGCTCATCACACACTCACACAGAGACCCCCGCACCATCACAAACAACACAGCCACCCCAACCAGGAGTTTGGGCCAAAACAACACGGGGAAAGTCTGAAATGGTTTCAGACAATGAAGAAAGAAAACACAGCAACCAAAGACAGAACATGAAAAACTGTGCCTTTACCAAGGGGAAAGGGCCTCAGATCCCATGGCTCCCATCCCAGCTCAACCCAGGGGGTTTAAGGATGGTCTTTGTCGTCTCTGGACCTCGGAGCCCAAAGCCCCAAGCTCAGCCCAGTCAGCCTCACCAGCAGCCCTGGGAGGCATGTGGTGAGAAAAACATTGGATTTCACCCAGGCAGTCTCTAGGCTCAGCAGGACCAGCTGGGTGACCTTGAACCAGCGCCTGAACTTTTCAGCTGTTTGCTCTCTGTGCAAAGTGAAGCTCCAATATCCCTTTGGCTTTGAAATTATGTAAAAGGGGGTTGGATAGGGTGAGTAGAGGGGACTCTAGAAGGTGGGAGCTTAAGAAGGGGGACCCACTGGCTGTTGAGTCTGGGAATTATGTAGAATGTCAAAGACAACCCCTTGAAGACCTCCTAGAGAAAAGAGAGCACAGGTGGATGGAGCCAGGGAGAAAGAGGCTGGGGTGCAGGGAGGGCAGTGTGGCCTCAGATAACAAGCTTGGAAGAGAGGTCAGGAGCCAGGCCTCCCTCCACGGGGCTGAGAGGCCACTTCCTGTGTCAAGCCTTCCCCACCCACCCACACAAACCCCGCCTGGGTGACTGGCCCTCATTGCTTCCAGCAGGCATTCCCGTCTGGGAACCAGACTCTGAGATTTGTGACGACAATTCAGTGAGATGATATGTGGAAAGGGCTTAGGTGTGCACCTGGCATGTAATCATCACTGTTGTCCTTACACCTAACATTGCACGTCTCTCTTCTATTTCCAGGGACTGACTGTCCCTGCCAAAGGTTGAAAATGTCCTGAGGTCAGAATGGCACCTGTTTTGTCCATTGCTCTATTCTAAATGCCACAGTGCTGGGCACACAGTAGGTGGCAGACGGAACTTCCTGTTGGCTGCTGGCCTGGAGTTGCATTTGGCAGAAGTTTCCTGAGCGAGGCCTCCACGCTGTTGTTGGGCCTCTTTCTCTCCAAGTCCCTTCTCTGCCTGGGGTCCCCACCACCATCACCCCGCACCCCCACCTCACCACTCACCACTCACCACTCCCTGTTGCACTCCCCGTGGGCAAGTCAAGGATGATGGGACCACCCCAGACTCCCCTTTCCTGGACCAGTCCCCCTAGAGCCCTAAGCCCTGGTTTAGAGTCTAAAGACTCTCTGTGCTTGGATTCCAGAAACCCTCCTGGTATCTCTGGCCCTACAGGAACCTCAGTCTCAATGAAATGCTTGTCCTATCCCTCATGGGGATGAGGCCTGATGACTCAGGTGGACTCACTGCAGAGCGGGGACTAGTGTGGGGGCAGCCCGAGTGGCAAGGGTGGGCACCATTCACACCCCAGAGGGGAGAGATGAACTCCCGCCCTCAGGGAGGGCCCAGTCTGTTCTGAGTGTGGGAAAGGCTAACATGTATCAATGACCTAGGAGCAGCTCCTGGGCTTCTATGGCTTTGTTTTCCAAGCATTTCTTCCAGCCAAGCACTGCTTCACTCCTTATTTACAAACACGACCTCTTTTCATGGCCACAGAACTCTGTGTTAGACTCTGTCTTATCCCTGTTTTAAAGACAAACTCATCAAGGCTCAGAAAGGTTACACCTGGGCCCTAGGCCACAGTGAGTGATGTACTTGGAACTCATCCCAGGGCCACCCAGGAGAGTCTATTCTGTGCCTCCACCCCAGCATTGCCAGTCCTACTTCCGAGGTATTGGGGTTCTTTGGCCATTTATAGACATGTCTCCAGTCACTCACTCCCTTGGCTGGGCCAGCTTTCTAGCCCAGCAGCTGGTGAAACTGAGACTCAGAGAGGACGGGTGATTATCCCAAGGTCCCCCTTCCAGGAAGCGGCAGCATCGGGACTGGGACCCCAGCCTGAGCTTAAATCACATATGTCTTCCCTCTGCCAAATTTCTGTATCTGTTTCCATTTGTATAATTTACAGATGTTCCTGCCTTATCATGGCCCTCTGGACACAGGATGTTTTTTGCAGTTCTTCAAAGTGTGGTAGTGAGAGCTACAATCGACAATTGAGGTATTTCTTATCTCTATGCACTTTGTATCTTTTTAAAAGACTATTATTCCCTATAACCCCACATTTTATGTTAGCTTGAAATGAGATTCACCAGATTTTCACCAAGGAAGAGTGTATGAGGGAAGCCTAAAGCCCCATAAAATTTTGCAATCTGCTTTTTACATCTATTTTGAATAATTTTCAGATTAATCAATATAGGTCTTCATTATTTTCTTTCTTTTGGGTAAATATTTTAAATTTTTTCAATATATATTAGATACACCAAAATGCAAAGATACTAAGCTTGATAAAAAAATTTTTATGTATGTATACACTTGTTTAACCACTACCCAGATCAAGGTATTGAACATTTCTTTTTTAATATATATTGATTTCATTTTAAAAAATATATTTTTATTGATTTCAGAGAGGAAGGGACAGGGAGAGAGACAGAGAAACATCAATGATGAGAGAGAATCATTGATCAGCTGCCTCCTGCACACCCTGCACTGGGGACCGAGCCCGCAACCCTGGGTATGTGCTTGACCAGGAATCGAACCATGACCTCCTGGTCTATAAGTTGAAGCTCAACTACTGAGCCATGCTGGCTGGGCTGAACATTTCTAACATTCCAGAAAGTTCCCTCATCTTCTTCCTAGTCAATACCTCCCTGTCCCCTTAGGCAGCTGTTCTGACCTCTATCGCCTTAGTATTGCCCGTTTTGGAATTTCATCTAAATGGAGTCATACACTACGTACTCTTTTGTGACTGGCTTCTTTCACTCAATGTAATGTTTCTTGAGGTTCATTCATGTAGTTGCATGAATCGGTACTTCATTCCTTTTAGTTGCTGTGTAAGTGTCCATGTTATAAATATAGCACAATTAGTTGATCCATTTGTCTGTTTAGAAATGCAGATTAAAACCACAATGCAACACCTTCACAGGTTCACTAGAAAAGCCCCAATGCAACAGGCTGACAGCACTGAGTGTTGGAGAAGATGGTAGGGGAGCAAGTGGAGCTTCCATAAACGGGTGGTGGCAGTGTTTGTTGGAGCAAAAACTCAAATGGCACACACCCATATCCTCCACCCAGCAATTCCATCTTGGGTACGTACCCAAGAGAAAGACCTGCTTCTGCCGGCCAAAAGACACACACCAGAATGTTCATGGCAGCTGTGCGGATAATCCCATCACTGTGTAAAGGTTACCAAATCCTCCATTGTGTGAGTGTACCTCCCATTGACTGATATCGGTTCGAAAGCAGGCTGAGACCAGTGTTCTTATACACGCGCCTTGTAGGGACTCACTATGACTCCCTTAGGATCCATTCCCAGAGGTGGATGGCTGAATCAGAAGGTATGTATGCACATCTTTAGGGTTTGAGACCCACACCGTTAGGCTGTCCCCAGAGGGTTGCCTTGGTTTCCCCTCCCACTGGTCACATGAGCCTGTGACTGCCATGCTTTCACAAGCCCAGAAGAGATTCATTCCCTGTTTCAATGTGCCCTGCCCCCTCCCCGGATTCCAGAGGGCCTGGCTTTCCTGGCTCCTGGTGGTGAAAGGAAGGAAGGTTGGGGGTAAACATGCTGGATAGCACAATGGCTACAGTTCTCAGGGCCAGCACCCCACTTCCGGCTGCTGAGCCTGGGTTTATCAGAGCAGCGCTGGGGCCAGAGTGTCCGCTGGGGCTGGTGGCCTCCCAGAGGCTGAGCACGGGAAGTGGTGGCTGCAGCACATGAGCGGCCAGCTGCTCTGGCCCAGGAGTGCCGACGTGGGCCAGCCCAGCATCACACCCAGCACTTCCCCTCCGCCGCCCTTCAGCGGGGCCCTGGGTCTCTCGGAGCCTCTTCCAGATTTCCCTTCCCCAAATGCCCAGAGCGTGTCCCAGTGTCAGGCAGGCAGTGGTGTGTGCAGGGTGCGGGGGAGGAACTGGGAAGGACCCACGTGTCAGAGGCCTTCCCTTCTCTTTGAGACCAGGGCAGGTCGACCTGATGTGACGTGAAGAGCCCCAGAAAGTCCCCGACTTGGACAATGGCAGTGCTTGAAACACCCCCATTGTACCCCTGCCTTTGCATCAGCAGCAGAGTCAGCATGAGGGAGGGAAGTTGTGGGACCCCCTCCTCCTAACAGGAAAGGGGAAGGAAGGTCACAGGAAGCCGGCTTCCCCAATTTCACGAGTCAGCTGCCAGCTGCAGTGGGCAGGCCAGCTGTTCCCTCCATTCCAGCACAGCCGAGCTCTTTCTCTCCCCCCCACCCCCACCCCCCCGGGGAAGACTCAGCACGCAGTTTCTCCCAAGTGTTCCTGCCAAGGGTCTGGCTTCTGCCACCTGTAAGACAGGACTGACAATATGTGGTCCCAGAGGCCGGGCTCAGGGTGGGGGCCGAGGGAAGGGAGGGGGCCTTTCTCCTGCGCCCAGCCTTGACCCCCCAGCTCAGGCCTCCAAGCGTCCCCTGTCCTTGTCTGCTCTGAGCTTTTGCAGCCAAGGACAGCTGATGCCTTGACCTTTCCCTCACTCCACGGCCATGCTCCTGGAGCCACGGGCCTCAGAGAGCTCGTAGGCCAGGCCCGCATCTCGGATTAGGGTCCTAGAAGCAGAGCCTGAGATGGCTAAACGGGAGAGTGCTCTCAGGAGCCAAGCCAGGAGGGAAGCAGGATGGGGCAGGAGAGAACCAAAGCAAGGACATGGCCTCCAGCTCCCTGGACATGGCTGACCCGGGGAGCACTGGAGCCATCGCACCAGGGCATTCGCTCAGCCCGTGATGTCCTGGGTCAGGCACTGGCGGCAGGCCGGGCTGGAAGGTGGGCACCTGGGAGGGTTAATCTGCGCGCGTTAAGCCAGGACAGGGAAAAGGAGCAGTGAGCCTGTAGCTGGCAAAGGGGTCTGGGTGGAGCACCCACGGCAGCCACTACACCCACGCCCTCTGTGTGGGGAGCCCCCAGGCAGCTAGCTGGGTCCCAGCCCACAGACTTGCTTCAGCCCATTCTCCGTAGTGCCATGTGGGAAGTGCAGCAGTCCTGTCTCCAGATGAGCACACGGGGTCCCAGGAACAGGTGATGAAAGAGCAGCAGGGCCCAGCCGGAGCCGAGGCCACACCTCCTGACTTCTGGAACAGGGTCTTCTAG
Source organism: Myotis brandtii (assembly GCF_000412655.1). NCBI lineage: Eukaryota > Metazoa > Chordata > Mammalia > Chiroptera > Vespertilionidae > Myotis > Myotis brandtii. Next base: position 3,932,709 of record NW_005357115.1, read on the forward strand.
CTGGGGTCACGACCTCCCCTCCCCACAGAACGCCATGCTTCTGTGGTACGTGCACACGTGCGTATTTTGGGGGGAGAAAAGCCACGAGTACCATGGAATCTCAAAGACAAGGAAACTAAGCATGACTGTTGGTCCTCACCAGTTATTGCCACAGACACGTCATCGACCAGGTGGGCGAGAAAGGAATTCTGGGCTCAACAAACAGCTGGAGAACTCTGTCCCCCTCCCGGCCTGGCCTGCATGTGGGAGGAGAAGGTGCTTCCTTTCTCCCCGGATTCCATCTTGCAGGGGCTGGACCCGAAGTCTAGGGCCAAACCCCACAGCTGCCTGAAGGCTGCCACTTACACACACTACACCTCTGTACAAGATAGGAAAAGACACCCTCTCGAGGAGAGACAAACCCCAAACAACACCCCCTCAGCCCGTGAACTTCAGCAAGGGCCCCTTCTTCAGGTCGGCCTGCCCGGGCTCCCCCGATGGCTGCCCCCCACCTTGGTTCTGCAGGGCCTCTCCCCACTAGGGAACAAGCCCACCACCCTCTCTGGGCCCTCAGATACTGAGGCCTGTGTCCAGAGTAAGAGAAGGAGCGGGAAAAGGCCGGGTGGGTGCTTAGGACTCTGAAATCTTGAACTAGGGCAGCGATGGGGCAGCATCTCAATGAAGCTGCCGACAGATTCTGGGCTTCGAGCCAGCTGCACAGCAGACCTGTGAGGGGGCCGGGGCCGTGCCAGCCTGGCGGGGCCGTTGAAATCAGGGCCAGGGAGCACACAGCAGCTGCCCAGCCACCGTGGCCATGGAGGTGCCCCCAAGGCTGCAGAGGCTGAGGGACATGAGGGTCCTGGAAGACAGAGAGCCTGCGCAGTTGACAGCTACTGAGTCCTGCCAGGAGCTGGTGGAGTCGGGATGTGCATCTGAGGGAGCGGGTATCTTACCATATTTCCGTTCCTCAGCAAGAGCCTGCCTGTGGGGACTGGAGAGGTGCCACCAAGTCACTTCCAGGGACCTCAGTCCCTCCATCTTTCCTGCTCATTAGAATCACCTGGGCCTTAAAGCAATACAGCTTCTGGGCCGCCCTAGGATTCCCTCACCCGGGAGGAGGGTCAAGCTTCACTTACTCACCTATTTTTAGGCTCTGGGTATTTTACTGTCCAGCCAGCCAGAGTCAAGAACTAGTGACGTGATCATAAGCTCCAAGAGCAGCGCCTCACTCCAGAAAGGGCTCTGAGGACACTTAGGTTTGGGAAATACCTTCTATTCTAGCTCCTCTTGGTGACAGGACACACTGACATCTCAGAGACCTGCCCAAGCAAAAATGTCTTTGCTCTGGAGACTGGTGGTGGCGGTGGTTGTGTGTGTGTGTGTGTGTGTGTGTGTGTGTGTGTGTGTGTGTGTGATATTGTCTCTATTTTATAAATGGGACTCCAAGAGGTTAAGGAATTTGCCTGATGTTGTCACCATGGTCCGCAGCAGAGAGCCGATTCAGACCCAGGGCTCCCTCCGCTTCACACATCATCTGCACCCAACACTCAACACACCCAAACACCTCCAGAAATGGGGGTCTCCATGACTCCTCCTGGGGGTCAGTTGGCCCAGGTGGGGCTGTGGCAGACTGCTTCACACAGCTCCCTCTCCCAGCTGGATTCTGGGGGCCAGGACCCTCCTGCTTCCTGTCCAGCCCCTCGCAGAGCAGAGCTGGCAGAAACTGTCCTCACTGTGGGGGTGCTCAGAGACCCCATGTGCCCAGATCCTCTCAGTCGGGTGCAGCCCCTCAATCCTCCCTGCTCTCTGTCCCCTCTGAGGGCTGGAAGGGAAGGTACAGCTTCCGAATTCTATCTCTGCACGTCAACATCCATCATCCACCTTGCTTTCCCAACACTTAAAAGTGAGTCATTCATTCTTCCAGGCGCAGTGGTGGCATGGAAGGCACCAGGGAGGCTCAGAAGGAAGTCACTGGAGGTGGTGTGATCACCCTGCAGTGGGGCTGTAGGCCCAGCACACTCCCAAACTCAGGCTGTTCTCCTGACCTCCACCGAGTCCCTGCTCCCTGCTCCTCAGGCTGGGGTGGTGGTCCCCCTGTCAAAAGAATGTCAAAGAAATTCCCCTGCGCCCCAAGTCGCTGCTCCTTCAGCAGAAAGGAGCTCCTAGAGCCGGTGAAACCTGAGTCCCGGGGAGCGGCCTGGACGCAGAGCCTGTCTGAGTTCTCAGAACCTGCACGAACACATGTGTGGGAGTCTCCTCGAGCCGGTTCCTTTTCTCAGGCTCAAACTAATGAAGGCGAAACCTTGCCTTTCTCAGGAGTCTGCCGCATGCCACCAAGCAGTTCCTGAGAAAGGCTTGGTGAACACTCTTGGGCTGGCCTGTGGCAAGACTCACTCATATTGTGTCCCGTTCTCTGGGGACACTTGTTTTAGCAACAAATCAATGTCTTCCCACAAGATGTGCGGATGATAAGCTTCTGCTCCCCAGTGATGTTTGTGAACTGAAGATCTACCCCATCGGCACCTGTCCCCCCCCCCCACCCCGCCCCGAGGGGACTCTACATCCACCTGACAACTCTTTCCTATCCCCTGAACAGACCAGCCGAAAGGAAGCAGGACAGGCAGGCAGACTCAGAGAGGTATAGGAGGGGCCAGGAGAGCTGGGCTGAAGTTGCCATGAGAGTGAGCAAGGCACAGGTAAGGCACAGGCAGAGTGACAATTGACGCAGGCTGATGGCACCTGGAAAGTCTGGTTGGGGCTTCAAGTGCCCAGGCCGGGATAATCCTCAATGGCAGGCTCTCCAAGGTGGGCCCAGCTGGCTAGCACCCCAGAACCCAGAAGGGCTGGTACCCTGGTTGGCAGAATAACTGTGCACATGCCAAGGGCTTCTCTGTGTACTTTATGTTCATTAGCTTATTTAATCTTTCCATCAATTCTGCAATACCTACTGTTACTATCCCCATTTTACAGATGAAGTAACTGAGGCACAAAGAAAGCAGATAACTTGCCTAGAGGCATCCAACTGGTATGACGCAGAGTCAGGATTTGGACCCAGGGAGTCTAGCTCCAGAGCCTGTGCAGTAAACCACTACACCACAGCTCACGCACAGGAAAGGGGATCCAGTTATTGGGTGTGCAGGTTACTGTGGCTGCACAACCCCAACACTCAGTGGCTTAAAACATCATCAATCATCTCATTAGTTCATGAATCTGCAGCCTGGGCAGGGCATGGTGGGAAAGGTTAGGTTCTACTCTGCAAGGTGGTAGCTGGGCAGCTCGTCTGAGAACAGGAGGACGAACTGCAAGACGACTCACTCACAGGGTGAGCAAGAATTGACTATCGCTGGGAGCTCAGCCAAACCGAGCTCAGGCTTCCTCACACCATGGCTGGTTCAAAACTGAGAATCCCAAGACATGGGAAGTGGAAGCTGACAGTTTCTGAAAGACTAGGCACGCCGTCACCTTTGCCATACTCTATTGGTTGAAAATATCAAATATTTCAGGTTCAAGGGCAGGGGATGCAAACCTCACCTCCAAACAGGAGTGTCAGAATTTGAGGTCCGTGTTTTAAACCTGCACATGGGGCCTCAGATCCGGAGGAAGGACTGGATCTCAGGAATGGGGGAGAGGCAGCCAACTGTTAGCTCTTGTTCAGGCCAGACCAGGAGAAGGCGAATGAACCATGCCACACCAATCAAGTAGGTCTCCAGTGAGTGCCCGGTCTTGGCCCTCATGGACATCTCAACTTACCTTTGCAACAACCCTTGGACACAGGTTTTCTCACTTCTCTGTGCAGATGAGAACATCTATACAGAACTCAGAGAGGGCATAAGTCTCATCCAAGGACACACAGCTGGGAAGTGGCAGAGCTTTTCTAATTCCAGAGATGAACCCTTAACTCCTCCTGTGGGCTGCCCCCAGAGGTCTGACCAGGGAAGCCGGGAAGAGGCACGAGGGCGAGGAGCCAGGCTATCATTCCCCACCCACTCACCTCCTCCAGAAGTCCTCCCAGATCAGGGAAGGGCTTCGGAACACCCTGTTCCAAGGCATCCTTTCCTTCTGGCACCTCTGCTCAGGCTGGGACACGTACAGACCTTTCTCCTGGGCCCTGTCTCCCAATCTGTTTTTCTCAATCCTGAGAAGTTCCCGAAATCCCCTCTCTCTACTTCCTTGAAACCTTCCCTGAGGCATTCTCCCAATACCACTTGTCTCAGCCATAAGCTCTGAATAACTACCAGCATAGGGCCTTCAATATTTCTAATACAAGTTTTATTTTGGAATAGCTTTATATTGACAGAAAAATTATGAAGGTGGTACAGAGAGTTCCCATATTCTCCACACCCAATTTCCCCTATTATTATCCTATCTAATAATAGAGAAACATGGTAATTAACCTTAACTTCACTACCCTTCCCATTGGCTAATCAGCGAGATATGCAAATTAACTGCCAACCAAGATGGCGGCCGGCAGCCAGGCAGCTGAAGCGAACAGGAGGCTTGCTTGCTCCAGTGATGGAGGAAGCCAAGGTTCCCCGCCTGCCGCTGCCGGCCTCTGAGCTGCACTCTAAGAAACAATGTTGCAATTATAGAA